>NC_133128.1:121230710-121569177 GCF_048418815.1 Hemitrygon akajei | reverse complement strand
GTCCCAGACCCCAGTCTCTCCCAGCGCCTCTGTCCCAGACCCCAGTCTCTCCCAGCACTTCTGTCCCAGACCCCAGTCTCTCCCACCATCTCTGTCCCAGACCCCAGTCTCTCCCACCATCTCTGTCTCAGACCCCAGTCTCCCCCACCATCTCTGTCCCAGACCCCAGTCTCTCCCACCATCTCTGTCCCAGACCCCAGTCTCCCCCACCATCTCTGTCCCAGACCCCAGTCTCTCCCACCATCTCTGTCCCAGACCCCTGTCTCTCCCAGCGCCTCTGTCTCAGACCCCAGACTCCCCCACCATCTCTGTCCCAGACCCCAGTCTCTCCCAGCGCCTCTGTCCCAGACCCCAGTCTCTCCCAGCACTTCTGTCCCAGACCCCAGTCTCTCCCACCATCTCTGTCCCAGACCCCAGTCTCCCCCACCATCTCTGTCCCAGATCCCAGTCTCTCCCAGCGCCTCTGTCCCAGACCCCAGACTCCCCCACCATCTCTGTCCCAGACCCCAGTCTCTCCCACCATCTCTGTCCCAGACCCCCCCACCATCTCTGTCCCAGACCCCAGTCTCTCCCACCATCTCTGTCCCAGACCCCAGACTCCCCCACCATCTCTGTCCCAGACCCCAGTCTCTCCCAGCGCCTCTGTCCCAGACCCCAGTCTCTCCCAGCACCTCTGTCCCAGACCCCAGTCTCTCCCAGCGCCTCTGTCCCAGACCCCAGACTCCCCCACCATCTCTGTCCCAGACCCCAGTCTCTCCCACCATCTCTGTCCCAGACCCCAGTCTCCCCCACCATCTCTGTCCCAGACCCCAGCCTCTCCCAGCACCTCTGTCCCAGACCCCAGTCTCTCCCAGCGCCTCTGTCCCAGACCCCAGTCTCCCCCACCATCTCTGTCCCAGACCCCAGTCTCTCCCACCATCTCTGTCCCAGACCCCAGACTCCCCCACCATCTCTGTCCCAGACCCCAGTCTCTCCCAGCGCCTCTGTCCCAGACCCCAGTCTCTCCCAGCACCTCTGTCCCAGACCCCAGTCTCTCCCAGCGCCTCTGTCCCAGACCCCAGACTCCCCCACCATCTCTGTCCCAGACCCCAGTCTCTCCCAGCACCTCTGTCCCAGACCCCAGACTCCCTCACCATCTCTGTCCCAGACCCCAGTCTCTCCCAGCACCTCTGTCCCAGACCCCAGTCTCTCCCACCATCTCTGTCCCAGACCCCAGTCTCCCCCACCATCTCTGTCCCAGACCCCAGCCTCTCCCAGCACTGTCCCAGACCCCAGTCTCTCCCAGCACCTCTGTCCCAGACCCCAGTCTCTCCCACCATCTCTGTCCCAGACCCCAGTCTCCCCCACCATCTCTGTCCCAGACCCCAGCCTCTCCCAGCACCTCTGTCCCAGACCCCAGTCTCTCCCAGCGCCTCTGTCCCAGACCCCAGTCTCCCCCACCATCTCTGTCCCAGACCCCAGTCTCTCCCACCATCTCTGTCCCAGACCCCAGTCTCTCCCAGCGCCTCTGTCCCAGACCCCAGTCTCCCCCACCATCTCTGTTCCAAATCCCAGACTCTGCCAGCGCCTCTGTCCCAGACCCCGGTCTCCCCCACCATCTCTGTCCCAGACCCCAGTCTCCCCCACCATCTCTGTCCCAGACCCCAGTCTCTCCCAGCACCTCTGTCGCAGACCCCAGTCTCTCCACCATCTCTGTCCCAGACCCGTCTCCCCCACCATCTCTGTCCCAGACCCCAGTCTCTCCCAGCGCCTCTGTCCCAGACCCCAGACTCCCCCACCATCTCTGTCCCAGACCCCAGTCTCTCCCAGCGCCTCTGTCCCAGACCCCAGTCTCTCCCAGCACTTCTGTCCCAGATCCGTCTCTCCCACCATCTCTGTCCCAGACCCCAGTCTCTCCCAGTGCCTCTGTCCCAGACCCCAGACTCCCCCACCATCTCTGTCCCAGACCCCAGTCTCTCCCACCATCTCTGTCCCAGACCCCAGACTCCCCCACCATCTCTGTCCCAGACCCCAGTCTCTCCCAGCGCCTCTGTCCCAGACCCCAGTCTCTCCCAGCACCTCTGTCCCAGACCCCAGTCTCTCCCACCATCTCTGTCCCAGACCCCAGTCTCTCCCAGCGCCTCTGTTTCAGACCCCACTCCCCCACCATCTCTGTCCCAGAGCCCAGTCTCTCCCACCATCTCTGTCCCAGACCCCAGTCTCTCCCAGCACCTCTGTCCCAGACCCCAGACCCCCCCACCATCTCTGTCCCAGACCCCAGTCTCTCCCAGCACTTCTGTCCCAGATCCGTCTCTCCCACCATCTCTGTCCCAGACCCCAGTCTCTCCCAGTGCCTCTGTCCCAGACCCCAGACTCCCCCACCATCTCTGTCCCAGACCCCAGTCTCTCCCACCATCTCTGTCCCAGACCCCAGACTCCCCCACCATCTCTGTCCCAGACCCCAGTCTCTCCCAGCGCCTCTGTCCCAGACCCCAGTCTCTCCCAGCACCTCTGTCCCAGACCCCAGTCTCTCCCACCATCTCTGTCCCAGACCCCAGTCTCTCCCAGCGCCTCTGTTTCAGACCCCAGACTCCCCCACCATCTCTGTCCCAGAGCCCAGTCTCTCCCACCATCTCTGTCCCAGACCCCAGTCTCTCCCAGCACCTCTGTCCCAGACCCCAGACCCCCCCACCATCTCTGTCCCAGACCCCAGTCTCTCCCAGTGCCTCTGTCCCAGACCCCAGTGTCTCCCAGCGCCTCTGTCCCAGACCCCAGTCTCTCCCAGCACTTCTGTCCCAGATCCGTCTCTCCCACCATCTCTGTCCCAGACCCCAGTCTCTCCCAGTGCCTCTGTCCCAGACCCCAGACTCCCCCACCATCTCTGTCCCAGACCCCAGTCTCTCCCACCATCTCTGTCCCAGACCCTAGTCTCCCCCACCATCTCTGTCCCAGACCCCAGTCTCTCCCAGCACCTCTGTCCCAGACCCCAGTCTCTCCCAGCGCCTCTGTCCCAGACCCCAGTCTCCCCCACCATCTCTGTCCCAGACCCCAGTCTCTCCCAGCGCCTCTGTCCCAGACCCCAGTGTCTCCCAGCGCCTCTGTCCCAGACCCCAGTCTCTCCCAGCGCCTCTGTCCCAGACCCCAGTCTCTCCCAGCACCTCTGTCCCAGACCCCAGTCTCTCCCAGCGCCTCTGTCCCAGACCCCAGTCTCCCCCACCATCTCTGTCCCAGACCCCAGTCTCTCCCAGCGCCTCTGTCCCAGACCCCAGTGTCTCCCAGCGCCTCTGTCCCAGACCCCAGTCTCTCCCACCATCTCTGTCCCAGACCCCAGTTTCTCCCAGCGCCTCTGTCCCAGACCCCAGACTCCCCCACCATCTCTGTCCCAGACCCCAGTCTCTCCCAGCGCCTCTGTCCCAGACCCCAGTCTCTCCCACCATCTCTGTCCCAGACCCCAGTCTCCCCACCATCTCTGTTCCAAATCCCAGACTCTGCCACTGCCTCTGTCCTCTCCCCCGCCCCTGAGCCCACCCTGCCTCTGTCCCTGTTCCTACATGTCTCTTGGCTCCTGCTACCTTTATTCCGCCTACCTGCTCCCCCATCCTTCATTCCTCGGTCCCCAACACCTGTCCCTGCTCCAGTCCAGTCCCCGGCCCTCAGCCTTACCACCTCTGTCTTAGAACCCAGTCCCCTCTGACTCCCCTCCCCACCCCATTTGTTTCTGAACACCCTACCAACCCACGACTGAGCACAGGGCTCAGTAGCGTCCCAAAAAAGCCTCGGGAAGGGGTGTGTAGAGTGCCCTCAGCACCCCCCCCCCCCACCATATACGACCACTGACATACCCCCCACCCCATTGCCCATCCGACTTCCCGTTTTGCCCACACTGATGGTGTTTCTCCCCCCGTAGTGGGTGCTAGATGGGCAGACGGAGGCGTCAGTGTACCAACAGACGCATCGTGGACATATCTGTTGATCTCCTGACCCCCTCCCCCCGTGTGTCTTCTCTCCTACAATGGTGTTTTCCTCCCCCCATTCTACCCGCCTCCCCCCCAGTGGGATTTGGCCAGCCGGAGGTACCAGTGTACCAGAAGGCCGAGGACAGACCCCCGTGTTGATTCCTGACTCCCTGTGCTCACTCTCCCCCACTCACCACCACCCTTCCACCCAGGATCTGGAGGTTCCTAAAGGCTCTCCAAAGCAACCTCCCTCCTGCAGCTCCCCCCCACTTCCATAGCCCCCCCATGACCTTTCTCCTTCCCCAGTGAAACCCATTCCTGAGTCCCCTCCCCCTGTCTGCTGGTGATATCCTCCCATTCTCTCTCCTCCCAGTTCCCCCTCTCCCTGGCCCCTTCGCCATTCTCTCTGCCCCTCTCCCCCTCCCCATTCTCTCTGCCCCCTCTCCCATTCCCCATTCTCTCCGCCCTCCCTCTCCATCTCCCCCCATTCTCTGCCCCCTCTCCCTCTCCCCCTCCCCATTCTCTGCCCCCTCTCCCTCTCCCCCTCCCCATTCTCTCTGCCCCCGCTCCCTCTCCCCATTCTCTCTGCCACCTTCTCCCCTCCCCATTCTCTCTGCCACCTTCTCCCCTCCCCATTCTCTCTGCCCCCTCTCCCTCGCCCCCTCCCCATTCTCTCTGCCCCCTCTCCCTCGCCCCTTCCCCATTCTCTCTGCCACCCTCTCCCCTTCCCCATTCTCTCTGCCCCCCTCTCCCCTCCCCATTCTCTCTGCCCCCCTCTCCCCCTCCCCATTCTCTCTGCCCCTCTCCCTCTCCCCCTCCCCATTCTCTCTGCCCCCTCTCCCCTCCCCATTCTCTCTGCCCCCCGCTCTCTCTCCCCTTCCTCATTTTCTCCCACTCCCTCTTCGCCCTCCCCCCTGATGGTGTTTCTCCCCCCACAGTGGGTGCCGGCCGGCCGGACGGAGGCCTCCGTTTACCAGCAGGCCGAGGACGGGAAGACGGAGTTGTCCCTGATGCGATTCGCCATCACCCACCCGCGCTGGCGGCCGCCTCCTCACAGCAACGCCTTCATCAGCCGGCTCAGGCAGCAGCTGTCCCAGGACCCCCCCACTGCTGGTGGCAGCCCCAACCCCGACGGGGCCCTGCACTCTCTGAACTCCCTCACCGAGGTACCGGGGAGGCAGAGAGGGAATGAGGAGGATATTGCTAGGGGACAGGGGAAGGGGTTCAGGAATGGGTTTTACCAGGGGAGGGGGATATCACTGGGGTAGAGCGGCTTCACTGTGGTCAGGTGGAGGGTGTCACTGCAGAGGGAGGTTGCTGGAGGAAGAAGGGGTAGTTTTCACTAGGGAGGGAGGGGTGTCGTGGGGGCAGCAGGAAGGAAGGCTGTATGGAAGTGGGGAGGGTAGCAGGAGGGAGGTTGCTTTGGGGGGATGGTGGAAGGAGAAGCAATGGGCATTGGGAACTTCCAGATCCTGGGGTGGAGGGGTTCACGGTTAGCCCAAGGGAGTCAATGACAGGGTAGGGTCCAGACACCTGTGGGTACTGGGTGGGGTACAAGCACCTTTGGGTGCTGGGTACTGTCCAGGCACCTCTGGGTGTTGGCTGGGTGTGTCTGGGCCTGCGTGTGTGGGTGGGTGAGTTCTCTAACTATCAGGCTTCTGTATTGCAGCCCCAGAGTCTGTTGGCTGGACTGCCCTCACTGCCCCTTCGAGGACCGGACTGCTCCTCCGATGCTGCCTCCTCTCTCCGTTCCTTCTCCTTCGCTCCCAGCAGCCGGCAGCCTTCCCTCCCTCGGGCCACCAATAGCACGGGGGCACCTGCTCCAGCTGGGTAGGCAACTGATCTCGCCTCCTATCCCTTTCTCCCTCACCCCCCCCCTCGTCCAGTCCTTGTTCCTCCCTCCCTACCTCCCCCAGAACATCCCTGTCTCACTGTCCCTACCCCAGCACCCTGTGCCCCACAGCAACCTTACTGGTGGGAGATGCTGGGGCAGAGGGTGTGGATTCAATGCCGGGGTATCTGTCAGGTGTAGGCAGAGGTTTGGCTGCAGGAGGTGGGGGAGTGTTTGGTCGGTGGGAGGGGTTTGGTTGATTGTGGGGAATGGCTGGGGTTGGGATGGGGCAGGGGACAGGGATATAGGGCTTTGGGTGGGGGGAGATACAGGTGTGGGGAAGGATTGGTTGCGGTTGGGTGAGGGATGAGGTGGGTGGGGTGATGAGGGGAGGAGAACAGAGGACAGGCCCTTCAGACCGTGATATTGTGCCGACTTTCTAATCACCTACCACTCTGTGTGTAAAACACCTATCTCTAACATTCCCCCCCACCCCCATACTTGCCTCAAATCACCTTAAACTTATGCCTTGTCATATTAGTCATTTTCATCCTGGGAGGAGTCATCCCTGACTGTCCACTCTGTCTATTCCTCTTATCATCTTGTACACCTCTATCAAGTCACCTCTCATCCTTTGCTCCAAAGAGAAAAACCTTAGCTCACTCGACCTATCTTCATAAGATATGCCCTCTAATCCAGACAGCAGCCTGATAAATCTTCCCTGCACCCTCTTTAAAGCTTTCACATAACCTTCTGTAAGGACGTAGCCAGAACTGAACCCAATATTCCAAGTGTGGTTTGTTCAGAGTTTTATAGAGTCTCGAAATTACCTTCTTAACCACAGTACACTATCTTAACCCCTTCATAACCACTTGCATGGTAACTCTGAGCGATCTATGGGTGTGAACCTCAAGATCCTCCTGTTCTCCATACTGTCGAGGATCCTTCCATTCTGTACTCTGCCTTCCAAAGTGATTCACTTCACACTTAACCGGGTTGAACTCCATCCGCCACTTCTCAGCCCACCTCTGTATCCCCTCAATGTCCCGTTGTAACCCTCCTCACTATCCACTACTCCACCATCTGCAAACTTACTAACCCACCCTTCCACTGGATCGCAAAGACCAGGGGTCCCAGACTCCCAGAGCAGATCTATGTGGAACACCACCAGTCACCAACCTCCAGGCAGAATTCTCTCTGCTACCATCCTCTTGTCTTTTATAATCAGCAAATTTTGTATCCACACATCCAGGTTTCCCTGGATCCCATGTCTCCTGACTTTCTGAATGAGCCTACGGTAGAGAACCATATGGACACCTTACTAAAATCCACATACACTACATCCACTGCTCTACCTTCATCAGTGTGCTTTGTTACATCCTCAAAGAATTAAAACGGGCTCGTGAGGTGTGACCTGCCCCTCACAAAGCCATGCTGACTATCCCTAATCAGACTCTGCTTGTCTAAATATCCTGTCTCTAAGAATCCTCTCCAATAATTTGCCCACCACTGAAGTAAAACTCACTGGTTTATAATTCCCAGGATTATCCCTACTCCCTGTCTTAAACAAAGGTCTAACATTTGCCAACCTCCAATCATCTGACTGTAAGGCATAGCAGCAGAATTAGGCCATTCAGCCCATCGAGTCTGCTCTACCATTTAGTCATATCTGATTTATTATTTCTCTCAACCCCATTCTCCTACCTTCTCCCCATAACCTTTGACTCCCTATCAACCTCTACTTTAAATATGCCTAACAACTTGGACTTCACAGCCATCTGTGCTAATGAATTCCACAGATTCACTACCCTACGGTTAAAGAACTTTTTCCTCATCTCTGTTATAAAGGGCCGTTCTTATATTCTGAGGCTGTGCCCTCTGGTCTTAGACTCCCCCACTATACAAACGTGCTCTCCACATCCACTCTGTCTGGGCCTTTCAATATTTGATTGGTTTCAATGAGATTCCCCCCTCATTCTTTTGAATTCTAGCAAGTACAGGCCCAGAGCCATCAAATTCTCTTCATACAGCAGTGCAAAAGTCTTAGGCACCTATATATACATGAAGACTTTTGCACAGTACTGTAATAACTGTATGTATTGCACTGTACTGCTGCTGTCAAAAAAAACAACACATTTCTTGATATATGTGAGTGATGATAAACCTGATATGGGTCTGATATTATGGACTGAAAATGGGAAGGGGGCAGGGAGAGAGAAATGGTCGGGACAAGGGAAAGGGAGAGGGGAGGGAGCAGGAAGCAGCAGAGCGAGATTCTGTAATGATCAATAAACCAATCGTTAGGAATCAAATGACCTTACCTGATGTCTCAGGGCTGGGCGCGTCTGAACCCGCGCACTCTGGCACTTCTTCCCCACCTGTCCCACACCCCTCCTGCGGCGATCCACCCCCACTATTCCCAATTTCGTTTGCATGCACCAGATTTACAAACTCACTCTCTCTGCTCCGTGTTGACAAATGCAGTACTGCGCACAAGTCTTAGGCACCTTCACCATATATATGTGCCTGAGACTGTTGCACAGTGCTGTATGTTAACACTTTCATTCCCAGGATCATTCTCGTGAACCTCCTCTGGACCCTCTCCAAAACTGCCCCATGTGTGGTATGTAAAGTACTTCCTAAATACATCCATCATTTCTTTCTCCCCCATTACTACCTCTCCAGTGTCATTTTCCAGCGCTCTGATACACACTCTCACCTCCCTTTTACTTTTAATACATCTGGAAAAACTTTTTGGTATCCTCTTTTATATTATTGGCTATCTTACCTTCATATTTTACCATTTCTCTCCTTATTGCTTTTTTAATTGACCTGCTGGTTTTTAAAAGCCTCCCAGTTCTCTAACTTACCACTAATTGCTGTTTTATATGACTTCTCTTTTGTTTTTATGCTGTCTTTGACTTCCCTTGTTGGCCATGATGTGTCATCCTCTTTATAGAATACTGCTTCATCTTTGGAATGTATCTATCCTCTGCCTTCCACATTGCCCCCAGAAACACCATTAATTTCTTCCCTTCCAATCAGCTTCGGCCAACTCTTCTCTCACGCCTCTGTAATTCCCTTTACTCCACTGTAATACTGATACATCTGACTTTAGCTTCTCCCTCTCAAACTGCAGGGTGAATTCTAACATATTCTGATCACTGCCTCTTAAAATTTCCTTCACCTTAAGCTCTGCTACTCCTGTGGCCAGTGAGGACAAAAAAGATAATCACAAAAGGTGCAGCAATCTCTTCCCCCTCTCCCCTTAGTAACATGCGGTATATTCCCAAGGATTTATCTATCCTAATTTTTAGCACATCCTCTTTCTTTATACAAGTATGTTCCAGTGATTCAGCCCATTTTATGCTGTCCTCATACACGTCGAGGTCTCTTCCATGGGTGAATACCAAAGCAAAGTATTCACTTAGGGCCCTCCCCTACCTCCTCCAACTCCACATTTCCTCTACTAACCCTAATCAGTGCAACCCTCACTCTGGCCGTCCTCCTGTTCTTCCCGTACATGTTGAACACCTTGGGGTTTTCCTTAATCCTATTCTCCAAGACCTTCTCATGCCCCGTTCTAGCTTTCGTAAGTCCATTTTTAAGCTCCTTTCTGGCTACCTTATCTGATCCTTGCCTACTAAACCAAAAGTAAGTTTCTTTCTTCCTCTAACTAGTTGTTCCACATCTCTTGTTCTTTCACGTGACCATCTTTTCCTTGCCTCAGTGGGACAAACCCGTCCAGAGCCTCCAGCAAGTGCTCCCTGAGCAACCTCTACGTTTCCTTTCCGTATTTCCTTGAGTACATCTGCCCCCAAGTTCCAGCCTAATAGCAACATAATTCCCCCCCTCCCGGTTAAATACTTTCTCATACCGTCTGCTCCTGTGTTCCAAGTCAGGCTGGGCTGTGCTGGGGACAGTGACAGTGAGGGGTTCTGAGCCAGAGCTGGGGGCCCCAAACTCCATGGATGGTCAGGGTGGGCTGGCACATTTTGCTGCCCCTTCAGAAGGAGGTTTGGTGCATTATCTTGGCCGGTGGTTGCAGTGAGGGGGGCAACTGATGGGGGGTGTGTGGTGGCGGGGGGGAGATCTGACCCAGTGCTATGCCCTGACTCTTCATTTGCCCCATTACAAGTTGGAGAGCCGGGGTTAAATGCAGAGGGGGCAGTGTGTGGGTGGAGGGGGATGTCTGTCCCGGGCCGTTAACCAGACTCTGTGTCTTCCCCTGTGTCAGGTTGCAGTGCTGGGTGCTGAGCACAGTGGTGGGGAGGGGGGGAATGTATGGCAGGGGAGTGCTCTAATGTGTGTGGGAGGAGGAAGGGGGCTTTCCAGTGGGGTGGTGCCTGGCCTGGGCTGTTACCCCGACCCCATGTCCATTGCTGCAGTGAGGGGGAGGGTCAGGGGGCTGACGTGTGTGGGACGAGGGGGAGTGTCCCTGTGTTTGCAGCTGGGAGTGCTGAGGGCTAAGCGTGGGGTGGGGGGGGTGGAAGTGTGTGGGAAGGGGAGGGGGAGGGATCGGACATGTGGGAAGAGGGGGTGTATCCTGGACTCTGACACTGTGTTTGCCCCATTACTGCAGCCGGGTGCTGTGTGGAGGGGGGTGGTGGAGTGTATGGGAGGAGGGGGGTTTATCCTGGACTCTGACCCTGTGTTTACCCCATTACTGCAGCCGGGTGCTGTGTGGAGGGGGGTGGAGTGTATGGGGGGGGAGGGGTTTATCCTGGACTCTGACCCTGTGTTTACCCCATTACTGCAGCCAGGTGCTGTGTGGAGGGGGGTGGAGTGTATGGGGGGGGGAGGGGTGTATTCTGAACTCTGACCCTGTGTTTGCCCCATTACTGCAACCTGGTGCTAAATGTGGAGGGGGTGGTGGAGTGTATGGGAGGAGGGGGGTTTATCCTGGACTCTGACCCTGTGTTTGCCCCATTACTGCAGCCGGGTGCTGTGTAGAGGAATGTGTGGGAGGGGGTGTCTCCTGCTCTCTGACCGTGTTTGCCCCGTTACTGCAGGTCTGGGTGCTGTGTAGAGGGGGTGTGTCCTGCTCTCTGACCGTGTTTGCCCCGTTACTGCAGGTCCGGGTGCTGTGTAGAGGGGGTGTGTCCTGCTCTCTGACCGTGTTTGCCCCGTTACTGCAGGTCCGGGTGCTGTGTAGAGGGGGTGTGTCCTGCTCTCTGACCGTGTTTGCCCCGTTACTGCAGGTCCGGGTGCTGTGTAGAGGGGGTGTGTCCTGCTCTCTGACTGTGTTTGCCCCGTTACTGCAGGTCGGAGTGCTGTGTAGAGGGGGTGTGTCCTGCTCTCTGACTGTGTTTGCCCCGTTACTGCAGGTCGGAGTGCTGTGTAGAGGGGGTGTGTCCTGCTCTCTGACTGTGTTTGCCCCGTTACTGCAGGTCCAGGTGCTGTGTAGAGGGGGTGTGTCCTGCTCTCTGACTGTGTTTGCCCCGTTACTGCAGGTCGGAGTGCTGTGTAGAGGGGGTGTGTCCTGCTCTCTGACCGTGTTTGCCCCGTTACTGCAGGTCCGGGTGCTGTGTAGAGGGGGTGTGTCCTGCTCTCTGACTGTGTTTGCCCCGTTACTGCAGCCGGGTGCTGTGTAGAGGGGGTGTATCCTGCTCTCTGACCGTGTTTGCCCCGTTACTGCAGGTCCGGGTGCTGTGTAGAGGGGGTGTGTCCTGCTCTCTGACTGTGTTTGCCCCGTTACTGCAGCCGGGTGCTGTGTAGAGGGGGTGTGTCCTGCTCTCTGACCGTGTTTGCCCCGTTACTGCAGGTCCGGGTGCTGTGTAGAGGGGGTGTGTCCTGCTCTCTGACCGTGTTTGCCCCGTTACTGCAGGTCCGGGTGCTGTGTAGAGGGGGTGTGTCCTGCTCTCTGACTGTGTTTGCCCCGTTACTGCAGGTCCGGGTGCTGTGTAGAGGGGGTGTGTCCTGCTCTCTGACTGTGTTTGCCCCATTACTGCAGGTCTGGGTGCTGTGTAGAGGGGGTGTGTCCTGCTCTCTGACTGTGTTTGCCCCGTTACTGCAGGTCCGGGTGCTGTGTAGAGGGGGTGTGTCCTGCTCTCTGACCGTGTTTGCCCCGTTACTGCAGGTCCGGGTGCTGTGTAGAGGGGGTGTGTCCTGCTCTCTGACCGTGTTTGCCCCGTTACTGCAGGTCCGGGTGCTGTGTAGAGGGGGTGTGTCCTGCTCTCTGACTGTGTTTGCCCCGTTACTGCAGGTCCGGGTGCTGTGTAGAGGGGGTGTGTCCTGCTCTCTGACCGTGTTTGCCCCGTTACTGCAGGTCCGGGTGCTGTGTAGAGGGGGTGTGTCCTGCTCTCTGACCGTGTTTGCCCCGTTACTGCAGGTCCGGGTGCTGTGTAGAGGGGGTGTGTCCTGCTCTCTGACCGTGTTTGCCCCGTTACTGCAGGTCCGGGTGCTGTGTAGAGGGGGTGTGTCCTGCTCTCTGACCGTGTTTGCCCCGTTACTGCAGGTCGGAGTGCTGTGTAGAGGGGGTGTGTCCTGCTCTCTGACCGTGTTTGCCCCGTTACTGCAGGTCCGGGTGCTGTGTAGAGGGGGTGTGTCCTGCTCTCTGACCGTGTTTGCCCCGTTACTGCAGGTCCGGGTGCTGTGTAGAGGGGGTGTGTCCTGCTCTCTGACTGTGTTTGCCCCGTTACTGCAGGTCCGGGTGCTGTGTAGAGGGGGTGTGTCCTGCTCTCTGACCGTGTTTGCCCCGTTACTGTAGGTCCGGGTGCTGTGTAGAGGGGGTGTGTCCTGCTCTCTGACTGTGTTTGCCCCGTTACTGCAGGTCCGGGTGCTGTGTAGAGGGGGTGTGTCCTGCTCTCTGACCGTGTTTGCCCCGTTACTGCAGGTCCGGGTGCTGTGTAGAGGGGGTGTGTCCTGCTCTCTGACCGTGTTTGCCCCGTTACTGCAGGTCGGAGTGCTGTGTAGAGGGGGTGTGTCCTGCTCTCTGACCGTGTTTGCCCCGTTACTGCAGGTCCGGGTGCTGTGTAGAGGGGGTGTGTCCTGCTCTCTGACCGTGTTTGCCCCGTTACTGCAGGTCCGGGTGCTGTGTAGAGGGGGTGTGTCCTGCTCTCTGACTGTGTTTGCCCCGTTACTGCAGGTCTGGGTGCTGTGTAGAGGGGGTGTGTCCTGCTCTCTGACCGTGTTTGCCCCGTTACTGCAGGTCCGGGTGCTGTGTAGAGGGGGTGTGTCCTGCTCTCTGACTGTGTTTGCCCCGTTACTGCAGGTCCGGGTGCTGTGTAGAGGGGGTGTGTCCTGCTCTCTGACTGTGTTTGCCCCGTTACTGCAGGTCCGGGTGCTGTGTAGAGGGGGTGTGTCCTGCTCTCTGACCGTGTTTGCCCCGTTACTGCAGGTCGGAGTGCTGTGTAGAGGGGGTGTGTCCTGCTCTCTGACTGTGTTTGCCCCGTTACTGCAGGTCCGGGTGCTGTGTAGAGGGGGTGTGTCCTGCTCTCTGACTGTGTTTGCCCCGTTACTGCAGGTCCGGGTGCTGTGTAGAGGGGGTGTGTCCTGCTCTCTGACTGTGTTTGCCCCGTTACTGCAGGTCGGAGTGCTGTGTAGAGGGGGTGTGTCCTGCTCTCTGACCGTGTTTGCCCCGTTACTGCAGGTCGGAGTGCTGTGTAGAGGGGGTGTGTCCTGCTCTCTGACTGTGTTTGCCCCGTTACTGCAGGTCGGAGTGCTGTGTAGAGGGGGTGTGTCCTGCTCTCTGACTGTGTTTGCCCCGTTACTGCAGGTCGGAGTGCTGGATGTTGAGCACAGAGAGCAGCGTGTGGGAGGGGGTGTGTCCTGCTCTCTGACCGTGTTTGCCCCGTTACTGCAGGTCCGGGTGCTGTGTAGAGGGGGTGTGTCCTGCTCTCTGACTGTGTTTGCCCCGTTACTGCAGGTCCGGGTGCTGTGTAGAGGGGGTGTGTCCTGCTCTCTGACTGTGTTTGCCCCGTTACTGCAGGTCGGAGTGCTGTGTAGAGGGGGTGTGTCCTGCTCTCTGACTGTGTTTGCCCCGTTACTGCAGGTCGGAGTGCTGTGTAGAGGGGGTGTGTCCTGCTCTCTGACTGTGTTTGCCCCGTTACTGCAGGTCCGGGTGCTGTGTAGAGGGGGTGTGTCCTGCTCTCTGACTGTGTTTGCCCCGTTACTGCAGGTCCGGGTGCTGTGTAGAGGGGGTGTGTCCTGCTCTCTGACTGTGTTTGCCCCGTTACTGCAGGTCGGAGTGCTGTGTAGAGGGGGTGTGTCCTGCTCTCTGACTGTGTTTGCCCCGTTACTGCAGGTCTGGAGTGCTGTGTAGAGGGGGTGTGTCCTGCTCTCTGACTGTGTTTGCCCCGTTACTGCAGGTCCGGGTGCTGTGTAGAGGGGGTGTGTCCTGCTCTCTGACTGTGTTTGCCCCGTTACTGCAGGTCCGGGTGCTGTGTAGAGGGGGTGTGTCCTGCTCTCTGACTGTGTTTGCCCCGTTACTGCAGGTCGGAGTGCTGTGTAGAGGGGGTGTGTCCTGCTCTCTGACTGTGTTTGCCCCGTTACTGCAGGTCGGAGTGCTGGATGCTGAGCACAGAGAGCAGCGTGTGGGAGGGGGTGTGTCCTGCTCTCTGACCGTGTTTGCCCCGTTACTGCAGGTCCGGGTGCTGTGTAGAGGGGGTGTGTCCTGCTCTCTGACTGTGTTTGCCCCGTTACTGCAGGTCCGGGTGCTGTGTAGAGGGGGTGTGTCCTGCTCTCTGACTGTGTTTGTCCCGTTACTGCAGGTCGGAGTGCTGTGTAGAGGGGGTGTGTCCTGCTCTCTGACTGTGTTTGCCCCGTTACTGCAGGTCCGGGTGCTGTGTAGAGGGGGTGTGTCCTGCTCTCTGACTGTGTTTGCCCCGTTACTGCAGGTCCGGGTGCTGTGTAGAGGGGGTGTGTCCTGCTCTCTGACTGTGTTTGCCCCGTTACTGCAGGTCCGGGTGCTGTGTAGAGGGGGTGTGTCCTGCTCTCTGACTGTGTTTGCCCCGTTACTGCAGGTCCGGGTGCTGTGTAGAGGGGGTGTGTCCTGCTCTCTGACTGTGTTTGCCCCGTTACTGCAGGTCCGGGTGCTGTGTAGAGGGGGTGTGTCCTGCTCTCTGACTGTGTTTGCCCCGTTACTGCAGGTCGGAGTGCTGTGTAGAGGGGGTGTGTCCTGCTCTCTGACTGTGTTTGCCCCGTTACTGCAGGTCCGGGTGCTGTGTAGAGGGGGTGTGTCCTGCTCTCTGACTGTGTTTGCCCCGTTACTGCAGGACCGGGTGCTGTGTAGAGGGGGTGTGTCCTGCTCTCTGACCGTGTTTGCCCCGTTACTGTAGGTCCGGGTGCTGTGTAGAGGGGGTGTGTCCTGCTCTCTGACCGTGTTTGCCCCGTTACTGCAGGTCCGGGTGCTGTGTAGAGGGGGTGTGTCCTGCTCTCTGACTGTGTTTGCCCCGTTACTGCAGGTCCGGGTGCTGTGTAGAGGGGGTGTGTCCTGCTCTCTGACTGTGTTTGCCCCGTTACTGCAGGTCGGAGTGCTGTGTAGAGGGGGTGTGTCCTGCTCTCTGACTGTGTTTGCCCCGTTACTGCAGGTCCGGGTGCTGTGTAGAGGGGGTGTGTCCTGCTCTCTGACCGTGTTTGCCCCGTTACTGCAGGTCGGAGTGCTGTGTAGAGGGGGTGTGTCCTGCTCTCTGACTGTGTTTGCCCCGTTACTGCAGGTCCGGGTGCTGTGTAGAGGGGGTGTGTCCTGCTCTCTGACCGTGTTTGCCCCATTACTGCAGGACCGGGTGCTGTGTAGAGGGGGTGTGTCCTGCTCTCTGACCGTGTTTGCCCCGTTACTGCAGGTCCGGGTGCTGTGTAGAGGGGGTGTGTCCTGCTCTCTGACCGTGTTTGCCCCGTTACTGCAGGTCCGGGTGCTGTGTAGAGGGGGTGTGTCCTGCTCTCTGACTGTGTTTGCCCCGTTACTGCAGGTCCGGGTGCTGTGTAGAGGGGGTGTGTCCTGCTCTCTGACTGTGTTTGCCCCGTTACTGCAGGTCGGAGTGCTGTGTAGAGGGGGTGTGTCCTGCTCTCTGACTGTGTTTGCCCCGTTACTGCAGGTCCGGGTGCTGTGTAGAGGGGGTGTGTCCTGCTCTCTGACTGTGTTTGCCCCGTTACTGCAGGTCGGAGTGCTGGATGTTGAGCACAGAGAGCAGCGTGTGGGAGGGGGTGTGTCCTGCTCTCTGACCGTGTTTGCCCCGTTACTGCAGGTCCGGGTGCTGTGTAGAGGGGGTGTGTCCTGCTCTCTGACCGTGTTTGCCCCGTTACTGCAGGTCCGGGTGCTGTGTAGAGGGGGTGTGTCCTGCTCTCTGACCGTGTTTGCCCCGTTACTGCAGGTCCGGGTGCTGTGTAGAGGGGGTGTGTCCTGCTCTCTGACCGTGTTTGCCCCGTTACTGCAGGTCCGGGTGCTGTGTAGAGGGGGTGTGTCCTGCTCTCTGACTGTGTTTGCCCCGTTACTGCAGGTCGGAGTGCTGTGTAGAGGGGGTGTGTCCTGCTCTCTGACTGTGTTTGCCCCGTTACTGCAGGTCGGAGTGCTGTGTAGAGGGGGTGTGTCCTGCTCTCTGACTGTGTTTGCCCCGTTACTGCAGGTCGGAGTGCTGTGTAGAGGGGGTGTGTCCTGCTCTCTGACCGTGTTTGCCCCGTTACTGCAGGTCCGGGTGCTGTGTAGAGGGGGTGTGTCCTGCTCTCTGACTGTGTTTGCCCCGTTACTGCAGGTCCGGGTGCTGTGTAGAGGGGGTGTGTCCTGCTCTCTGACTGTGTTTGCCCCGTTACTGCAGGTCCGGGTGCTGTGTAGAGGGGGTGTGTCCTGCTCTCAGACTGTGTTTGCCCCGTTACTGCAGGTCCGGGTGCTGTGTAGAGGGGGTGTGTCCTGCTCTCTGACTGTGTTTGCCCCGTTACTGCAGGTCGGAGTGCTGTGTAGAGGGGGTGTGTCCTGCTCTCTGACTGTGTTTGCCCCGTTACTGCAGGTCGGAGTGCTGTGTAGAGGGGGTGTGTCCTGCTCTCTGACTGTGTTTGCCCCGTTACTGCAGGTCCGGGTGCTGTGTAGAGGGGGTGTGTCCTGCTCTCTGACTGTGTTTGCCCCGTTACTGCAGGTCCGGGTGCTGTGTAGAGGGGGTGTGTCCTGCTCTCTGACTGTGTTTGCCCCGTTACTGCAGGTCGGAGTGCTGGATGTTGAGCACAGAGAGCAGCGTGTGGGAGGGGGTGTGTCCTGCTCTCTGACCGTGTTTGCCCCGTTACTGCAGGTCCGGGTGCTGTGTAGAGGGGGTGTGTCCTGCTCTCTGACCGTGTTTGCCCCGTTACTGCAGGTCCGGGTGCTGTGTAGAGGGGGTGTGTCCTGCTCTCTGACCGTGTTTGCCCCGTTACTGCAGGTCCGGGTGCTGTGTAGAGGGGGTGTGTCCTGCTCTCTGACCGTGTTTGCCCCGTTACTGCAGGTCTGGGTGCTGTGTAGAGGGGGTGTGTCCTGCTCTCTGACTGTGTTTGCCCCGTTACTGCAGGTCCGGGTGCTGTGTAGAGGGGGTGTGTCCTGCTCTCTGACTGTGTTTGCCCCGTTACTGCAGGTCGGAGTGCTGTGTAGAGGGGGTGTGTCCTGCTCTCTGACTGTGTTTGCCCCGTTACTGCAGGTCCGGGTGCTGTGTAGAGGGGGTGTGTCCTGCTCTCTGACCGTGTTTGCCCCGTTACTGCAGGTCTGGGTGCTGTGTAGAGGGGGTGTGTCCTGCTCTCTGACCGTGTTTGCCCCGTTACTGCAGGTCCGGGTGCTGTGTAGAGGGGGTGTGTCCTGCTCTCTGACCGTGTTTGCCCCGTTACTGCAGGTCCGGGTGCTGTGTAGAGGGGGTGTGTCCTGCTCTCTGACCGTGTTTGCCCCGTTACTGCAGGTCCGGGTGCTGTGTAGAGGGGGTGTGTCCTGCTCTCTGACCGTGTTTGCCCCGTTACTGCAGGTCCGGGTGCTGTGTAGAGGGGGTGTGTCCTGCTCTCTGACCGTGTTTGCCCCGTTACTGCAGGTCCGGGTGCTCTGTAGAGGGGGTGTGTCCTGCTCTCTGACCGTGTTTGCCCCGTTACTGCAGGTCGGAGTGCTGTGTAGAGGGGCTGTGTCCTGCTCTCTGACTGTGTTTGCCCCGTTACTGCAGGTCCGGGTTCTGTGTAGAGGGGGTGTGTCCTGCTCTCTGACCGTGTTTGCCCCGTTACTGCAGGTCCGGGTGCTGTGTAGAGGGTGTGTGTCCTGCTCTCTGACTGTGTTTGCCCCGTTACTGCAGGTCCGGGTGCTGTGTAGAGGGGGTGTGTCCTGCTCTCTGACTGTGTTTGCCCCGT
Organism: Hemitrygon akajei; assembly: GCF_048418815.1. Lineage (NCBI taxonomy): Eukaryota > Metazoa > Chordata > Chondrichthyes > Myliobatiformes > Dasyatidae > Hemitrygon > Hemitrygon akajei. The sequence continues at coordinate 121,551,132 of NC_133128.1, read as the reverse complement.
TACTGCAGGTCCGGGTGCTGTGTAGAGGGTGTGTGGTCCTGCTCTCTGACTGTGTTTGCCCCGTTACTGCAGGTCCGAGGTGCTGTGTAGAGGGGGTGTGTCCCTGCTCTCTGACTGTGTTTGCCCCGTTACTGCAGGTCGGAGTGCTGTGTAGAGGGGGTGTGTCCTGCTCTCTGACTGTGTTTGCCCCGTTACTGCAGGTCCGGGTGCTGTGTAGAGGGGGTGTGTCCTGCTCTCTGACCGTGTTTGCCCCGTTACTGCAGCCGGGTGCTGTGTAGAGGGGGTGTGTCCTGCTCTCTGACTGTGTTTGCCCCGTTACTGCAGGTCCGGGTGCTGTGTAGAGGGGGTGTGTCCTGCTCTCTGACTGTGTTTGCCCCCGTTACTGCAGGTCCGGGTGCTGTGTAGAGGGGGTGTGTCCTGCTCTCTGACTGTGTTTGCCCCGTTACTGCAGGTCCGGGTTCTGTGTAGAGGGGGTGTGTCCTGCTCTCTGACCGTGTTTGCCCCGTTACTGCAGGTCCGGGTGCTGTGTAGAGGGTGTGTGTCCTGCTCTCTGACTGTGTTTGCCCCGTTACTGCAGGTCCGGGTGCTGTGTAGAGGGGGTGTGTCCTGCTCTCTGACTGTGTTTGCCCCGTTACTGCAGGTCCGGGTGCTGTGTAGAGGGTGTGTGTCCTGCTCTCTGACTGTGTTTGCCCCGTTACTGCAGGTCCGGGTGCTGTGTAGAGGGGGTGTGTCCTGCTCTCTGACTGTGTTTGCCCCGTTACTGCAGGTCGGAGTGCTGTGTAGAGGGGGTGTGTCCTGCTCTCTGACTGTGTTTGCCCCGTTACTGCAGGTCGGAGTGCTGTGTAGAGGGGGTGTGTCCTGCTCTCTGACTGTGTTTGCCCCGTTACTGCAGGTCCGGGTGCTGTGTAGAGGGGGTGTGTCCTGCTCTCTGACCGTGTTTGCCCCGTTACTGCAGCCGGGGTGCTGTGTAGAGGGGGTGTGTCCTGCTCTCTGACCGTGTTTGCCCCGTTACTGCAGGTCTGAGTGCTGTGTAGAGGGGGTGTGTCCTGCTCTCTGACCGTGTTTGCCCCGTTACTGCAGGTCTGAGTGCTGTGTAGAGGGGGTGTGTCCTGCTCTCTGACCGTGTTTGCCCCGTTACTGCAGGTCCGGGTGCTGTGTAGAGGGGGTGTGTCCTGCTCTCTGACCGTGTTTGCCCCGTTACTGCAGGTCCGGGTGCTGTGTAGAGGGGGTGTGTCCTGCTCTCTGACCGTGTTTGCCCCGTTACTGCAGGTCCGGGTGCTGTGTAGAGGGGGTGTGTCCTGCTCTCTGACCGTGTTTGCCCCGTTACTGCAGGTCCGGGTGCTGTGTAGAGGGGGTGTGTCCTGCTCTCTGACCGTGTTTGCCCCGTTACTGCAGGTCGGAGTGCTGGATGTTGAGCACAGAGAGCAGCGTGTGTAGAGGGGGGTGTGTCCTGCTCTCTGACTGTGTTTGCCCCGTTACTGCAGGTCCGGGTGCTGTGTAGAGGGGGTGTGTCCTGCTCTCTGACCGTGTTTGCCCCGTTACTGCAGGTCCGGGTGCTGTGTAGAGGGGGTGTGTCCTGCTCTCTGACCGTGTTTGCCCCGTTACTGCAGGTCCGGGTGCTGTGTAGAGGGGGTGTGTCCTGCTCTCTGACCGTGTTTGCCCCGTTACTGCAGGTCCGGGTGCTGTGTAGAGGGGGTGTGTCCTGCTCTCTGACTGTGTTTGCCCCGTTACTGCAGGTCCGGGTGCTGTGTAGAGGGGGTGTGTCCTGCTCTCTGACTGTGTTTGCCCCGTTACTGCAGGTCCGGGTGCTGTGTAGAGGGGGTGTGTCCTGCTCTCTGACCGTGTTTGCCCCGTTACTGCAGGTCCGGGTGCTGTGTAGAGGGTGTGTGTCCTGCTCTCTGACCGTGTTTGCCCCGTTACTGCAGGTCCGGGTGCTGTGTAGAGGGGGTGTGTCCTGCTCTCTGACTGTGTTTGCCCCGTTACTGCAGGTCCGGGTGCTGTGTAGAGGGGGTGTGTCCTGCTCTCTGACTGTGTTTGCCCCGTTACTGCAGGTCCGGGTGCTGTGTAGAGGGGGTGTGTCCTGCTCTCTGACCGTGTTTGCCCCGTTACTGCAGCCGGGTGCTGTGTAGAGGGGGTGTGTCCTGCTCTCTGACCGTGTTTGCCCCATTACTGCAGCCGGGTGCTGTGTAGAGGGGGTGTGTCCTGCTCTCTGACCGTGTTTGCCCCGTTACTGCAGGTCGAGTGCTGTGTAGAGGGGGTGTGTCCTGCTCTCTGACCGTGTTTGCCCCGTTACTGCAGGTCCGGGTGCTGTGTAGAGGGGGTGTGTCCTGCTCTCTGACCGTGTTTGCCCCGTTACTGCAGGTCCGGGTGCTGTGTAGAGGGGTGTGTCCTGCTCTCTGACCGTGTTTGCCCCGTTACTGCAGGTCTGGGTGCTGTGTAGAGGGGGTGTGTCCTGCTCTCTGACCGTGTTTGCCCCGTTACTGCAGGTCGGAGTGCTGTGTAGAGGGGGTGTGTCCTGCTCTCTGACCGTGTTTGCCCCGTTACTGCAGGTCTGGGTGCTGTGTAGAGGGGGTGTGTCCTGCTCTCTGACTGTGTTTGCCCGTTACTGCCCAGAGCTCCGGGTGCTGTGTAGAGGGGGTGTGTCCTGCTCTCTGACTGTGTTTGCCCCGTTACTGCAGGTCCGGGTGCTGTGTAGAGGGGGTGTGTCCTGCTCTCTGACCGTGTTTGCCCCGTTACTGCAGGTCCGGGTGCTGTGTAGAGGGGGTGTGTCCTGCTCTCTGACTGTGTTTGCCCGTTACTCGCAGGTCCGGGTGCTGTGTAGAGGGGGTGTGTCCTGCTCTCTGACTGTGTTTGCCCCGTTACTGCAGGTCGGAGTGCTGTGTAGAGGGGGTGTGTCCTGCTCTCTGACTGTGTTTGCCCCGTTACTGCAGGTCGGAGTGCTGGATGCTGAGCACAGAGAGCAGCGTGTGGGAGGGGGTGTGTCCTGCTCTCTGACTGTGTTTGCCCCGTTACTGCAGGTCGGAGTGCTGTGTAGAGGGGGTGTGTCCTGCTCTCTGACTGTGTTTGCCCCGTTACTGCAGGTCGGAGTGCTGGATGCTGAGCACAGAGAGCAGCGTGTGGGAGGGGGTGTGTCCTGCTCTCTGACCGTGTTTGCCCCGTTACTGCAGGTCGGAGTGCTGGATGCTGAGCACAGAGAGCAGCGTGTGGGAGGGGGTGTGTCCTGCTCTCTGACCGTGTTTGCCCCGTTACTGCAGGTCGGAGTGCTGGATGCTGAGCACAGAGAGCAGTGTGTGGGAGGGGGTGTGTCCTGCTCTCTGACCGTGTTTGCCCCGTTACTGCAGGTCGGAGTGCTGGATGCTGAGCACAGAGAGCAGCGTGTGGAGGGGGTGTGTCCTGCTCTCTGACCGTGTTTGCCCCGTTACTGCAGCCTGGTGCTGTGTAGAGGGGGTGTGTCCTGCTCTCTGACCGTGTTGCCCCGTTACTGCAGGTCGGAGTGCTGGATGCTGAGCACAGAGAGCAGCGTGTGGGAGGGGGTGTGTCCTGCTCTCTGACTGTGTTTGCCCCGTTACTGCAGGTCGGAGTGCTGGATGCTGAGCACAGAGAGCAGCGTGTGGGAGGGGGTGTGTCCTGCTCTCTGACCGTGTTTGCCCCGTTACTGCAGGTCGGAGTGCTGGATGCTGAGCACAGAGAGCAGCGTGTGGGAGGGGGTGTGTCCTGCTCTCTGACCGTGTTTGCCCCGTTACTGCAGCCGGGTGCTGTGTAGAGGGGGTGTGTCCTGCTCTCTGACCGTGTTTGCCCCGTTACTGCAGGTCGGAGTGCTGGATGCTGAGCACAGAGAGCAGCGTGTGGGAGGGGGTGTGTCCTGCTCTCTGACTGTGTTTGCCCCGTTACTGCAGGTCGGAGTGCTGGATGCTGAGCACAGAGAGCAGCGTGTGGGAGGGGTGTGTCCTGCTCTCTGACTGTGTTTGCCCCGTTACTGCAGGTCGGAGTGCTGGATGCTGAGTGCTGGATGCTGAGCACAGAGAGCAGCGTGTGGGAGGGGGTGTGTCCTGCTCTCTGACTGTGTTTGCCCCGTTACTGCAGGTCGGAGTGCTGGATGCTGAGCACAGAGAGCAGCGTGTGGGAGGGGGTGTGTCCTGCTCTCTGTGGAGGGGGGTGGAGTGTATGGGAGGAGGGGGGTGTGTCCTGCTCTCTGACCGTGTTTGCCCCGTTACTGCAGGTCGGAGTGCTGGATGCTGAGCACAGAGAGCAGCGTGTGGGAGGGGGTGTGTCCTGCTCTCTGACCGTGTTTGCCCCGTTACTGCAGGTCGGAGTGCTGGATGCTGAGCACAGAGAGCAGCGTGTGGGAGGGGGTGTGTCCTGCTCTCTGACCGTGTTTGCCCCGTTACTGCAGGTCGGAGTGCTGGATGCTGAGCACAGAGAGCAGCGTGTGGGAGGGGGTGTGTCCTGCTCTCTGACCGTGTTTGCCCCGTTACTGCAGGTCGGAGTGCTGGATGCTGAGCACAGAGAGCAGCGTGTGGGAGGGGGTGTGTCCTGCTCTCTGACCGTGTTTGCCCCGTTACTGCAGGTCGGAGTGCTGGATGCTGAGCTCAGAGAGCAGCGTGTGGGAGGGGGTGTGTCCTGCTCTCTGACCGTGTTTGCCCCGTTACTGCAGGTCGGAGTGCTGTGTAGAGGGGGTGTGTCCTGCTCTCTGACCGTGTTTGCCCCGTTACTGCAGGTCGGAGTGCTGGATGCTGAGCACAGAGAGCAGCGTGTGGGAGGGGGTGTTGCCGAGCAGCCGGGCCGAGCTCGCCTCCAGTCAGATGAGTCTGCACACCCTCTACATGCACGAGGTAAGCACAGGACCGTCACCCCTCCACCCCCACTGCTGACCCCTGGAACCCTCACCCCTCACCACACTACAGCACAGAAACAGGCCCTTCAGCCCGTCTTCTCCATGCCTCGTCCCATCGACCTGGAACCATACCATGTCCCTCCATCCCCCTCCCATCCACGTACCTATCCAAACTTCTCCTAATTTTTCAAATCCAAACCTGCATCCACCACTTGCCGTGGTAGCTTTTTCAACCCTCTGAGTGAGGAAATTCCCCCTCATGTTCCCCTTAAATATTTCACCTCTCATCCTTGACCCATGACCTCAAGTTTTCGTTTCACCTACCTCAGTGGAAAAAGCCTGAGATTCTGCAGATGCTGGAAATCCAGAGCAGCACACGCACACCACGCCACACACACACGCACATGCACGCACACGCACACATGCACACGCACACCACACACACACGCACACGCGCACAGCACACATGCACACACGCACGCACGCGCACGCACACGCACACACACACACCACACACACACACACACACGCAATGTTGGAGGAACTCAGCAGGTCAGGCAGCATCTATGGAGGAAAATATAGGACTCGTATCTATACCCCTCATAATTTTGTATATCTCACCCACCCTCCTCGTCCCCCTTCACCCACTCTCTTGTCCCCTCCGACCCAACCACTTAGTTCGCCGCCCGCACCCTTGCTCATCGATCGAGCTCCCACCCTCTCTCTTCGTGTGCACTACCCCCCTCCCCACTGAACCCCCCCCCCCCCACCCCAAGGTGACTTTCTCTCTCTACAGTTCCACAAGCAGCAGACGCAGGGGGAGTCAGCGCGACACGTCTGGTATCGACGCTAGGGAGAGCGATGAGAGTGGGGAGAGCGGCCCAGAGGAGGCAGAGGGCAACAGGCCACCCCCACCGCTCATCCCCCGGTCCTCCACCTACCCTGTGTCCGGCAACCAGCCCGTGGACTCCCGTGACCCATCCCTGCCGCTCCTGTCCTCTCGCTCCAGGAGATACGGAGGCACTGGCGGTAAGAGCCATCTACACACGTTACTGACCCCGTGTGGGTAGAGTTCCTTCTGTCTCTGGGTGGGGTTCAGCCCTTGTGTTTCCTCCCTCGGGGGGTGGGGGAGTTCCCTCTATCTTTGGGTAGGTTCAGAACTGCGCTCTCCCTACCTGCGACCCAGGTTCAGTGCTGGGCTGTCTCCATTTGACCATCATGGCTGGGAGAGCCTCTGCCACTCACCTCCAGAGACCAGGTCCGATCTCTGATGAAGGACCTTGCCCGAAGTATCAAATGTTTATTGCCTTTATAGATTGCTGCCTGACCTGCTGAGTTTTCCTCCAGCATTTAGTGTGTGTGGATCAAGACTTCCAGCGTCTGCAGCACCAAAGCTGGCCCTTTGGCCCATCTAGTCCATGCTGAACTGTCACTCCTGTATTTATGGGTCAGATTTAAACCTCTAATGCTGTCTATGTGGAGTTTGCATGTTTCCCCTCCATCCAGATGGGTTAATCTCGGGTGCTGCAGTTTGCCAGAGATGTGTTGGTTGGTGAGTTACTCCCAGTGGGTGGGGGGGGGCAGTGGGAGTGGTGTGAGAGCTGGGGGTTGTGAATGGGCACGTGATGGAGAGCAGGTTACGAGGAATAGGTCTGACGGGTATGGTGTTCAGTGGACCAAATGACCTGATTGTTGTAAGGAAAAGTGGTTCCCGTGGCCCAGTGCTGGCCACGAGATCGCCCTGTAACCACCGCAGGTCCAGTTACTGATGTTCGACCAGCGATTGGGCTGAAGGATCTGTCTTCCTCCTCTACCTCCCTTGTGCATGGCCTTGGTTTAACTCCTCTTCCCCACCCCCCCCCCCCAACATTCTCTGTCGTCTCCAGGTTTCTCCTCCGCCCAGAGACTCGCAAACCGGGGGGCGATGGGGGGCTGGGCAGAGGCCGGGTCACCCTCACCACAGACGCAGGTCCTACCAGAGGAGGGGTCTGAGGATGAGCTGCCCTCGCAGACACACCAGGTGCGTATGTCCCAGAGAGGCTTTCACCCACACACCGGGCGTGCTGGGGTCACGCACCGGCGTCTGCCAAGAGACAGCGGGTCAGGGCCGTGGAAGGGCGGGTGGCATCCTGGTGCCCGAGTCTGTGTGGTCAGTGCACTAGGGTTGGCAGGACCGATCCCGGTCCCAGGGCAGAGATGGGGGTTGCACGGGCCGAGCGCTGGGCTCTGTGCAGTCTGCACACCGCGGGCTGGCGTGCTGGGTCCAGGTCCCGTGGGGTAGTGCCAGTGGTGGTGCAAGGACGTTGGCGAAGGACATGGGCTCACGTGGTCGGCTTCCTGTGGGCAGGGATGGAGTTGGAACAGAGGGTGGGAGGGCATGGGGGTAGGGTGAGGTCTGTGAGCCCGGCCCCATGGTCAGAGATGGTGGGGAAAGTTTTCTGGGGTCTGTGTGGTCCACGTGGCGGGGCCGGTGGGACTGTTTCCGGTTCTGTGGATGGGGGTGGGAAGGACGGGGTCTGTGTGCCCAGGCTGGTGGGCCCAGTCTGGGTCTCGTTGTCAGAGATGGTGGACGGATGGGGGAGAGAGGGCGGTGGAGAAGGATGGGCACTCTGACCGAATGTTCCTCCTTTAATGCTAGGTGTAGAGGGAGCGAGAAGGAGAGAGACGGAGCCAGAAGGAAGTGACAGCTGATTCATCGCAGTCTGAGCCCAGCACGGGTCTCATCCCGTCCATCCACCATCATCGTCTGTCTGCCCATCCACCCAGTCAGCTCGTGCCTCACCGCGTGTTGTGGGGTGGAATTGTCCCTTCACCTGTTGGTGTGGCTTCTGTCATTGTAGGGAGAGGGCATGGTGGGTGGGGGAAGTATTTGCCACTGTGGTGGTTTGGGAAGCTCTGGGGGCTGTAGTCACTCTGCAAAATGTTGTCTGGATGTCTCCTGCTCACAGGGTTGGGCGGGGTGAGGGGAAGTTGGTGACAGTGGAGTAAGGATGGGAGGGGGCTTCCCATTGCCTGGTGATGTGCATCCTGCATTGGGGCGGCCAAGGAGAGGAGCTGTCACAGGGGAGCGCTGCCCCTCATTCACTGAGTTACAGCTCTGTCTATCCCCGCACCCATCCCCTCTCACCCTCCTCACTGTTCCCCTTCTGTACTACCCCCCTCCCCTTGGACCCTGTCCCTCTAGGTGGGGTCTGACCAGGGTTTCCCAGAACAGGAACGTTGTTCCAGCCCTGGGTTGATCCGGTGTTCCCAGTGTTAGCCACTGGCTCCAGTTATGTTGGGGGTTTGGTGACCTCATCTCTCGGCGCCTCCTCTGTCTTGTCCTGTTGTTCTGCCCCCCCCCCCCCCCGACACATCTAGAGCCCCCACCTCACCAAGGTGTTGACTATTAATCAACAGAACTAGGCAACTCATAATTAATCAATGTTTGCACTTTATTGTCTCTGCACAAACAACAATGTAACTATGTTGACCCCTGGGCCAACATCATGAATTCTACTATTCCCTCTGTACTTGGACAACTTGTCGAATTTATAACACCGAAATAGGGGATTGCTGTTGGCCAGACAATTGATCCTTCCTTCCCCTGCCCCTGGCATGGAGGCTCTTCCTCACAATGGTTAGTCTCTGGAGTTCTTGCCCCTTTGCATTTGAAGGTCCTAACTCTTATAGTCTTTCAAAAGTTTCACTCCATTCTTGTTGATTCTCGGTCATCTAACTGACCTATGTCACCGTCTCTTTGACACTGGTCCAAGCCAGCATTCATTTATCACCATCTCCCACAATTGACTGCTGTTAATTTTTGGCTCTTTGTTCCAAATTGGTAACCAGCTCGAATCACTCAGGGCAGACACCGACCCCACCATTTACAAACCTACATGTTATATCATACCAAAGAACACCTCACAAATAATTTCTTACTTGGAAATGATCTCTAGTCTACCAGATTACCAGGAGCCTCTACTTTAAAACACTGATTCAACCGAGCAAATTCAGTTCACAAAATGGAGGATGCAGAGAAGTTTCACAAAATGGTTGCGTCCTTTCCTTCACCTTAATTCAAGAACAAAGACAATTGGTTTGTTTACTTCTCACTGTCCTTGATCCATTCGAGTTCAATGTTTTCTTCTATAGTTTAATTTCTTCCTGGCCAGCAAGGGTTTCCGCTCTGAGGAGAACCTGCGAACCAAAGGAAGGGCGCTTGGTGGGGGTTGTTGGAGGGGGTGAATAGTGGTGTGGAGTTGGGATTAATAGTAGAGAGGTGAATGTGAGCTGGGTGGGGTATAGGGAGAGGTTTTTGAGTGTGGGGTAGATGTGAGAGCGGTAGGGTTGGGCTGGACAGGGTGGGTGTGAAGGGAGGGGTTGGGCTGGAGAGGGTGGGTGTGAGGGTGGAGGTGATAAGGGGGTGTGCTGGAGAGGGTGGGTGTGAAAGGGGTGGGGTGGGCTGGAGAGGGTGGGTGTGAGGGTGAAGGTGAGAGGGAAGGGGTTGTGCTGGAAAGGGTGGGTGAGAAGGGAGGGGTTGGGCTGGAGAGGGTGGGTGTGAGGGTGGAGGTGATAAGGGGGTGGGCTGGAGAGGGTGGGTGTGAAGGTAGAGGGGAGGGGGATGTGCTGGAGAGGGTGGGCGTGAGAAGGTTAGGGGTGGGCTAGAGAGTGGGTGTGAAGGTGGAGGGCAGCGGGGGTGAGAGGGAGAAAGTGAGTGGTTGGAGGAAAGTTTGGTGGAAAGGGTAGGAGTGAATATTGGTGTGGGGGGTGCGGGATTTGGCTCTGTGCAAGTGCTGGTTTCACAGACTGTAGTTGGGGGAGCTGTCAGGACAGAGAAGGGGGGATCTGGGTGACATGGGAAGAGGTGTGGGGCTTTCGGATGATGGAGTTCTCAGTGATAGTGGGGAACTCTGAGGGGTGTGGGATGGGAATTGGAGAGTTGAGTTGGGGAGGGGAGGCAGTCAGAGTTAATGGGGAGAGACTGAGTGTGAGGTGTTGGGGACGTGAGGGAAGGAGCGCGGGGACATTGAGGTGTGCAGTTTGGACCAGAATCCTACCCTAGCAGTGCCCCCTGCCCGCTGACCCTCCCCCAACTTTCACCCCACCCGCCCTCACCCTCTGGATTCAGATACAGATTTATTTATCAATGTACTCTACATCAGGCAGGCATTTAGGGTGAGAGGGGGTCATTTCAAAGGAGATGTGAGGGGCGAGTATTTACGCAGAGAGTGGTGGGTGTCTGGAATGTGCTGCCTGGGGTGGTGGTACAGGCAGATACCTTTCATATAGGCACATGAATGAGAGGAAAGCTGAAGCATATGGGATTAGTTTTATTGCCCGTTAAATTGGTTTAAAGGGCCCATTCCTGCGTGGTACTGTTCTGTGTTCTATGAAACATACAGTGAAATGCTTTGCGTTACCGATCAACACAACCTCGGGATGTGCTGCTGGTGGGAGCCCACAAATGTTGCCACATGTTCCAATGCTGATATAGCATGCCCACCATGTTTCCAGAGGTGCTGGCACCGCTGTTGGTGACCAGATTTGACTAAATTAAATGAAAGGGAATTATTTGCAGGGACAGTCTCTGCAGGCAGTAATCCCCTGCCGTCCCGACCTCCGGTCTCCAAACATCAGCCTCTGCAGTTCAACCTCCAGACTTCTTATCAACCTTCAGGTTTAAATCTTCATTGTTGTCCCTGGAACCCCAGAACTCCAGCAACACCAACTGACCAGCTCTCGTGCTGCCCGCTCACACGAACATCCAATCCCAAGAACCACTGACCTGGGACAGCCCAACGTCCATGGGTGTCCTCGTTCCCTAGTCCACATCACTGGACTTTAAGTACAGAGCAGAGGCCCGGTCTGCGGCCTGACCTCAAACTTCTCCACATCTCTCTGGGTGGACCTCAGGAATACAAAGATGCAGTCTCTCTGATGAGGTGGTACTACAGACCTCCCAATAGCCAGTGGGAGACAGAGAAACAGACATGTAAACAGATAGGAGAAAGATATAAGAGTAGTGGATATTCCCCAAATACTGACTGGAGCTCCTGAAATTCCCGAGGCTTCAATGCAGCGGACTTTATTTGGTGCATCCAGAAAGATTTTTCGACACTGAACAGATAATTCAAACGAGAAGGGGCCATATCAATGTTTGGGAACTGAGGCCGGTTACAGTGGGAGAAAATTTTGGGAACAGTGCCCATTTTCCCCCCTTTCCCCAAGTCCCAGGGTTGGACCTTGGGTTGGCTGACACATTGGTGTAGACATGCCCCACGCCTGCTTGTTCAGGTCCCTGCACACTGGGGCTGGAGGTGCCACTCCCTGCCCGTTTCTCAGATCATGTTCTGTACAGAATATTCTTGTCTGCTGATTTGGATGAGTGTGGACAAAGGTCCAAGTGATTGTGTGAGTGTTGGTTATTTGATTGGACTTTTGTAATGTCCTGTGATTTTTACTAATGACCTGATTGTAATTGTGGATGTTAAAGGGAATCTCTCCCGAGCCCAAAAGGCACAATCGATCAGTTCCATGTTCATTTGCACTTTGTAGCCGTTGGTGTACAGACCTGTTTATAGAGATTATGTATATTGCATGTTTTTTAACAGATGTATCGCTGTTGATAATAAAACAAGCTACGTCAGAGTGGTCAAAATCTACCTTACACAGAGTGCTGGAGGAACTCAGCATGTCAGGCAGCGTCTATAGAGGGGAAGAAACAGTTGTTTCAGGTTGAGACCCTTCGACTAGAGATAAAATTCCCCTGGACTCTCTCCTGAGGGTTATACTGGTTTCTTCCCTCTTCCTTTCCCGTTGTAAAGGCCCATAACATCGATTGTTTGTTCCTCTCCATTCAGATGCAGATATACAGTATTTATCATATCTACTTGGAAACGTACAGTGTATTACAACCAATGCACCTAAGGATGTGTTAGAGGGGGCAGCTTGGAAGAGTCGCCAAACGTTCCGGTGCAAGCCCACCATGCATGGCAGAACAATACAACAAGCAATAGCAAACACACCCTTCTCCTCTCTGCCATCCTCCCGTCCACATGGACAGTTCTCTAGCACCAGGACAGGTCTCCAGACTTCAGCCATTTGACTCCAACTTGTAGACTTCTGATCAACCTTTTGGCTTAAATCTTCGGTATTGACCCCTGGACTATCTGATGATGGGTCGCGGATCTTCAGGCTGGCTGACGGACTGGACCCCGTGCCTCACACTTGCAAGAGCATCTGATCCCAGGACCGCTTGACATCCACAGTTGTCCTTGGTCATCCATCCTCGTTGCTGGCTTTCAAGTGCAGAGTGGAGCCCTCAACTCCAGCATGACCTCTAACCCCCCCTACATCACTGTCCCTAAGCCCTAATGCAACTCCTAACTCCCTTTTCTGTTCCCAAAAGCATCTAATTACTAAGTCTGAACCATGATCTGAATGGAGACTACAGCCCAGTGCCATCTTGGCCAGAAGTATAGGTGCTACCTGACCTGCTGAGTTCCTACAGCATTGTGCATGTGTGTGTGTTGCTCTAGATTTCCAGCATCTGCAGAATCTCTTGTGCTTACAGTTCCCTGCCTTTTCCTGAAGCCTCATTCGGAAGTGAAAGAGAGGGAGGTAAAAGCAATGGGGGAGGTTCATTACTGATCAGGGATGATGTCACAGAGAGGACATGGTGGAGGGCTCGTCCACTGACAAAGTTGGTAGAGCTCAGGAATGAGGAAGTTGCAATCTCTTTGATAGAGTCGTAATACAGACCCCGCCAATAGCCAGTGGGATACAGGGAAACGTGTAAACACATTCGAAAAATGTAACAGGGTAGTTGTAGTTGATACTCTCCGAATACTGACTGGGACTCCTGAAGTGCCCGAGACTTCGATGCAGCCAAATTTGTTGCATCCAGAAAGATTTCTTCACACAAAATGTAGATAATCCAACCAAGAGAAGGGGCCATACCAGACTTTGGGAAACGTGAATGGCCTGGTAATTGGAGTTGCAGTGGGAGAGCATTTTTGGAACAGCGATCACAACTCGGTAAGTTAATTGGAATTGGATTATTATTGTCATGTACCGCATAAAATGAAAAGCCTGTCTTGCATACTGTTCGTAAGGATAAATTCATCACATCAGTGCATTGAGGTAGAACTGGAGTAAAACAATAATAGAATGCAGAATGAAGTGTTACAGAGAAAGTGTAGGTCAGCAATAAAGTTGCAAGATCATATTGAGGTAGATTGTGAGGGCAGAGGAGTCCATCTTATCACACTAGGGATCCATTGAATATCTTATAACAGCAGGTTAGTAGCTCTCCTTGAGTCTGGTGCTACGTGATTTCAGGATTTTGTATTTTCTGTTTGATGGAAGGGAGAATGTCCAGGATGCGCGGTTCCTATCATGCTGGCTGCTCTACCGAGACAGCAAAAAGTGTAGAGAGAACCTGTAGGCAAGTAGCTTCTTCTTTATACGTGAGAATTAAAATGCAAGCAGGGAATTTGGAATTTATTTCACAATCGGGGGGGGGGGGGGCGCGAGAGATGAAATATGAAAGTAAGTTAGCAAACAACATCAAAGTGGTTAGCAAAAGCTCTTTCAAGTATGTGAACAATAGATGCGAGATGAGATTGGATATGGGACCGCTATAAAATGAGGCCAGAGAAATAATAACAGGGGACAAGGAGATGGCAGATGAACTAAATGAGTATTTTGCATCAGTCTTCACTGTGGAAGACACTAGCAGTGTGCCAGATGTGAAGGAAGAGAAATGAGTGGAGTTAGTATTACAAGGGAGAAGGTGCTCAAAAAGCTGAAAGACCTGAGGGTGCATAAGTCACCCGGACCAGATGAACTGCACCCTAGGGTTCTGGAAGAGGTAGTGGTTGAGTTTGTGGAAGCCTTAGTAAAAAATTGAACTCTGGCATGGTGCCAGGGGACTGGAAAATTCCAAATGTCACTCCACTCTTCAAGAAAGGAGGGAGGCAGCAGAAAGGAAATTGTAGACCAGTTAGCCTGACCTCAGTGGGTGGGAAGATGTTTGAGTCAATTGTTAAGGATGAGGATATGGAGAGTTTGGTGACACAGGACAAGATAGGACAAAGTCAGCATGGTTTCTTTAAGGAAAAGTCTTGTCTGACGAATCTGTTGGAATTCTTTGAGGAGATTACAAGTAGAATAGATAAAGGGGATGCAGTTGATGTTGTAAGTTTGGACTTTCAGAAGACCTTTGACAAGGTGCCACACGTGAGGCTGCTTACCAAGTTACTAGCCCATGGTATTACAGGAAAGTTACTAGAATGGTTAGAGCTGATTAGTAGGAGGCAGTGAGTGGGAATAAAAGGATCCTTTTCTGGTTGGCTGCCAGTGACTAGTGGTATTCTGCAGGGATTGGTGTTGGGACCACTTATTTTTATGCTGTATATAAATGATTTAGATGATGGAATAGATGGCTTTGTTGCCAAGTTTGCAGATGATACGTAGATTGGTGGAGGGGCAGGTAGTATTGAGGAAACAGATAGGCTGCAGAAGGATTTAGATTAAGAGAATGGGTGTAAGAAGAGAAAGGGTTAAGGTTAGACTGTGCTAAGATCTAAGCTTACAAAACATATGCTGACACATTGCTAAATAAGGATATAAGATTCTTGCAAAACTGTATAGGTACAATCTGTACCTTGTGGTAATCATGAAGAACTAAAAAGGAGTCATTAAGCTAGGAGCTGAGAGCGGAGGTGGATGAAACAGATGGAGATAAGCTGTACTCTTGTGGCTAACTCCAAGGCCGATGAGTGTTTGAAAACTTGGCAGACATGGCTCTGCGGATGGCTAACTCCAAGGACAGAGGATATGAGAAAATGTGTATGTGACCCCCGAAATGTACAAGCCTGTGGGGAGGGGGAGAGTGGAGCTGACTATGAATAATTGTAGGAATGATACAGCAACTGAGGGACACGTGATAACCTACTTGAAACTGTATAAAAGGAAATGAAATGTAATGCTCTGGGCTCAATACTGCTGGAGCAGTTTTGGGTCCGACTCTGCAGACTCGTGAAAAATAAAGCTTTGCCGCTTTGCAGTTTGCTGAGACTCATGGTGTGAGTTATTTCTGACAGCTGGGGGTCTCGTCCGGGATCCCCACTCCGGTCGTGGAGGGCGAGAGGAAGGACATCGGAGAAGGTGCACCCTGCCGAGTTCGGCAGTCCCTGATTCCTTGCTCGTCGTCTGAAACGGCTTGAGCGAGTGAGATCCGGACAGCGCAAGGCGGCAAAGCAGGGAGGAAAGGAGACGGTTCTACGGCACACCGGGTAAGTGAGACTAGCTAACTGAGATCTAGGTGGGTGTGACCGGGTAAACTAGGTGTGACGACACCTAGAGTAAAAAGAACCGGGCCGGGAAGGGAATAATGGGAGGGGGAAGCTCAAAGGAAGAGGAGCCGGAGAGTTCGGGTTTGTTCCCGAAGGTACCTCCTGATAGCCCCCTCGGTAGAATGTTTGCAGGATGGGGATATGGACGAACAAAGGGAAAGCAGAAAAAGAGAATGGTAGAATATTGCAAATCATGGTCCAAACAGCCAATAAAAGGGTCCTCGGTATGGTGGCCACCATTTGGGTCAGATGAGGATTGGGTTAGACAGGCCTTAAACATATATGTAAACTCTAAACCAAATGTGAGAGAGGAAGAAAATGAGTATGCCTCTTGCTGGGTTCCCGGACCAGGAGACTCCGCAAGAAGTTTTAAACTAGAAACTAAAACTAAGGAGGAAGAGCCTCCTTGGGAAGTGTTGAATCATCTACCTCCCCCTTATGTTCCCCGGCCCCAGCAGCCCGAACAAGCTGCTAGTGCTCCGCATCCGGATGATCCGCAACGGCAGGCGGAAGAGGAGAGAGAGAAAGAAGAGGAGGAATGGGAGGAAGAAGAAGAGAAAAGAGATGAGGAGCGAAAAGAATGGATAGATAGAGACAGAAAGAGGGAAGAGGAAGGAAAGGATCCCCCGAGGTCCCGACTCCCTAAGATGAAGACCCGTTCGGGAGCAAAGAAAGGGTCACAGAGGAAAGAAGAGACGAGGAGAAACAGAAAAAGACCGCTAGGATAATGGTTCAGACAGTACAGCAAGTAACCACAGAAAACAGGGAAAAGAGGGGAACGTGGTCAGACCGAGGCAATGGCCAAGAACCAGGAAGGAAAACGCGAAGGACTCTAAGATGCTTCCACTGTAACGAGGAAGGACATTTTAAACGGGAATGTCCTAAGTATCGGCGAGAGGTCAGGTCATATGCCATGATGGAGGACGAAGACTAGGGGGGTCGGGGGTTCCTACCCTTGGGGAGAAGAAACTATCGACAGGAACCCCTGGTAAATCTGAAATTAGGTCCCCAAGGGTCAGATACAACCTTTATGGTAGATTCGGGTGCTGAAAGATCCAGTGTAATCCAGATACCTCCCGGCGCCCGAACAGGAACAAGAGTAATGAAGGTATCCGGTATCGGAGGAAAAACGATACAAGTGCCCATTGTGGACAATGTGGAAGTCGGATATGAAGATAGGGCAACAAGGCAAGACCTTCTCCTGCTGCCCTCGGCAGGATTCAACCTATTAGGAAGGGACCTGCAAGTGCAACTGGGCATTGGAACAGTGCCGAACAATGGAGAAATAATAGTAAAATTATTCGCATTAAAAGAAGAGGACGACCAGAAAATAGAGCCCGAGGTGTGGTATAGAGAGGGAAATAGGGGAGGATTGAACATCAGCCCTCTACAGATCACCTTGCTACCGGACGGTCGCCCAGTAAGGAGGAAGCAGTATCCCATTGCGATGGAAGGAAGAAAAGGGCTGCAGCCGGTCATTGAAGGGCTGATCGCAGATGGACTGCTGGAAGAATGTATGTCGCCATATAATACCCCCATCCTCCCGGTGCGAAAGCCGGACGGGACTTATCGGATGGTACAAGACCTGCGGGGTCTAAATGCAGTAGTCCAGACCCGATACCCGGTAGTACCCAACCCGTACACCCTGATGAGTAAAATCTCCCCTGACCATGAATGGTTCAGTGTAATAGATCTAAAAGATGCTTTCTGGAGTTGCCCGCTAGAAGAAAGCAGTCGGGACATGTTTGCGTTTGAATGGGAAAATCCTACAACAGGGCGGAAAAGACAACTCAGATGGACGGTCCTGCCGCAAGGATTCACTGAGTCACCTAACCTATTCGGGCAGGTCTTGGAGCAAGTACTAGCGGAATTCCAATGTGCTCCAGAGAACCAACTGCTACAGTATGTGGATGATTTATTACTATCCGGGCCAACACAGAAAGGGGTGCAGGAAGATACCATCAGATTACTGAACTTCCTAGGGAAAAAGGGGCTACGGGTCTCCAAGAAAAAGTTACAATTCGTGGAAAAGGAAGTAAGGTATCTGGGACACCGGGTCAGTAAGGGACAGCGAAGCATTACCCCAGAAAGGATAGCTGGAATAACAGGGATGTCGCTACCTCGTACCAAGAAGGAGATACGACAGTTCCTGGGGTTAGTGGGGTATTGTCGAATCTGGATTGAGAATTATACTCCCCTGGTGAGATTTCTGTATGATAAACTCGGGCAAGATGAGCAAACAGTAAAATGGACAAAGGAAGAGGAGCAAAAATTCAACTATATCAAGGGGCAATTGATCCGTGCTCCGGTGTTAGTCTTGCCAGCCCTGGAAAAACCATTCCAGCTGTACGTCAACAATGCCGAAGGAATGGCCCAAGGGGTACTCACCCAACTAAGAGGAGGAAAGCGGCAACCCGTGGCTTTCCTGTCAAAAATGTTAGACCCGGTATCGCGTGGATGGCCCACCTGTATCCAAGCAGTGGCAGCGACAGCGGTATTGGTAGAGGAAGCCCGGAAACTAACCTTTGGAGGGAAGATCACAGTGCATTCTCCCCACTCGGTCAGCACCCTACTAGCCCAGAAGGCACATCGGTGGCTCACTGACTCCCGCATTCTAAAGTACGAAACTATACTGATGACCGGAGAAGACCTAAACTTCGCAAAGGATTCCAGTTGCAACCCAGCCCAGTTCCTCTATGGAGGACTAGAAGAAAAGGAGTCAGAACACGACTCTATTGAATTGCTGGACTTGCAAACAAAGAGCCGGGAGGACTTACAGGAAGTTCCCCTGGGAGAAGGACAGGAATTGTATATAGATGGATCCTCACGATGTATTGATGGAGTACGGCACAGCGGATATGCCATCATTGACGGAGAGACTGAAAGAATAGTGGAGTCCGGGAGATTACCGGGAAACTGGTCGGCCCAGTCATGCGAATTATACGCACTCCAGAGGGCTCTGAGGATATTGGAGAAGAGGATCGGAACAATATACACTGACTCTAAGTACGCCTATGGGATAGTACATACCTTTGGGAAGATATGGAAAGAAAGAGGACTGATAACGGCCAGAGGAAAGGGACTGGCACACGAGCAAATGATAAGTATGACATTGGAAGCCCTGGCCCTACCAACTGAGATTGCGGTAGTACATGTACCCGGACACCAAAAAGGATCAACACCTGAAGCAGTAGGGAACCGTCTAGCCGATGGGGAGGCCAAACGAGCAGCCGTTGAAGACCCGATCCAACTCCTGACCTTGATACCAGTGAGGGAAGGACTTACTAAACAACCTATGTTTACCCAAATAGAGATTGATAGCATGAACCAACTAGGAGCCCGAAAAGACACTGATGGTAAATGGACGGTCCCGGATGGGAGACAGGTACTAAATAAGGAAGTAACCCGCAACATCCTCCAACAGTTGCACCATCAAACCCACTGGGGAGTACAGGCCATGTGCGACACAATTCTGAGGGACTATGTATGCAAAGGAATATACACACTGGCCCAGCAAGAGATAACTGGATGTCCGACGTGCCAGCGGATAAACAAGAAAGTGATGCGATCCACTCCAAGAGGTGGCCAGCCACTGGCCATGAGACCGTTCCATAGAGTCCAGATCGACTTTACCGAACTACCCTCAGTGCAGAGATGGAAGTACCTGTTAGTAATAGTGGATCATTTTACCCACTGGGTGGAAGCATACCCGACCACAAAGGCCGATGCGCCTACAGTAGCCCGAATACTACTAGAAAACATAATCCCCAGATATGGGATCATGGGGTCCATAGACTCGGACAGAGGGACACACTTTGCCTCCAAGACGCACCAGTTGATTTGTGATGCATTGAGTATCCAATGGAAATACCATACCCCGTGGCATCCCCAGAGTTCGGGACGGGTGGAAAGGATGAACAGTACCTTAAAGGCGCAATTGACCAAATTAATGCTAGAAACCAAGTTACCCTGGACTAAGTGTCTCCCCATCGCCCTGTTAAGAATCCGAACAGCACCCAGGAAGGATATAGGAATCTCCCCCTATGAAATGCTGTTTGGACTCCCGTATTGGAATAAGGTAGAAGGGTACCCCACGCTACAAGGGGGTGATATTTTTATAAGGAACTATTTACTGGCACTATCTCGTTCCTTTGCAGAACTGCGGAAGAAGGGTCTCTTGGCCCAGACTCCGCCGCTCGACTTTGCTTTACATCAGATCGTGCCTGGAGATTGGGTTCTGGTACGGACCTGGAAGCCGGAGAAGTTACAACCACAGTGGGAAGGCCCTTTCCAGGTCCTGTTAACCACCGAGGCGGCCGTACGAACAAAAGAGAAAGGGTGGACCCACGCATCCAGAATAAAGGGACCAGTTAAGCCTGAGGGACACACGGAGTGGACCTGTGTTCCCAGTGAAGAACCGTTGGTGGTGAAACTGAAAAGGCAACAAAAATGAACTCAATGTGGACTGTTACATTATTGACTGTAATATATTTAATTCTGTATGTGGGAAAAATAGAAGGGAAATGTGACAAGTGTAAGAACCGAGTTTTGGAGAAAGGAAAAGAACGACCCGGGGCCCTTGTGTCACATTCACATGTAAATGACCAATGTTATGGAAAAGAAAAAGAGGAATGTGAAGAGGGAGGAATAAAATATACCCTGAGAAAGAACAGGGGATACCCCGGTGGATCAGTGAGAGAAGAAAAAGGAGAAGGGAGAAGTTGGAGTGTACGAGAAAGTACATGCCCTGAGACAGAATGGATATGTGAAAGGAAAGAAAAAGGAAGGGCAGAGTTTGGTGGAGTCAGAGAAGAATGGGGAACCTATGGAAAAACAAGACCGGAAATGAAGGAAAACCTGTTTATAGACTTAGCAACTCGAATAGCTACAAGTTTAAATGTAAGTGACTGTTGGGTTTGTGGGGGACCCCACATGAGCGAGCAATGGCCATGGATAGGTGAGAGTTTGAGTGTGTGGGAGCTATTGGCTCATGATTGGGATAAGAAAAGGACTGGGAGGACGCAAGAATGGAAGTTAACAAACTATCCGGAAGGACAAGTATGTGTAGAAAGAAAAGGGAAGGTGAAAGTAGGAGAAAGCCCATGTCAGAGTATAAAGTTGGCTAAAACAAAAAATAATGCCACTTGGTGGCCCGAGGAGCCGACTTGGTACATAACTAAAGGGGCAAAGGACAATTGTACGGCTATGGGAAACAATTCGGGAATCTGGAATTGCAGTGGGCATAACCCGTACGAAGGAATTCCCAGTGTTTGGAAAGCCTGGCGGAAAGCAAGGAAAGGAGGATTTGTCCCAGAAGGTCTGTTCTGGATTTGTGGGAATCAGGCATACACCAAATTGCCGAAAGGATGGGGAGGAGTTTGTTTCTTAGGCCTTAGAAGGCCAGAGTTCTTCCTCCTACCCCAGGATGAAGATAGGGAATTGGGAATCAAGTTATTTGACTCACTGAGAAGGGAGAAGCGGGAGATAAAGGTGGGAGAATGGGGCGACGAGTGGCCTCCAGCACGCATCATTGAATATTACGGACCAGCAACTTGGGCCCAGGATGGGTCATGGGGTTACCGAACCCCGGTATATATGTTAAATCGAATAATACGCCTACAAGCTGTAGTAGAGGTGATCACCAACCAAACCGCATTGGCTCTGGAATTGCTGGCTGAGCAGCAAAGCCAGATGAGAACAGCCATATACCAAAATCGATTAGCATTGGATTACCTATTGGCCTCCGAGGGAGGGGTCTGTGGAAAGTTCAATCTGACAAACTGTTGCCTAAAGATAAATGATAATGGAAAGGCAGTGTTGAAAATATCCGACAAAATTCGGAAGTTGGCCCATGTGCCAGTACAAACTTGGAGATCCTTAGGGAACCTGAGTTGGCTGGATAGTCTGCTGGGAGGAAGCTGGTGGCGAATAGCCCTGTTAATATTAGGCGGAATACTCATAATGATAATCATATTACCATGCTTAATACCCTGCTTGAGAGCATTAATAACGCGAGTAATAGTACAGGTAATGCAGCCAGGGAACCCAGCTGACCCGGCTAAAATGCTGTTGCAACGAGGAAGGGAACTGGAAGAGTGGAATCCCTGGACAAATCCTTAGCACACTCTAAAAAGAAAAAGGGTGGAATTGTAAGAAGAGAAAGGGTTAAGGTTAGACTGTGCTAAGATCTAAGCTTACAAAACATATGCTGACACATTGCTAAATAAGGATATAAGATTCTTGCAAAACTGTATAGGTACAATCTGTACCTTGTGGTAATCATGAAGAACTAAAAAGGAGTCATTAAGCTAGGAGCTGAGAGCGGAGGTGGATGAAACAGATGGAGATAAGCTGTACTCTTGTGGCTAACTCCAAGGCCGATGAGTGTTTGAAAACTTGGCAGACATGGCTCTGCGGATGGCTAACTCCAAGGACAGAGGATATGAGAAAATGTGTATGTGACCCCCGAAATGTACAAGCCTGTGGGGAGGGGGAGAGTGGAGCTGACTATGAATAATTGTAGGAATGATACAGCAACTGAGGGACACGTGATAACCTACTTGAAACTGTATAAAAGGAAATGAAATGTAATGCTCTGGGCTCAATACTGCTGGAGCAGTTTTGGGTCCGACTCTGCAGACTCGTGAAAAATAAAGCTTTGCCGCTTTGCAGTTTGCTGAGACTCATGGTGTGAGTTATTTCTGACAGCTACCCTCGAGCCCCCAAGCTGTCAGAAATAACTCACACCATGAGTCTCAGCAAACTGCAAAGCGGCAAAGCTTTATTTTTCACGAGTCTGCAGAGTCGGACCCAAAACTGCTCCAGCAGTATTGAGCCCAGAGCATTACATTTCATTTCCTTTTATACAGTTTCAAGTAGGTTATCACGTGTCCCTCAGTTGCTGTATCATTCCTACAATTATTCATAGTCAGCTCCACTCTCCCCCTCCCCACAGGCTTGTACATTTCGGGGGTCACATACACATTTTCTCATATCCTCTGTCCTTGGAGTTAGCCATCCGCAGAGCCATGTCTGCCAAGTTTTCAAACACTCATCGGCCTTGGAGTTAGCCACAAGAGTACAGCTTATCTCCATCTGTTTCATCCACCTCCGCTCTCAGCTCCTAGCTTAATGACTCCTTTTTAGTTCTTCATGATTACCACAAGGTACAGATTGTACCTATACAGTTTTGCAAGAATCTTATATCCTTATTTAGCAATGTGTCAGCATATGTTTTGTAAGCTTAGATCTTAGCACAGTCTAACCTTAACCCTTTCTCTTCTTACAATGGGTAAGAGAGTGGCAAATGCAATACAGTGTTGGAAAATGCATGGTCGTACACTTTAGTAGTAGAAATAAATGTGCAGACTATTTTCTAAACAGGGAGAAAAGTCCAAAAATCTGAGATGCAAAGGGACTTGGGAGTCCTTGTGCAGAACACCCTACAGGTTAACTTACAGGTAGAGTCAGTGATGAGGAAGGCAAATGCAATGTTAGCATTTATTTCAAGAGGTCTAGGAAACAAGAGCAGGGATGTGATGCTGAGACTTTATAAGGCACTGGTGAGGCAGTACCTTGGAGGGGGTTCAGAGAAGGTTCACAAGGATGATTCTGGGAATGAAAGGGTTATCACATGAGGAATGTCTGTACTCGCTGGTATTCAGAAGGATGAGGGGGATCTCATTGAAACCTTTTGAATGTAGAAAGGTCTAGACAGAGTAGATGTGGAAAGGATATTTCCCATGGTGGGGGAGTCTAGGACAAGAGGGCACAGCCTCAGGATAGAGGGACATCCATTTAAAACAGAGATGCAGAGAAATTTGTGGAATTTATTACCACAGGCAACTCTGGAGACCAGATCACTGGGTGTATTTAAGGTGGAGATTGTTAGGTTCTTGACTGGCCACAGCATCAAAGGTTACGAGGAGAAGGGTGAGGAGGGGAAAGAAGGATCAGCCAAGATTGAATGGTGGAGCAGACTCGATGGGACAAGTGGCCTAATTCTGCTCCAATGTCTTGTGGTCAAAATTTTCGGTGGGCTTGAGATATTGAGATTCATTAGGGGTCGAGGGTTAGTGGTATGTTCTTTGTGTGAGATGTGGGAGCTGTGGGAGACCTCTAGTCTCTCTGATAACTCCATCTGCAAGAAGGGCATTAAGCTGTGGCTTCTTAGAGAAGGACCTTTGTTCTCATATGGGAGAATGAGGATGTGATAGAAACTACATGGAAGTAGTCACCCCTAAATTGCAGGAGGCAGGTAGCTGGGTGACTGTCAGGAGAGGGAAAGGGAAGAGGCCGACAATGCAAAGTACCTCTGTGACCGTTACCTTCGATAATAAGTGTACCACTCTGGGTACTGTTGATGGGGGACGACCTACTAGGGAACAGCAACCAGGTCTCTGGCATCAAGTCTGTCTCTGTGGCTCAGAAGGGAAGTGGATGTGGGCAGAGGAGTGCAGTGGTGACAGAGGATTCAATAGCTGGTGCAGCATTCAGGAGATTCTGTGGACGTGAAAGAAACACCCAGGTGGTATGTTGCCTCCCTGGTGCCAGGGTCAGAGATGTCTCAGATCAGGCCCACACCATTCTAAAGGGGGGGAGGGGGAATAGCCAGAGATCTTGGTACAAGGATCAGAAAGGGCTCTAGAAGTAGCCAAGAACGGAATTGAAAAATAGACGTAGGAGATCTAGGAGGGGGCATGAGAAGACCTCGGAGTGTAGATTAAGGAAAACCCCAAGGTGTTCTACATGTGTGTGAAGAACCAGAGGATGGCTGGAGTGAGAGTAGGACGAAAGAGGAAACATATGCCTGGAGGCAGTGAAGGTAGGGGAGGTCCTTAATGAACACTTTGCTTCAGTGAGAGGGTCCTTACCATTAGTGAGGACAGCATAAAACAGGCTGATATGCTTGAACATGTTAAGAAAGAGGGTGTGCTGGAAGTTTTGAAAAACATTAGGATGGCTAGGTCTCCCTGGTCAGACGGGATATACCCCAGATTACTGTGGGAAGTGAGAGAAAAGATTGCTGTGTCCTTGGTGATGATCTTTGTGTCCTCACTGCCCACAGGAGTAGTTCCAGATGATTGTAGTTTGGCAAATATTTTTCCTTTGTTCAAGAAAGGGAGTAGGATAACCCTGGGAATTATAGGCCAGTGAGTCTAACTTCAGTGGTGAGCAAATTATTGGAGTGGGTTCTTTGAGACAGGAACTAAAAATATTTTGAGAAGTATTAGTCTGATTAAGGTTAGTAGGCATAGCTTTGTGAGGGCAGGTTATGCCTCATGAGCCTGATTGAATTCTTTGAGGATGTGACAAAGCACATTGATGAAGGTAGAGCAGTGGATGTAGTGTATATGGATTTTAGTAAGGTGTTTGGTAAGGTTCCTCATGGTAGGCTCGTTCAGAAAGTCAGGAGGCATGGATTACAGGGAAACTTGGCTTTGTGGATACAGAATTGGCTTGCCTTTAGAAGGCAGATGGAGCAGAATGAAGTGATTCATTTTGGAAGGTCAAATGTGAAGGCAGAACACAGGGTTTAAAGCTGGATTCTTAGCTGTGTGGAGGAACAAGGAGATCTTAAAGACTGTGTCCATTGATCCCTCAAAGTTGCTGCACTCGTTGATAATGGTATGTTGCCCTTCATCATTCGGGGTATTGAGTCCCCAAGAGCTGCAAGGTAACCTTGTAGCTCTATAAAACCCTGGCTAGACCACACTTGGAGTATAGGGAGTTAGAGAAGACGTTGAAGAGTGGAACTTCTCTTCAGAGGTAGTAATAACAGTACAATGGCTGAAGAAGTGGTGCGGGGGTAGGGTTTCAGATTTCTGGATCATTACGATCTTTTCTGGAGAAGGTCTGACCCGTACAAAAAGGATGGGATACACCTGAAACTGAGGGGGGAGCAATGTCCTTGCAGGCGGATTTACTAAAGCTTTTGGGGAGGGTTTAAACTAATTTGGCAGGGGATGGGAACCGTAGGGACAGGGCTATGGATGGAGCAGTTGGTATACAAAATGCATTGTGTAGGGAGACTGTGAGGGACAGGCATAATAGAGCAAAACTGCAGTGAGTGGGATGAGTTGAGGTGTAACATGGAGGCAAAATTGAAAAGGATGATGAATACCGCACTGAAGGTGTTACATTTGAATGCATGCAGTATACAGAACAAGAGATGATCTTGTAGTGCAGTTAGAGATTAACAGATATGACATTCTGGGCATCTCTGAGTCATAGCTGAAAGAAGATCATACTTGGGAGCTTAACATCCAAGGATACATCTTGTATTGAAAGGACAGACAGGTAGGCAGAGGAGGAGGGGTGGCTCTGTTGGTAAAAAATCAAATCAAATCCTCAGAAAGAGGTAACATAGAATTGGAAGATGTAGAGTCCTTATGGGTAAAGTTAAGAAACTACAAGTGTAAAAAGACCTTGATGTGAGTTCTATACAGGCCTCTGAATGGTAGCCAGGATGTAGGAATAAATTAGAAAGGGAGATGGAAAAAGCATGTAATAAGGACAATATTACAATAGTCATGGGGATTTCAGTATGCAGGTACATTGGGAAAATTAGGTTGGTGCTGGATCACAAGAGAGGAAATTTGTAGAATGCTTACAGGAAGGCTTTTTAGAGCAGCTTGAGGTTGAGCCCACCAGGGGAAAGGCAATTCTGGATTGGGTGTTGTGCAATGAACCAGATTTGATTAGGGAGCTTAAGGTAAAGGAACCTCAAGGAGCCAGTGATCATAATATGACAAAATTCACACTGCGCCTGCAGTTATAGAAGAAGGAGATAAAGTCAGATGGATCAGTATTAGAGTGGAGTAAAGGCAATTACAGAGGCATGAGAGGAGCTGGTCAAAGTTGATTGGAAGGGGACACTAGCAGGGATGATGGCAGAACAGCAATGGCTGGAGTTCCTGGAGGCAATTTGGAAGGCACAGGACAGATGCATCTCAAGGATGAAGAAATATTCTAAGGGAAGAATGAGGCAACCGTGGCTGTCAAGGGAAGTCAAAGACAGTATAAAAGCCAAAGCGAAGGCACATAATACAGCAAAAATGAGTGGCAAGTTAATGGATTGGGAAGTTTAAAAAAAAACAACAGAAAGCAACTAAAAACAATAAGGAGAGAAAAGGTGAAATATGAAGGCAAGCTAGCAAAGGGTTTCAGCCCAAAATGTTGACTTTTTTTTTCCCATAGATGCTGTCTGGCCTGCTGAGTTCCTGCAGCAGTTTGTGTGTGTTGCTCGGATTTCCAGCATCTGCAGGCTTTCTCTTGTTTGTGCTGCATAACAAGATAAGAGCCCAGGGTATCACAGGAAAGATACTAGCATGGATTGGCTGACTGGCAGGATGCAGAGAGTGGGAGTAAAGGGGGCCTTTTCTGGTTGGCTGCTGGTGAATAGTGGTGTTCCGCAGGGGTCTGTATTGGGACTACCTCTTTTCACACTATATATGAACAATTTGGATGACGGAATTGATGGCATTGTGACCAGGTTTGCAGATGATACAAAGATAGGTGGAGGGGCAGGTAGTGTTGAAGAAGCAGGGTGTCTGAGGAAGGACTTGGACAGATTGGGAGCATGGGCAGAGAAGTGGCAGACTGAAAGCAGAGTAGGGAAGTGTATGTCATGCACTTTGGTGGAAGGAATAAAGGCAAAGACTATTTCCTAAATGGGGAGAAAATACAAAAATCAGAGGTGCAAAGGACCTTGGGAGTCCTCATGCAGGATTCCCTGAAGGTTAACTTGTATGTTGAGTCAGTGGTGAGGAAGGCAAACACAATGTTAGCATTCTTTTTGAGAGGACTAGAATATAAAAGCAACAAGCTGAGGCCTTATAAGACATTGGTCAGACCACACTTGGAGTATTGCCTGCAGTTCTGAGCCCTTTATCTAAGGAAAGCTAGCAGTGGAAAGGGTCCTGATGAGGTTCACAAGAATGATTATGGGAATGGAAGGGTTAGCATATGAGGAACATTTGATGGCTCTGGGCCTGTACTCACTGGTGTTTAGAAGAATGAGGGGGAAATCTCAGTGAAATCTATTGAATATTGAAAGGCCTAGACAGTGGATGTAGAGAGCAACCAGACTATTCCAGCTCTGATGAAGGGTTTCAGCCTGGAACGTCGACTGTTTACTCTTTTCCATGGATGCTGCCTGGCCTGGTGAGTTCCTCCAGCATTTTGTGTGTGTTGCTTGGATGTCCAGCATCTGTAGATTTTCTCCTGTGTGTGCATGCAGAGGGGATGTTTCCTATAGTGGGAGAGTCTAGGACCAGAGGGAACGGACACAGAACAGAAGGATGTTCATTTGGAACAGAGCTGAGGAGGAATGTTTCTAGCTAGAGGCTAGTGAATTGATGGATATTATTGCTGTGGACGGCAATGGAGGCCAAGTAATTGAGTATGTTTAAAGCAGAGGTTGATAGGTTCTTGATTAGTCAGGAAATCAAAGGTTACGGGGAGAAGGCAGGAGAACGGTGTTGAGAGAGATAATAAATCAGCCATGATGGAATGGTGGGGCAAACTTGATGGGCTGACTGGCCTAATTTTGCTCCTGTGTTTTACGACATAATATTGTGTTTGGTTCCGGTTGCCTCATTATAGGAAGGATGTGGAAGCTTTAGAGAGGGTGCAGAGGAGATTTGCCAGGATGCTGCCTGGATTAGAGAGCATGACATGAGAATGGTTGAGTGAGCTGGGGCTTTTCTCTGTGGAGAGAAGGATGAGAGGTGATCTGATGGAGGCATACAAGTTGATAAGATCGAGTGGATAGCCCTAGACTTTTACCCAGGGCAGAAAGTAGAGATGCCTGTCTCAACCACTTCCCCTGGCAGCTCACTGCATGTAGAAATATAGAAAACCTACAACACAGTACAGGCCCTTCAGCCCACAGTGCTGTGCTGTACATGTACTTACTTTAGAAATTACCTCAGGTTACCTATAGCCCTCTATTTTTCTAAGAAAATCACCACCCTCTGTGAAAAGGGGACGTAATTTTAAAATAATTGGAAGAAAGTAGAGGGGGTATTTCACAGTTAAGTATTTTACACAAGGGTGGTGCTCTGACCAATGCCTATAAAGCTTCAGCCTTGCTTTTATATTCTAGTCCTCTCAAAATGAATTCTAACTTTGCATTTGCCAATGTGAGAGGGACGAGGCTGAATAGGAGTTTAAGGGGCAACTTTTTCACCCAAGGGGTGGCGAGAGTATGGAACAAATTGCCAGAGGAAGTGATTGAAGAAGGTTAGACGGGAACATTGGTTGGAATACACCTGTTGAGCTGAAGGACTGGTATCTGCTGTATGCCTCTCTGGGGAAAGTGGGTGAAATGTCCCCGGGATCCCAGGCTGTAGAGACAGAGTACAGGAGCACAGAAGTCACGGTGAACCTTGGTAAATACTGGATCGGTTACAACTGGAGGGATATGTCCAGTTCTGGGCCACAGCTGGACCGAAGCATCTGGTTCTGGGCCACAGCTGGACTGAAGCGTCTGGTTCTGGGCCACAGCTGGAAGGGTGGGTCCAGTTCTGGGCCACAGCTGGAGGGGTGTGTCTGGTTCTGGGCCACAGCTGGAGGGGTGTGTTCAGTCCTGGGCCACAGCTGGAGGCAAGGTTGAGTCCCATTCTTTTTGATATCCTTCCTCTCTCTCAGTGCAGTGCAGAGGCAAGTAAACATCGCAGAGCAGCAAGCCTTTAAGCAGGTTCACTGACACCCCGTCCACCTGTCCATTCTGTGTCCGGGAGGAGTCAGTGTACCACGCGTACACGGAGTGTGAGAGGTTACAGCCCCTGTTTGAGTATCTGAAGGGGCTGCTGCTCAGGTTCTGTTTGCACTTCATCCCCATGCTCCTCATATACCTCAGTATGGAGGGGGTGGGTCACGAGGAGGATCCCCTGGTGGGCTTGCTCCTGGGCCTGGCCAGAATGGCCATTTACAGGTCTAGTTGGCGGAAAGTGGAGGGCACTGCCCCACCCCTCTTCCGAGGATATGTTTATGTCTGGCTGTCCTTGGAGAGGGAGCATGTAGTCACAATGGGTACAGTGGGAGATTTCTGGGAGCAGTGGGCCCTCCCCCAGGGAATTGACTGTTTTATAGACAGTAGTAATCATATTTTAATTTGAATTTATTCACTGTCTTGTAAGTACTTCATGTTTGTACTTTGTGTATTTGTCGTGTGAATAAAATTTTACAGTTTTGTGAAAAAAGACAGACCCTTGTTGCATCAGTTCTGTAAAATGACTCAGAAGATTGTAATTCTTCATCATTAACCTTTTCAGAATTGTGCGTAGGCTTAGGCCCAAGCCTAGAACCCTTCTCTTCAAAAATTGCCACACTGGACCGAATTTAGAACGATCATCTCCCGCCAATTTTCTACCACACTGGTAGTTTCTTTGCTCCTGTAAGGCAGTCAGCGGTGCATTGGGGGAAACGGGGGGAGATAATTCAAGAGGGAGAGGCTGACTTCACAGCCCAAGTTGGGCGAGTCAATTCAATGCTCGGAAAACACACTTCACATTCCCCATCAGCCTACAGTCCTCCCCTCCATGCAATACTGCACTCACCAATTATCAGCCTACCACCCTCCCGTCCATGCAATACTACACTCATTAATCACCAGCCTGTTCCAATCCCCCCGTACAATACAGTGCTCAACAATTATCAACACCCCCCCATCTTGCGTCAAAAACTGAGAGTAGACTCAAGCAATTAAACTCTGTCGTGTGACCAATTAGCCTACTAACCTCTACGTCCTTGGAATGTGGGAGGAAACCAGAGCACCCGGAGGAAACCCAAGCGATCACGGGGAGAACATACAAACTCCTCATCGACAACGATGATAATCGAACCCTGATCTTGCAGGTATAGTCACGCTAAGCTAAACACTACGCTACTGCTCCGCCGGAAGACGCGAGCAACTTTCTGCAGAATCTGACTGATGAGAATGTGGAGAATCAAGTGGGTTTAGTGTAGTTAAAGATTTGTCAGATTACATCGAAACTTCAAAAGATACAGTGGAATGCATCGTATTGCACTCACAACCAACGTAGTCCAAGGATGTGCTGGGGGCAGCCCACAAGTGGCACCATGCTTCCCGCACCAACGTAGCATTGGCACAACTTACATACCCTAACCGGTACGTCTTTGGACTGTGGGAGGAAACCAGAGCACCCAGAGTAAGCCCCGCTATGACCGGTAGAACGAACCAGCTCCTTACAGACAGCAGCGAGGATTGAACCTGAGTCACCAGAATTATACTAACTGCTCTACGACTGCCCCACCGTGTTATTTATCTCCATTAGTGCCTCCCCTGTTAATGGCCACACCAATTTCCAGTGGCGATCAGTGTACCTGCTACTTATGATCCAGTTCCAGTTCCATTTTCCTGTTTGGATGAGCACATCTGCTTCCTGTGTTTGGGCCTCTTATCTGAGAAAATATGTGTTGGCATTGGAGACGGCCCAGAGGAGGTTCACAAGAATGATTCTGGGAATGAAAGGGTTAATGTATAAGGAGCGTTTTTGATGGCTCTGGGCCTGTACTCACTGGAGTTTGGAAGAAAGGTGGGACAGTGGGATCTCATTGAAACCTATCGAGTATTGAAAACACTAGATACAGTGGACGTAGGGAGGTTTCCTATGGTGGATGAGTCTAGGATCAGAAGGCACAGACTCAGAATAGAGGGACATCCATTTAGAACAGTGATGAGGAGGAATTTCTTTAGCCAGAGGGTGGTGAATCTATGGAATTCATTGTCACAGACGGCTGTGGTGGTCAAGTCATTGAGTATATTTAAAGCAGAATTTGATTGGATTTTGATTAGTCAGGGCATCAAAGGTTACGGGGAGAAGGCGGGTGAGTGAGGTTGAGAGATAATATATCATCTGTGATGGGATGGCACAGTAGACTTGATGGGCCAAATGGTCTAATTCTGCTCCTAGGTCTTAGGGTCTTAATCAGTTAATTAGGGTTCCGACACTAGCTAGTGTTTCAGTTCCTTGTGTTAATCACCCCGTTGCTGTTTCCTGCATTCGTTCTGATTTACAGTGGCACTGGTGAAGCTCCGTGACTGCTTATCAGCAGCAAACAAGACAAAGAAAACAACTAAACACTTTATTCATAACACTTTTTCTAGTAAGTGGAGAGGCGAGACAGAGTTGAGGCGGAATCCAGGCCTGTCCCCGAGAGTGAGGAAAGATCTGGGGTTTGATCGATTTAAATACTGGGCTGAATTAGAAATGTTGGACACAGGCCAAATCGTGCCAGCGGGGCCCAGGCCCCAGAACGTATCAAAGCGACAGGACCCGGGTCCGAGAGTGAAGAGCAACCCAATGTTTGGACGATTTAAGTGCCAGATTGTAAAGGTCAGGGTGTCGGGACTGGAGACGAGGGACGAGCTGGTTCTACTTGCTGCTCTGCGATGTTTACTTGCCTCTGCACTGAACTGGGACCGTTGCCTGCTCCAGCTTCATCCCTGTGGACTCACTTTTGTAAAACCTCAGTTCTGAGTGCTGCTTGCTTACTTCTATTGTTTGCGCGATTTTTTTTTCTCTGCACATTGGGTGTTTGACAGTCTTTTTTTGAAATGGATTCTTTTGGGTCTCTTTGTTTAGTGGCTGTCAGTGAGAAGACGAATCTCAAGGTTGTATTGTAAATACACTCTGAACTTTGAATTAATTATTGCACAAATAGCAAGGTTAACCAGCTCTATCCTGGTGCAAAATTGTTGAAATGTTCCTTGCACCCAGTGGTGCATCCAATCCCCGTACTAACTTGCCCACTGATTTCCGGTGTAAATTATCACAAGTAGTTTCCATTGTTAATTAGTACTGCTGACCCCTGCATTAATACCCATGTTACTCAGTGCAACACTTCCCTGCATTATTTCATGCATTGTTTAAGACCGTTTGCCTGCAATAATTAGTGTTTTGGTTTGCTGCAACCGGGACTGCAGTTTTCCCTTGTTAATTAGTGCACCATTTCATAATCTATTAATGCACCAGTTTCCTGCATTAATGAATGCATCCTCCATTAATGCGAGTTACTGTAGTCAGTCTCTCCTAGTAGTTAGCACACTGGCTTCTTTCTTTCCCGCATGTTAATTGATAGTTTCATTTTCACTCTTCGTGAAGTGGCAGACAGAATTCAACTCAGAAAAGTGTGAGGTGATTCACTTTGGAAGGTCAAACTTGAAGACCGAGTGCAGGGATAATGCCAGTGTGGAGGGATAATGCCAGTGTGGAGGGATAATTCCAGTGTGGAGGCATAATGCCAGTGTGGAGGGATAATGCCAGTGTGGAGGCATAATGCCAGTGTGCAGGGATAATGCCAGTGTGGAGGGATAATGCCAGTGTGGAGGGATAATGCCAGTGTGGAGGCATAATGCCAGTGTGCAGGGATAATTCCAGTGTGGAGGCATAATGCCAGTGTGCAGGGATAATGCCAGTGTGGAGGGATAATGCCAGTGTGCAGGGATAATGCCAGTGTGGAGGCACAATGCCAGTGTGCAGGGATAATGCCAGTGTGGAGGGATAATGCCAGTGTGCAGGGATAATGCCAGTGTGGAGGGATAATGCCAGTGTGGAGGGATAATGCCAGTGTGCAGGGATAATGCCAGTGTGGAGGCACAATGCCAGTGTGGAGGGATAATGCCAGTGTGCAGGGATAATTCCAGTGTGGAGGCATAATGCCAGTGTGCAGGGATAATGCCAGTGTGGAGGGATAATGCCAGTGTGCAGGGATAATGCCAGTGTGGAGGCATAATGCCAGTGTGCAGGGATAATGCCAGTGTGGAGGCACAATGCCAGTGTGGAGGGATAATGCCAGTGTGCAGGGATAATGCCAGTGTGGAGGGATAATGCCAGTGTGGAGGCATAATGCCAGTGTGGAGGGATAATTCCAGTGTGGAGGCATAATGCCAGTGTGCAGGGAAAATGCCAGTGTGGAGGGATAATGCCAGTGTGCAGGGATAATACCAGTGTGGAGGGATAATGCCAGTGTGGAGCCATAATGCCAGTGTGGAGGGATAATGCCAGTGTGCAGGGATAATGCCAGTGTGGAGGGATAATGCCAGTGTGGAGGCATAATGCCAGTGTGCAGGGATAATGCCAGTGTGGAGGGATAATGCCAGTGTGCAGGGATAATGCCAGTGTGGAGGGATAATGCCAGTGTGGAGGCACAATGCCAGTGTGGAGGCACAATGCCAGTGTGGAGGGATAATGCCAGTGTGGAGGGATAATGCCAGTGTGCAGGGATAATGCCAGTGTGGAGGGATAATGCCAGTGTGGAGGGATAATGCCAGTGTGCAGGGATAATGCCAGTGTGGAGGCACAATGCCAGTGTGGAGGGATAATGCCAGTGTGCAGGGATAATTCCAGTGTGCAGGGATAATGCCAGTGTGGAGGGATAATGCCAGTGTGCAGGGATAATGCCAGTGTGGAGGCATAATGCCAGTGTGCAGGGATAATGCCAGTGTGGAGGCACAATGCCAGTGTGGAGGGATAATGCCAGTGTGCAGGGATAATTCCAGTGTGGAGGCATAATGCCAGTGTGCAGGGATAATGCCAGTGTGGAGGGATAATGCCAGTGTGCAGGGATAATGCCAGTGTGGAGGGATAATGCCAGTGTGGAGGCATAATGCCAGTGTGCAGGGATAATTCCAGTGTGGAGGCATAATGCCAGTGTGCAGGGATAATGCCAGTGTGCAGGGATAATGCCAGTGTGGAGGGATAATGCCAGTGTGCAGGGATAATGCCAGTGTGGAGGCACAATGCCAGTGTGGAGGGATAATGCCAGTGTGCAGGGATAATTCCAGTGTGGAGGCATAATGCCAGTGTGCAGGGATAATGCCAGTGGAGGGATAATGCCAGTGTGCAGGGATAATGCCAGTGTGGAGGCATAATGCCAGTGTGCAGGGATAATGCCAGTGTGGAGGCACAATGCCAGTGTGGAGGGATAATGCCAGTGTGCAGGGATAATGCCAGTGTGGAGGGATAATGCCAGTGTGGAGGCATAATGCCAGTGTGGAGGGATAATTCCAGTGTGGAGGCATAATGCCAGTGTGCAGGGATAATGCCAGTGTGCAGGGATAATGCCAGTGTGGAGGCACAATGCCAGTGTGGAGGGATAATGCCAGTGTGCAGGGATAATTCCAGTGTGGAGGCATAATGCCAGTGTGCAGGGATAATGCCAGTGTGGAGGGATAATGCCAGTGTGCAGGGATAATGCCAGTTTGCAGGGATAATGCCAGTGTGGAGGCATAATGCCAGTTTGCAGGGATAAATCCAGTGTGGAGGCATAATGCCAGTGTGCAGGGATAATGCCAGTGTGGAGGGATAATGCCAGTGTGCAGGGATAATGCCAGTGTGGAGGGATAATGCCAGTGTGGAGGCATAATGCCAGTGTGCAGGGATAATGCCAGTGTGGAGGGATAATGCCAGTGTGCAGGGATAATGCCAGTGTGGAGGGATAATGCCAGTGTGCAGGGATAATGCCAGTGTGGAGGGATAATGCCAGTGTGGAGCCATAATGCCAGTGTGGAGGGATAATGCCAGTGTGCAGGGATAATGCCAGTGTGGAGGGATAATGACAGTGTGGAGGCATAATGCCAGTGTGCAGGGATAATGCCAGTGTGGAGGGATAATGCCAGTGTGCAGGGATAATTCCAGTGTGGAGGCATAATGCCAGTGTGCAGTGATAATGCCAGTGTGGAGGGATAATGCCAGTGTGGAGGGATAATGCCAGTGTGGAGGCATAATGCCAGTGTGCAGGGATAATTCCAGTGTGGAGGCATAATGCCAGTGTGCAGGGATAATGCCAGTGTGGAGGGATAATGCCAGTGTGCAGGGATAATGCCAGTGTGGAGGGATAATGCCAGTGTGGAGCCATAATGCCAGTGTGCAGGGATAATGCCAGTGTGGAGGGATAATGCCAGTGTGGAGGCACAATGCCAGTGTGGAGGCACAATGCCAGTGTGGAGGGATAATGCCAGTGTGGAGGGATAATGCCAGTGTGCAGGGATAATGCCAGTGTGGAGGGATAATGCCAGTGTGGAGGCATAATGCCAGTGTGCAGGGATAATGCCAGTGTGCAGGGATAATGCCAGTGTGGAGGCACAATGCCAGTGTGGAGGGATTATGCCAGTGTGCAGGGATAATTCCAGTGTGGAGGCATAATGCCAGTGTGGAGGCATAATGCCAGTGTGCAGGGATAATTCCAGTGTGGAGGCATAATGCCAGTGTGCAGGGATAATGCCAGTGTGCAGGGATAATGCCAGTGTGCAGGGATAATGCCAGTGTGGAGGGATAATGCCAGTGTGGAGGCATAATGCCAGTGTGCAGGGATAATTCCAGTGTGGAGGCATAATGCCAGTGTGCAGGGATAATGCCAGTGTGGAGGGATAATGCCAGTGTGCAGGGATAATGCCAGTGTGGAGGGATAATGCCAGTGTGGAGCCATAATGCCAGTGTGGAGGGATAATGCCAGTGTGGAGGGATAATGCCAGTGTGGAGGCATAATGCCAGTGTGCAGGGATAATGCCAGTGTGGAGGGATAATGCCAGTGTGCAGGGATAATGCCAGTGTGGAGGCACAATGCCAGTGTGGAGGGATAATGCCAGTGTGCAGGGATAATTCCAGTGTGGAGGCATAATGCCAGTGTGCAGGGATAATGCCAGTGTGGAGGGATAATGCCAGTGTGCAGGGATAATGCCAGTGTGGAGGCATAATGCCAGTGTGGAGGCATAATGCCAGTGTGCAGGGATAATTCCAGTGTGGAGGCATAATGCCAGTGTGCAGGGATAATGCCAGTGTGGAGGGATAATGCCAGTTTGCAGGGATAATGCCAGTGTGGAGGGATAATGCCAGTGTGGAGGGATAATTCCAGTGTGGAGGCATAATGCCAGTGTGCAGGGATAATGCCAGTGTGGAGGGATAATGCCAGTGTGCAGGGATAATGCCAGTGTGGAGGGATAATGCCAGTGTGGAGGCATAATGCCAGTGTGCAGGGATAATTCCAGTGTGGAGGCATAATTCCAGTGTGCAGGGATAATGCCAGTGTGGAGGGATAATGCCAGTGTGCAGGGATAATGCCAGTGTGGAGGGATAATGCCAGTGTGGAGCCATAATGCCAGTGTGCAGGGATAATGCCAGTGTGGAGGCACAATGCCAGTGTGGAGGCACAATGCCAGTGTGGAGGGATAATGCCAGTGTGGAGGGATAATGCCAGTGTGCAGGGATAATGCCAGTGTGGAGGGATAATGCCAGTGTGGAGGCATAATGCCAGTGTGCAGGGATAATGCCAGTGTGGAGGGATAATGCCAGCGTGCAGGGATAATGCCAGTGTGGAGGCACAATGCCAGTGTGGAGGGATAATGCCAGTGTGGAGGGATAATTCCAGTGTGGAGGCATAATGCCAGTGTGCAGGGATAATGCCAGTGTGGAGGGATAATGCCAGTGTGCAGGGATAATGCCAGTGTGGAGGGATAATGCCAGTGTGGAGGCATAATGCCAGTGTGCAGGGATAATTCCAGTGTGGAGGCATAATGCCAGTGTGCAGGGATAATGCCAGTGTGGAGGGATAATGCCAGTGTGCAGGGATAATGCCAGTGTGGAGGGATAATGCCAGTGTGGAGCCATAATGCCAGTGTGGAGGGATAATGCCAGTGTGCAGGGATAATGCCAGTGTGGAGGGATAATGACAGTGTGGAGGCATAATGCCAGTGTGGAGCCATAATGCCAGTGTGGAGGGATAATGCCAGTGTGCAGGGATAATGCCAGTGTGGAGGGATAATGACAGTGTGGAGGCATAATGCCAGTGTGCAGGGATAATGCCAGTGTGGAGGGATAATGCCAGTGTGCAGGGATAATTCCAGTGTGGAGGCATAATGCCAGTGTGCAGGGATAATGCCAGTGTGGAGGGATAATGCCAGTGTGCAGGGATAATGCCAGTGTGGAGGCATAATGCCAGTGTGGAGGGATAATGCCAGTGTGGAGGGATAATGCCAGTGTGGAGGCATAATGCCAGTGTGCAGGGATAATGCCAGTGTGGAGGGATAATGCCAGTGTGGAGGCATAGTGCCAGTGTGGAGGGATAATGCCAGTGTGCAGGGATAATGCCAGTGTGGAGGGATAATGTCAGTGTGGAGGGATAATGCCGGGATTCTGGGCAGTGTGGAGGAAGTCTGGGATTTTCTTTAATGACGGGTGAGGAAATGGAAGGGTGGACTCGTAAGTTTGCAGATGACACAAAGGTTGGCGGAGTTGTGGATCGTGTGGAGGGTTGTTGTACATTGCAAAAAGACAATAACGGGGATGCAGAGGTGGCAGATGGAGTTCCATCTGGAAAAGTGTGAAGTGGTTTGCTTTGGAAGGTTGAATTTTAAGGCAGAATTCAGGGTGAATGGCAGGGTTCTTAGCAGGTTGGAGGAACAGAGGGATCTTGGAGCCCACATCTATAGATCCATCAAAGTTACTGCACAAGTTTATAGGGTGGTTGAGAAGGCATATGGTGTATTGGCCTTCATTAGTCGAAGGTCTAAGTTCAAGAGCTGCGAGTTAATGTTAACACAATGTTCAGTTCTGGTCACCTCATTATAGGAAGGATGTGGAAGCTTTAGAGAGGGTGCAGAGGAGATTTACCAGGATGCTGCCTGGATTAGAGAGCGTGAGTTATGAGGATAGGTTGAGCAAGCAAGGGCTTTTCTCTTTGGAATGGAGGAGGGTGAATTTTTAGAGATATATAAGAAGATAATAGCCAGAGACTTTTTTATCCAAGGCTGAAATAGCCAATACCAGAGGACCCCCATTTAAGGTGATTGGAGGAAAGTATGCGGGGGGAGGGGGGAAGGGGGAAAGGATGTTGGACGTAGGTTTTTTACACAGAGAGTGGTAATTGCATGGAACACCCTGCCAGGGGTGGAAGTGGAGGCAGATACATTTGGGACATTTAAGAAACTCTTAACAGAAAAATGGAGGGTTATGTGGGAGGGAAGGGTCAGGTTGAATTTAGGGTAGGTCAAAAGGTCGACCCAACAAGATGGGCTGAAGGGCCTGTAGAGTGCTGTACTGTTCTGTGTTCTAATAGTTCCCTGGTTTCTTGTGTTAATTAGTGGAGCTGTCTCCCGAGTTAGTAGTAATTGATTTGCTGTTTTAATTCCTGCAGCTGCCTTAAGTAAATTTGCAGGTTGACACTAAAATAGATGGTATTATTGACAGTGAGGAAGGCTATCAATAATTACGGTGGGAGGGGCAAACGCAGAGCCTTGACTGTTCACTCCACTTTATAGGTGCTCCCTGACTTGCTGAGTTCCTAC
Organism: Hemitrygon akajei; assembly: GCF_048418815.1. Classification (NCBI taxonomy): domain Eukaryota; kingdom Metazoa; phylum Chordata; class Chondrichthyes; order Myliobatiformes; family Dasyatidae; genus Hemitrygon; species Hemitrygon akajei. The sequence goes on along the minus strand of NC_133128.1, from coordinate 121,512,647 downwards.
TGCATTTTGTGTGGGCTGCTTTTAATTTGAAAAAAGTTGTCCTTTGGGAAGTCAAATCCAGGACAGGCTTCCACAGTGGACAGCAGGGCCCTGTGGTGTCTTGTTGGACAGAAGAAGTTCAGGTGCAGAGTTCCCTAAAAGTGGAGCCACAGGTAGACAGGGTAGTTGGTGAAGAAAGATTTTGGCATGCTGGCCTTCATCAGTCAGGACAGCGAGTATACAAATTGAATGGACATGGGTGTGGTTGTACAGGATGCTGGTGAGATTACAGGTTTGGTCGCCCTGTTATAGGAGAATGCTACTACTGGGGAGAATACAGGGATCTTACCAGGACTTCAAAGTTCAAAGTAGATTTATTATCAAAGTACATACTGTATGTCACCATATGCACCATATGCAACCTTAAGATTCATTTTCTTGTGGGTTTTCACAGTAAATACAAAGAGAAAAAAATAGTAACAATAACAATAAATAAATAAATATCGAGAACATGAGATGAAGAGTCCTTGAAAGTGAGTTCATAGGCTGTGGGGAACTGTTATGATAATTGACAAATCCTAAAAAGGACAACAACTGCGACACGTCTGTTGGGCTTGGGGCATCCACCAGTGCTTGAATTTTCTAGCACTCTTTTGTAATTCTTGTGTGTCAATGGTGCGACCACAGTAAGTGATACTTGTTTAAAGAATTCACACTTGTTGCACTCTGACCTTTTTAATAATGTCTTCAGATTTTGGAGATGTTTCTTGTCATCCTCACCAGTGACAATGACGTCATCCAGGTAACACTGTGAGCCTGGGCAAGCTTGCAGCACCTGGTCCAGAGCTTTCTGCCAGAGTGCAGGTGCAGATGCTACTCCAAAAGTAAGCCTATTATAACGATGAGACCCTTGGTGAGTGTTTACGGTGAGGAACACTTTGGGCTCTTCTTCCATCTCCATCTGCAGGTAGGCTTCAGTTAAATCCACTTTGCTGAAGTCTCTTCCTCCAGAATGATCTGCAAGGATATCCTCTATCCAGGGCAGAGGGTATTGACCTACTATCTGTACTGGGTTGACAGTTACCTCAAAATCAACTCGGATCCTGACAGACCCATTTTTATTGGCTACTCAGTCCTCAGACGTTGCCCATGGGCTCCCCTCAACCTTGGAAAGAATTTCTTCAGCCTCCATGCGATCTAGCTCACTGGCTACTTTATCACAGCTGTATAAGGAACTAGATGGACTTTGTAAAACTTGGGTGTGGCATTTGGATTAAACACTATTTTACCCTTGGTATGTTTGAGTTTTCCAGTGCCTTCCTTGAGCACTGCTGTGGCATCATCCAGTACCTTTCTGAATTTTCTTTCGGTTGACTCTGTTTTGGGGATGTGGCATGTAAATAGTGGATGGATTGCCAATCAAATTGTAATTGTTTCAGCCAGCCATGCCCCACAATGCTAGTTCTCCTCTTTTTACCACATGCTTGTGGCTTGTTGGCCGTTGTATTTCACTGTTACAAAAGTCCTTCCCACAGAAGTTATCTTTTCACAAGTTGTTAAATTTCAGATTGTAAATCTCAAGGCTACCCAGTCCTGTGTCACTCTCATCATTATTAGATTTTTGATCAACAGCATGCAGATTAGTGCTGTATTTGTAACTTGTCTCTTGATTTCTAACCTTCCCCATGGAGTCCATTTATCTCTGTCTGCCCGACATGCTCTTCGTATGTGTCCTAGTTTCCTGCATCTCCTTCATGCTTCACCTTTTAGCCTGCATTGGTCTGGTGTATGTGAGCCCCGCCACAATCCATTCAGCCAGGCAGGTTTCTGTTTAGACATTGCAATTTTATTCACGCTCATTTTCATTCCTGGACTGCAACTCAATAGCATCTCTGTTGTACCGCTCAATTCACTCAAAATCAAGTTATCGCCCATGCCATCGAACATCTCAATCTTTCCAATGTAGCCAGACATTTCTCCTCTTCTGTTAAATTTATGGTTATTATCACCCAGTTCTCACTGTTTATGAAGCCGTGAATGTGTCTGTTTTCTGCCTTTGTATTTAACTGGACTGCTCTCCCTTCTGCAGAGACATACGCTGTCATTGTTTTTAACTCGTACGTCTCGCTGTGCTGCAACAGGTTTGTTTAAAACTTCCTTGTCACCGGTAGCTCAGCAAATTTGCAGACGACACCAAGACGGGGGGGGGGGGGTGTAGTGGACACCAAGGAAGCCTATCAGAGCTTGCAGTGGGATCTGGACCAGCTGGGAAAAATGGGCTGAAAGGTGTCAGATGGAATTAAATGCAACAAGGGCAAAGCATTGAACTTGGGTGGGACCAAACGGGGTCGGTCGTATACCGTGAGTGGTAGGGGTCTGAGGAGTGCGGTGGGATGAAGGGATCTGGGAATACGGGTCCACAATTCATCGCAAGTGGCGGCACAGGTAGATAGGGTCACAAGGAAAGCTTTTGGCACAATGGCCTTCGTAAATCAAAGTGTTGAGTACAGGAGTTGGGATGTTATGTTGAACTTGCAATGCTGAGGCCTGATTTGGAGTACTGTGTGCAGCTTTAGCGACCTACCTGCAGGAAAGCTGTAAACAAGGCTGAAAGAGTACAGAGAAAATTCACAAGGATGCTGATGAGTCTGGAGGACCTGAGGTACAAGGAAAGACTGAATAGGTTATGGCTATATTCCTTAGAACCTGGAAGACTGAGGTGAGATTTAGCAGAGGCATATAAAATTAAGAGGGGTATAGATGGGGTAAGTGCAAGCAGGCTCTTTCTACTGAGGTTGGGTGGGACTACAAGCAAAGAACATGGGTTAAGGGTGAAAGGTGAAAAGTTTAAGGGAAACATGAGGGGAAACCTTCACTCAGAGGGTGGTCAGAGGGTGGAACCAGCACAAGCAGTGCATGCCAGCTCGATTTCAATGTTTAAGCAAAGCTTCGATAGATAGATCGATCATAGGGGTATGCGGGACTATGGTCTGGGTGTAGGTTGATGGGAGTAGGCAGTGTTATGTTCCCCAGTAACCGGATAATTTTCCAGCAAAGATAGATGGATCCACCGAAGCCTGATGCTACTATTTTCAAACGTTTTTATTTATAAAAGGGCACAAACGTATGGTTAATACAAAACATTCAGATCATATACGTCGTCACAACTCAATCTAAAGCACAGGTATAGTAATAATCAATCAGAAATAAGCTCTATCGTTGTCTAGGGGTAATGTAGATATATATCGTTTGCTGGATATCTAAAAGTCTTTTAGATCACTGCAGTTCCACCAGCTGCCATCGGTTGTGGTGTCGCGTTGGTGCACTTTTGTTAGAAAGAGAGAGAGAGAGAGAGATGTCATTAAACAGCTTCACCTGCCCGGGTCCCTACGGAGCACCGCCGTGGAATCAGAAGAGCAGGCTTCCCGGTTGTTAGTTAAAAGCAATTGTCCGTGATTCCAGCCACAGACTCCCGATCCGGAATCTAACGCACGTGGCTTCCTTCAGAATGGCGTCCCGCTCCGACGGGAAGCACTATCGTGTCTTCTTCGTGTGTCTCCTTGGTGCGTCTGAAGGGGTCCTCCCCCCCAGACCCTCCTTTATACTTCCTCACGGGACCGCCGGTGTCAATCTCTCTCAACCAGCCCACTTTGCCCGAGGGCTTTACACGTGGTCTTCATGAGACAATAGTCAAAGAGTCGCTTTATTCTGCTTCCCGGGGGAACGTGGTCTTCAGCACATCTCCCTCTCTCTCTTGGGTCATTTGACCCCCCCCCTTGACTAGGGCTCTTGCGAATCTCACAAAGGAGGGGGCTGGGGTCATAACACCTCCCCTCTTAAAAGTTTTTTACCAGCAGTTAAAAACAAGTTGGTACAGAGTCTTATAGGATTTTTTTTTCTAACACAATACACAAGCTCCTCTCTTCGCAGAGTACTACCGTTATACATTCAAGTCAGTATCTAAACAGGTAACAAGTACAGTGTCCCTTTCTTTAATATCTTAACATCGCGTACCGTACTAAAGTCTGGTAGCATCAAAACTAAGGAGGTGTGATCTTAGCTTAGGTGCATCTACAAAAGTTTATACAAATACTAATCGTTTCGGTCGTGTTACTTCACCGGCAGGTCTCCAAAGGGGTTGTCTTTATTATTCACAGGCTTTGGCGCAAACCCGTACAACCGGCGTTGCTGTTTAAAAATGGCATTTTCTATTAACCATCGCCTCTTTTCCAGAGAGTCTCCCCGTGGGGAACTTGAGTAATTTGGCGAAGTACTCTCCCGCCTTTCCTTTCCACGAGGGTTATTCTCTTAACTCCGTGTCCCCAACCTAGTCCATCATGGGAATTTCCACCCAATTCTTTAATGCTACACAGGTAGTTAACCCTTTTGTCAAGACCATGCAGGCTGATGTGTTTCAGTTCGAACCTTTTTCTCCGGCCGCATTTAAATTTTGGCTTCCTCACAGCGCTTTCTTGAATAACAATAGCTTGTGAGGCACCCTTACATTCCAAATCAACCTGTAATCGATGCGCAGGCATCAATCTAGACTTTAACTTTTTTCCATTCGATTTGGGAACCACAGATTTACCGTTCTCCTCCACAACAACAGTTATCTCCCCATTCGTAAACTCCACATTAACTCTGAACACCCCCTTCAGCACAACCATCTGGGAACTCACACTTCCCAGGGTTAACCCTTTTTTTCCCGAACCAAGTCTATCTGCTACAAAAGGACGACCGTCTCGTCCAGCTGAGTCAAATACCTCAGACTTTTTCTGAGCTCCGTGACTAGGTTCAGGACCACGTGCATCCCCATCTTGGACACACTCAAACGGGGCATTGGCCTCTTCCAGGCTTTCAATACCCGTACCCTTTTCAAATTCTAAATTCCCCTGATCCTCCCAGTTACTCTCTGGGCAACTCCCTTCCAGAGTAAACTCAACCCCGCGGGCTGAAACAACCTCATCTGCCAACCCAGCAGACTGCTTCAAGGTAATGGCATCCTTTTCATCTAGGGCTGCCCTCATTTCATTATCGGAAACAGCTTTAGACTCATCCATGTCCAACCCTGGACCCTTTAACAGCTTTATCTGTTTCTCATCTTTATTTCCTACCTCTAGGACCTTTTTCTTCGCTAAGGGCAGATCTACCTTCTCTCCCTTACCCCCTTTTACGTTACTATCCCTCGTTTTACCACCCTCGAAACCCTCATGGCACAGGGTCGGTAAAGATGTCTGGGCCAAATCAAAACTGGCCAATTTTAAACTGCTCCCGTTCTCTGCTGCCGCTCTCGACAGGCTGCGAGTGTCCACGCATGCGGGATAGCTCGGGGCCTCAACACGCACCGGTCGGCGGGTCATAGTCATGGCCGACCAAACTTTTCCTCCTGCTAAATCGTTCCCAAGGAGGACATCCACGTCAGTTCTCGGGAATTCTGATGGCACCCCCATTTCAACTGATCCATACACCAGCTCACAATCCAAAATGACCCTACGCAAAGACACCCTTTCTGTCCCTTTTCCTATTCCTCTCAGGGCTACCTCGCCCGTCGGAGGTCCGAATTGTAATACGTTACGGCTAATTAATGATAGCTCCGCCCCCGTGTCTCCCCAAATCCGTACGGGAATTGGTGGGTCCCCCTTCCTCACAGACACGGTTCCGTGTGACAGATAAATCTCCAACCCCTCGCGCTCTCTGCTCCCCTGGGACCCTCTTGCCGATTTTCTGATTACCACTGCACACCCGATAGGGATTGCTGCTTTCCCTCTCTCTGGCTCCTTTCTCGGAGCAAAGCATTTAGATGCAATATAACCCACCTTTTCACAATTAGAACGGGTCAAGCCAGGACCTCTCCTGCCGTCTTGCCTCTCCTCCTCAATTTTACCACTAGCTCCCAGCGGGATCTCCGCCTCAGCCGGCGGACTTTCTCTACCGTTCCCACCGTCTCTCTGGTAACTTTTTGGCAAGGAAAACTTTGTCTTGTGGGTTAGGGCATATTCATCTGCGAACCTAGCAATTTCTGAGATGGACTGATTCGTCCTCTCATTCAAATACATCCGGATCTCTTCCGGAACACAACCTTTAAATTCCTCAAACAAAAATAACTCCCTGATACGCCCATAGTTCTCGGCCACCTTTTCCGCGGTGCACCAACGGTCCAAGAGCACACCCTTCTCATGGGCTAGCTCGGTATACGTTTGATTCCACCCTTTCCTTAAATTTCGGAACCTTTGTCTATATGCCTCAGGTACTAACTCGTAACCTCGGAGAATGGCCTCCTTTACTTGATCATAATTCCCTTCCCCTTCTGGGGGTAACGCAGCATATGCCCGCTGTGCTTTCCCTCGTAACACACTTTGTAACAACGCCACCCACTGCTCTCTGGGCCACTTCTGATTCACTGCCACCTTTTCAAAAAGCAAGAAATAACTATCAACATCCGTCTCCTCGAAGGGGGGGACCAACCTCAACGCCCGACTAACATCAAACCCCTCCTCTCTCTCTTGCCCTTGAGCTCTTCGCTCTTGCTTTCGCCTGTCCAGCTCCAATTCATGGCTCCTTTGTTTCTCTTTCTCTTCTGCTTCTGCTTCTAGTTACTTTAGCTGGAGCTCACGACCCCGTTTCATCTCTAATTCCTTTAGTTTGAACACCTGCTCCCTTTCCTTTTCCTTTACAGCCCGTTCCTCAGCCTTTTCCTTTGCAGCCCGTTCCTCAGCCCGTTCCTTTTCAGCTCGTTCCTCAGCCCATTCCTTTTCCTTTGCAGCCCGTTCCTCAGCCTTTTCCTTTTCAGCTCGTTCCTCCGCCTTTTCCTTTGCAGCCCGTTCCTCAGCCTTTTCCTTTTCCTTTTCAGCCCATTCCTCAGCCTTTTCCTTTTCAGCTCGTTCCTCAGCCTTTTCCTTTTCAGCTCGTTCCTCAGCCTTTTCCTTTGCAGCCCGTTCCTCAGCCTTTTCCTTTGCAGCCCGTTCCTCAGCCTTTTCCTTTGCAGCCCGTTCCTCAGCCCATTCCTCAGCCTTTTCCTTTGCAGCCCGTTCCTCAGCCTTTTCCTTTTCCTTTTCAGCCCATTCCTCAGCCTTTTCCTTTTCAGCTCGTTCCTCAGCCTTTTCCTTTTCAGCCCGTTCCTCAGCCTTTTCCTTTGCAGCCCGTTCCTCAGCCTTTTCCTTTGCAGCCCGTTCCTCAGCCTTTTCCTTTGCAGCCCGTTCCTCAGCCTTTTCCTTTGCAGCCCGTTCCTCAGCCCGTTCCTTTTCCTTTGCAGCCCGTTCCTCAGCCTTTTCCTTTGCAGCCCGTTCCTCCGCCTTTTCCTTTTCAGCCCGTTCCTCAGCCCGTTCCTCAGCCTTTTCCTTTGCAGCCCGTTCCTCAGCCTTTTCCTTTGCAGCCCGTTCCTCAGCCTTTTCCTTTGCAGCCCGTTCCTCAGCCTTTTCCTTTGCAGCCCGTTCCTCAGCCCGTTCCTCAGCCTTTTCCTTTGCAGCCCGTTCCTCAGCCCGTTCCTCAGCCTTTTCCTTTGCAGCCCGTTCCTCCGCCTTTTCCTTTTCAGCCCGTTCCTCAGCCCGTTCCTCAGCCTTTTCCTTTGCAGCCCGTTCCTCAGCCTTTTCCTTTTCAGCCCGTTCCTCAGCCTTTTCCTTTTCAGCCCGTTCCTCAGCCTTTTCCTTTGCAGCCCGTTCCTCAGCCTTTTCCTTTGCAGCCCGATCCTCAGCCTTTTCCTTTGCAGCCCGTTCCTCAGCCCGTTCCTCAGCCTTTTCCTTTGCAGCCCGTTCCTCCGCCTTTTCCTTTTCAGCCCGTTCCTCAGCCCGTTCCTCAGCCTTTTCCTTTGCAGCCCGTTCCTCAGCCTTTTCCTTTGCAGCTCGTTCCTCCGCCTTTTCCTTTTCAGCCCGTTCCTCAGCCCGTTCCTCAGCCTTTTCCTTTGCAGCCCGTTCCTCAGCCTTTTCCTTTGCAGCCCGTTCCTCCGCCTTTTCCTTTTCAGCCCGTTCCTCCGCCTTTTCCTTTGCAGCCCATTCCTCAGCCTTTTCCTTTTCAGCCCGTTCCTCAGCCCGTTCCTCCGCCTTTTCCTTTTCAGCCCGTTCCTCCGCCTTTTCCTTTGCAGCCCATTCCTCAGCCTTTTCCTTTTCAGCCCGTTCCTCAGCCCGTTCCTCAGCCTTTTCCCTTTCAGCCCATTCCTCCGCCTTTTCCTTTGCAGCTCGTTCCTCCGCCTTTTCCTTTGCAGCCCGTTCCTCCGCCTTTTCCTTTTCAGCTCGTTCCTCAGCCTTTTCCTTTGCAGCCCGTTCCTCAGCCTTTTCCTTTGCAGCTCGTTCCTCCGCCTTTTCCTTTTCAGCTCGTTCCTCAGCCTTTTCCTTTGCAGCTCGTTCCTCAGCCTTTTCCTTTTCAGCCCGTTCCTCCGCCTTTTCCTTTGCAGCCCATTCCTCAGCCTTTTCCTTTTCAGCCCGTTCCTCAGCCCGTTCCTCCGCCTTTTCCTTTTCAGCCCGTTCCTCAGCCCATTCCTCAGCCTTTTCCTTTTCAGCCCGTTCCTCAGCCCATTCCTCAGCCTTTTCCTTTTCAGCCCGTTCCTCAGCCCGTTCCTCCGCCTTTTCCTTTTCAGCCCGTTCCTCCGCCTTTTCCTTTGCAGCCCATTCCTCAGCCTTTTCCTTTTCAGCCCGTTCCTCAGCCCGTTCCTCAGCCTTTTCCCTTTCAGCCCATTCCTCCGCCTTTTCCTTTGCAGCTCGTTCCTCCGCCTTTTCCTTTGCAGCCCGTTCCTCCGCCTTTTCCTTTTCAGCTCGTTCCTCAGCCTTTTCCTTTGCAGCCCGTTCCTCAGCCTTTTCCTTTGCAGCTCGTTCCTCCGCCTTTTCCTTTTCAGCTCGTTCCTCAGCCTTTTCCTTTGCAGCCCGTTCCTCCGCCTTTTCCTTTTCAGCTCGTTCCTCAGCCTTTTCCTTTGCAGCTCGTTCCTCAGCCTTTTCCTTTGCAGCCCGTTCCTCCGCCTTTTCCTTTGCAGCCCGTTCCTCAGCCTTTTCCTTTGCAGCTCGTTCCTCCGCCTTTTCCTTTGCAGCTCGTTCCTCAGCCTTTTCCTTCGCAGCTCGTTCCTCCGCCTTTTCCTTTGCAGCCCGTTCCTCAGCCCGTTCCTCAGCCCGTTCCTTTTCCTTTTCAGCCCGTTCCTCAGCCTTTTCCTTTGCAGCCCGTTCCTCAGCCTTTTCCTTTTCAGCCCGTTCCTCAGCCCGTTCCTCAGCCCGTTCCTCAGCCTTTTCCTTTGCAGCTCATTCCTCAGCCTTTTCCTTTGCAGCTCGTTCCTCAGCCTTTTCCTTTTCAGCCCGTTCCTCAGCCCGTTCCTCAGCCCGTTCCTCAGCCTTTTCCTTTGCAGCTCATTCCTCAGCCTTTTCCTTTGCAGCTCGTTCCTCAGCCTTTTCCTTTTCAGCCCGTTCCTCAGCCCGTTCCTTTTCCTTTTCAGCCCGTTCCTCAGCCTTTTCCTTTTCAGCCCGTTCCTCAGCCCGTTCCTTTTCCTTTTCAGCCCGTTCCTCAGCCCGTTCCATTTCCTTTTCAGCCCGTTCCTCAGCCTTTTCCTTTTCAGCCCGTTCCTCAGCCCGTTCCTCAGCCCGTTCCTCAGCCTTTTCCTTTGCAGCTCGTTCCTCAGCCTTTTCCTTTGCAGCCCGTTCCTCAGCCCGTTCCTCAGCCTTTTCCTTTTCAGCCCGTTCCTCAGCCTTTTCCTTTTCAGCCCGTTCCTCAGCCTTTTCCTTTTCAGCCCGTTCCTCAGCCTTTTCCTTTGCAGCCCGTTCCTCAGCCTTTTCCTTTTCAGCCCGTTCCTCAGCCTTTTCCTTTTCAGCTCGTTCCTCAGCCCATTCCTCAGCCTTTTCCTTTGCAGCCCGTTCCTCAGCCCATTCCTCAGCCTTTTCCTTTGCAGCCCGTTCCTCAGCCCATTCCTCAGCCTTTTCCTTTTCAGCTCGTTCCTCAGCCCATTCCTCAGCCTTTTCCTTTTCAGCCCGTTCCTCAGCCCGTTCCTCAGCCTTTTCCTTTGCAGCCCATTCCTCAGCCTTTTCCTTTGCAGCCCGTTCCTCAGCCCATTCCTCAGCCTTTTCCTTTGCAGCCCGTTCCTCAGCCCGTTCCTCAGCCTTTTCCTTTGCAGCCCATTCCTCAGCCTTTTCCTTTTCAGCCCGTTCCTCAGCCTTTTCCTTTGCAGCCCGTTCCTCAGCCTTTTCCTTTGCAGCTCGTTCCTCAGCCTTTTCCTTTTCAGCCCGATCCTCAGCCCATTCCTCAGCCTTTTCCTTTTCAGCCCGTTCCTCAGCCTTTTCCTTTTCAGCCCGTTCCTCCGCCTTTTCCTTTTCAGCCCATTCCTCAGCCTTTTCCTTTTCAGCCCGTTCCTCAGCCTTTTCCTTTTCAGCCCGTTCCTCAGCCTTTTCCTTTTCAGCTCGTTCCTCAGCCTTTTCCTTTTCAGCCCATTCCTCAGCCTTTTCCTTTGCAGCCCGTTCCTCAGCCTTTTCCTTTTCAGCCCGTTCCTCAGCCTTTTCCTTTTCAGCCCATTCCTCAGCCTTTTCCTTTGCAGCCCGTTCCTCAGCCTTTTCCTTTTCAGCCCGTTCCTCCGCCTTTTCCTTTTCAGCCCGTTCCTCCGCCTTTTCCTTTTCAGCCCGTTCCTCAGCCTTTTCCTTTTCAGCCCGTTCCTCAGCCTTTTCCTTTTCAGCCCATTCCTCAGCCTTTTCCTTTGCAGCCCGTTCCTCAGCCTTTTCCTTTGCAGCCCGTTCCTCAGCCTTTTCCTTTTCAGCCCGTTCCTCAGCCTTTTCCTTTTCAGCCCATTCCTCAGCCTTTTCCTTTGCAGCCCGTTCCTCAGCCTTTTCCTTTTCAGCCCGTTCCTCAGCCTTTTCCTTTTCAGCCCATTCCTCAGCCTTTTCCTTTGCAGCCCGTTCCTCAGCCTTTTCCTTTTCAGCCCGTTCCTCCGCCTTTTCCTTTTCAGCCCGTTCCTCCGCCTTTTCCTTTTCAGCCCGTTCCTCAGCCTTTTCCTTTTCAGCCCGTTCCTCAGCCTTTTCCTTTTCAGCCCATTCCTCAGCCTTTTCCTTTGCAGCCCGTTCCTCAGCCTTTTCCTTTTCAGCCCGTTCCTCCGCCTTTTCCTTTTCAGCCCGTTCCTCCGCCTTTTCCTTTTCAGCCCGTTCCTCAGCCTTTTCCTTTGCAGCCCATTCCTCAGCCTTTTCCTTTTCAGCCCATTCCTCAGCCTTTCCCTTTGCAGCCCATTCCTCAGCCTTTTCCTTTGCAGCCCGTTCCTCAGCCTTTTCCTTTGCAGCTCGTTCCTCAGCCTTTTCCTTTGCAGCTCGTTCCTCAGCCTTTTCCTTTGCAGCTCGTTCCTCAGCCCGTTCCTCAGCCCGTTCCTCCGCCTTTTCCTTTTCAGCCCGTTCCTCAGCCTTTCCCTTTGCAGCCCATTTCTCAGCCTTTTCCTTTGCAGCTCGTTCCTCAGCCTTTTCCTTTGCAGCCCGTTCCTCAGCCTTTTCCTTTGCAGCTCGTTCCTCAGCCTTTTCCTTTGCAGCTCGTTCCTCAGCCTTTTCCTTTGCAGCTCGTTCCTCAGCCTTTTCCTTTGCAGCTCGTTCCTCAGCCTTTTCCTTTGCAGCTCGTTCCTCAGCCCTTTCCTCAGCCCGTTCCTCCGCCTTTTCCTTTTCAGCCCGTTCCTCAGCCTTTTCCTTTGCAGCCCGTTCCTCAGCCTTTTCCTTTGCAGCCCGTTCCTCAGCCCGTTCCTCAGCCCGTTCCTCCGCCTTTTCCTTTTCAGCCCGTTCCTCAGACTTTTCCTTTGCAGCCCATTCCTTAGCCTTTTCCTTTGCAGCCCGTTCCTCAGCCTTTTCCTTTGCAGCTCGTTCCTCAGCCTTTTCCTTTGCAGCTCGTTCCTCAGCCTTTTCCCTTTGCAGCTCGTTCCTCAGCCTTTTCCCTTTCAGCCCGTTCCTCAGCCTTTTCCCTTTCAGCCCGTTCCTCAGCCTTTTCCCTTTGCAGCTCGTTCCTCAGCCTTTTCCCTTTCAGCTCGTTCCTCAGCCTTTTCCCTTTGCAGCTCGTTCCTCAGCCTTTTCCCTTTCAGCCCGTTCCTCAGCCCATTCCTCAGCCTTTTCCTTTGCAGCCCGTTCCTCAGCCTTTTCCCTTTCAGCCCGTTCCTCAGCCCATTCCTCAGCCCATTCCTCAGCCTTTTCCTTTGCAGCCCATTCCTCAGCCTTTTCCTTTGCAGCCCATTCCTCAGCCTTTTCCTTTGCAGCCCGTTCCTCAGCCTTTTCCCTTTCAGCCCGTTCCTCAGCCTTTTCCTTTGCAGCCCATTCCTCCGCCTTTTCCTTTTCAGCCCGTTCCTCAGCCCGTTCCTCAGCCTTTTCCTTTTCAGCCCGTTCCTCAGCCTTTTCCTTTTCAGCCCGTTCCTCAGCCTTTTCCTTTGCAGCCCGATCCTCAGCCTTTTCCTTTGCAGCCCGATCCTCAGCCTTTTCCTTTTCAGCCCATTCCTCCGCCTTTTCCTTTGCAGCCCGTTCCTCAGCCTTTTCCTTTGCAGCTCGTTCCTCAGCCTTTTCCTTTGCAGCCCGATCCTCAGCCTTTTCCTTTGCAGCCCGTTCCTCAGCCTTTTCCTTTGCAGCCCGTTCCTCAGCCTTTTCCTTTGCAGCTCGTTCCTCAGCCCGATCCTCAGCCTTTTCCTTTGCAGCCCGTTCCTCAGCCTTTTCCTTTGCAGCTCGATCCTCAGCCCGTTCCTCAGCCTTTTCCTTTGCAGCTCGATCCTCAGCCCGTTCCTCAGCCTTTTCCTTTGCAGCCCGATCCTCAGCCCGTTCCTCAGCCTTTTCCTTTGCAGCCCGTTCCTCAGCCTTTTCTTTTGCAGCCCGATCCTCAGCCTTTTCCTTTGCAGCCCGTTCCTCAGCCTTTCCCTTTGCAGCTCGTTCCTCCGCCTTTTCCTTTGCAGTCCATTCCTCAGCTTTTTCCTTTGCAGCTGCTTCTAGCTGCTTTACTTTAAGATCATGGTCCAACCTTACTTTCTCCAACTCTACCTGATCTGTCCCACTCGTTAATCTCTTTTCGGGGATATTTTCCAAATCCTCAGCTGCAAATCCTCCTTTTGCAGCTGCAATCCTCCTTTTCAATGTAATACTGATTTATGACCCCTCGCACTTCCTGCTTTTTCATTGATGACCTCACCTCTGCGAGGCCTAACCCCTTTGCCAGATTTACCAAGTCTGATTTGGTAGCTGTCCCTAGCGCCTCTACAGTCGGATTTCTCATAAATTCACCCACATCCATCTTTGCTGGTTTCCTGTCTGGCTACCTGCGTAACCAGATTTAAGTTTGGACTTACAGCCCGATTCACTGACCCTCCCCTTTGGTTTCAAATCCCAGATGAGCCCCCACTTGTTACGTTCCCCAGTAACCGGGTAGTTTTCCAGCAAAGATAGATGGATCCACCGAAGCCTGATGCTACTATTTTCAAACGTTTTTATTTATAAAGGGGCACAAACGTATGGTTAATACAAAACATTCAGATCATATACGTCGTCACAACTCAATCTAAAGCACAGGTATAGTAATAATCAATCAGAAATAAGCTCTATCGTTGTCTAGGGGTAATGTAGATATATATCGTTTGCTGGATATCTAAAAGTCTTTTAGATCACTGCAGTTCCACCAGCCGCCGTCGGATGTGGTGTCGCATTGGTGCACTTTTGTTAGAAAGAGAGAGAGAGAGAGAGAGAGAGAGAGAGATGTCATTAGATAGATAGATAGATAGATAGATACTTTATTCATCCCCATGGGGAAATTCAACTTTTTTTCCAATGTCCCATACACTTGTTGTAGCAAAACTAATTACATACAATACTTAACTCAGTAAAAAATATGATATGCATCTAAATCACTATCTCAAAAAGCATTAATAATAGCTTTAAAAAAGTTCTTAAGTCCTGGCGGTAGAATTGTAAAGCCTAATGGCATTGGGGAGTATTGACCTCTTCATCCTGTCTGAGGAGCATTGCATCGATAGTAACCTGTCGCTGAAACTGCTTCTCTGTCTCTGGATGGTGCTATGTAGAGGATGTTCAGAGTTATCCATAATTGACCGTAGCCTACTCAGCGCCCTTCGCTCAGCTACCGATGTTAAACTCTCCAGTACTTTGCCCACGACAGAACCCGCCTTCATACCAGCTTATTAAGATGTGAGGCGTCCCTCTTCTTAATGCTTCCTCCCCAACACGCCACCACAAAGAAGAGGGCGCTCTCCACAACTGACCTATAGAACATCTTCAGCATCTCACTACAGACATTGAATGACGCCAACCTTCTAAGGAAGTACAGTCGACTCTGTGCCTTCCTGCACAAGGCATCTGTGTTGGCAGTCCAGTCTAGCTTCTCGTCTAACTGTACTCCCAGATACTTGTAGGTCTTAACCTGCTCCACACATTCTCCATTAATGATCACTGGCTCCATATGAGGCCTAGATCTCCTAAAGTCCACCACCATCTCCTTGGTCTTGGTGATATTGAGACGCAGGTAGTTTGAGTTGCACCATATCACAAAGTCCTGTATCAGTTTCCTATACTCCTTCTCCTGTCCATTCCTGACACACCCCACTATGGCCGTGTCATCAGCGAACTTCTGCACATGGCAGGACTCCGAGTTATATTGGAAGTCTGATGTGTACAGGGTGAACAGGACCGGAGAGAGTACGGTTCCCTGCGGCGCTCCTGTGCTGCTGACCACCGTGTCAGACCTACAGTCTCCCAACCGCACATACTGAGGTCTATCTGTCAAGTAGTCCACTATCCAATCCACCATGTGAGAGTCTACTCCCATCTCCGTTAGTTTGTGCCTTAAGATCTTGGGCTGGATGGTGTTAAAGGCACTAGAGAAGTCAAGGAATGTAATCCTCACAGCACAACTGGCCCCATCTAGGTGAGAGAGTGATTTGTGCAGCAAATACATGATAGCATCCTCCACTCCCACCTTCTCCTTATATGCAAACTGAAGAGGATCCTGGGCGTGCCTGGTTTGTGGCCTCAGATTCTGTATTATCAGCCGCTCCATGGTCTTCATCACGTGCGACGTCAAGGCAACAGGTCTGAAGTCATTCAACTCCTTTGGTTTAACCAGCTTCACCTGCCCGGGTCCCTACGGAGCACCGCCGTGGAATCAGAAGAGCAGGCTTCCCGGTTGTTAGTTAAAAGCAATTGTCCGTGATTCCAGCCACAGACTCCCGATCCGGAATCTAACGCACGTGGCTTCCTTCAGAATGGCGTCCCGCTCCGACGGGAAGCACTATTGTGTCTTCCTCGTGTGTCTCCTTGGTGCGTCTGAAGGGGTCCTTCCCCCCCAGACCCTCCTTTATACTTCCTCACGGGACCGCCGGTGTCAATCTCTCTCAACCAGCCCACTTTGCCCGAGGGCTTTACACGTGGTCTTCATGAGACAATAGTCAAAGAGTCGCTTTATTCTGCTTCCCGGGGGAACGTGGTCTTCAGCACGTCTCCCTCTCTCTCTTGGGTCATTTGACCCCCCCCCTTGACTAGGGCTCTTGCGAATCTCACAAAGGAGGGGGCTGGGGTCATAACTGCAGTTTGTATGATTCAGCACAGACTAGATGGGCCAAAGGCCTATGACTCTATACTACTATGTTCTGCAACTCCAAATCATCACAACTAGTTGAAAGGACAACACGGAGCTGGGATATAAAGGTGTATACTTCATTTTTACTTTAGCAAGGCGTGCACTTATGACGTGCTAACCTAATTATGTGTGCAATTCGGGTATCTTTACATAAACCCATAATGAATTATTTAAACAAATAAAAGGATGCTTGGTCAAAGAATATATTTACAACATTACTAAAATGTTATGGAAATATTAAATGCACAACAGCAAATGTGGGCTTGAATGTAACGTTTCAGGGATGTTTGGATAAGTAAATGGAAAGGAGAGGTGACTAGAGGTGGATGGAACTCAGCAGAAAGAGACGTTGGTCTTGGTCAGATGGTGTTGTGCTCTATGATTTTAAGTGGGACTGGCTTGATTGGGCATTTTGGTTAGCATGAAGCAGTTGGGCTGAAGCTTCCATACCGTATGACTACGTACTATCGTTGTATGCCTCTCGCAATAATTCTCGTTGCCAGATACCCATGTTACTCAACACACTTGTTTAGTAGAGCAGTATTTCACAGTACAGGCCCTTCAGTCCCTGATGAATTGCCAATATCTTAGCTTACTCTCAGGCCCATCTAACCCTTTCCTCCTTCATAGTCCATTTTTCTTTAACCCATGAGCTTCTCTAAGAGCCTCTGAAATGTCCCTAGTGTGCCTGCACCTACCACTCCCTGGGCAGTGTGTTCCACACACCCATCACTCCCTGTGTGTAAAAAAAAAACAACCTCTGACAACACCCCTATACTTTCCTGAAATCTACTTAAAACTATTCCTCCTCATACTTAGCCATTTCCCCCCTGGGAAACAGTGTGTGAACTCTCTCTGTACCTCTCGTCATCTTGTACACCTCTATCAAGTTGCCTCGTCCTCCTTCACTCCGAGCAAAGCCCCAGCTCGTTTGCTCTCTAATCCGGGTGCCATTCTGGTAAATCTCCTTTTCACTCTCTACTGCTTCCCCATCCTTCCTGTATCTTATTTCTACCACCAACGGCGAGGCACAGGAGCCTGAAGACACACACTCAATGTTCCAGGACCAACTTCATCCCCTCTACCATCAGATTTCTGAATGGACAACAAACCCACAAACACTACCTCACTATTTTTATTTTCTTTTTTGCTCTGTTTTTGCACTACTTAATTTAATTTATATATGCATACATATATATTTATTGTAATTTATAGTCTTTATTATGTATTGCATGGTACTGCTGCCACAAAACAACAAATTCCTTGATGTACGCCACTGATATTAAACCTGATTCTGATTCTAGAATGAGGTGACCTCAATACTCCAAGTGCAGCCTAACAGAGTTTTATAGGGCTGCAAATTACCTCGTGGCTCTTGAACTCAATCACTCAAACCCCCGACTAATGAAGGGCAACACACCATACGCCTTCTTAACCAGCCTATCAGCTTGCGTGGCAACTTTGAGCAAGCCACGGACGCGGCCCCCGAGATCTCGCTGTTCTTCCACATTGCCAAGAGTCCTGCTGTTAACCCTGTCGCCTGCTTTTCAAGTTCGACCTTCCGAAATGAACCACTTCCTGCTCTGATTTCCCTTGTAAATTACTGCAGTGGTTACTGGTGTTAATGACTTCGTCTTTCCTCTGATGCGGTCATTGCTCTGGCAGCCTTAATTCGCTTTCAGTTCTGCTGTTGGTTTATTGATTCCCTCATTAATTATCAACTGGTCCCTGCATTGGGTACCCATGTCAGTCTCAGCATTTTCCTGCGTTATATAGTGCACTGCAATAATTACTGCTGCAATTTTCTGCATTAATTAATGCACCACTTTACCCTGTCAGTCAGCAATCCAGGTTTCTGTGTTAATTAGTGCACAGTCTCCTCTGTTAACCCGTTACCACCCTGAGTTCTCTTGGGCCACGGCGGCACAGCGTGTGGTGGTCAGCATAACACTTTGCCGCACTGGTGACCTGGGGTCGATGCCCACCGTTGCCGGTAAGCCATTTGTACGTTCTCCCCTCGGCAGCCTGGGTTTCCTCCAGTGTCCTCCCACGCTCCAGAGGCGTGCGGGTTAGAGTTAGTAAGCTGTGGGCGTGCTCCGTTGGCACTGGAAGGCTGGTGACACTCGCGGGCTGCCCCCAGCGCACCCTCAGACTGTGTAGGTCGTTGATGCAAACGATGCATTTCACTGTGTGTTTTGAGGTACATGTGATGCAACTAATCTAATCTTTAAATCTTTAGTCAGTACAGCCTTCCCACATAAATCAGAACAATGATTTCCTGTGATAATTAGGGCCCAGTACCTCCGCGGCATGCCCTAACCCACTCACTCCCCACCGCCTTTCTAACAGGGCCATTTGCCGCAATATTGGTATTGGGTTATATTGTCAGATGTCCTGAGGTACAGTGAGGTACTGTCTTGCATTCTTCATACAGACCAGATCTTTAGTGCGTTGAGGGAGGACACTAACAATGCAGAATAAAGTGTAGCAGCTACAGAGAAAACGCAGTGCAGGTAGACAATAAGGTGTGAGGTAGACTGAGTTCAAATGTCCATACTTATTGTACCAAGTTACTGTTCAATAGTCCTGTAACAGTGGGGTGGATGCTGCTGGTATAACCATATAACAATTACAGCACGGAAACAGGCCATCTCGGCCCTTCTAGTCCATGATGAACGCTTACTCTCAGCTAGTCCCACTGGCCCACACTCAGCCCATAACCCTCCAAGTCAAGTCACTTTTATTGTCATTTCAACCATAACTGCTGGTACAGTGCATAGTAAAAATGAGACAACATTTTTCAGGACCATGGTGTTACTTGACACAGTACAAAAACTAGATTGAACTACGTAAAAAAAATAACACAGAGAAAGTTACGCTAGACTACAGACCTACACAGGACTGCATAAAGTGCACAAAAACAGTGCGGGCATTACAATCAATAATAAACAGGACAATAGGTCAGTAAGGTGTCAGTCCAGGCTTTGGGTATTGAGTAGTCTGATAGCTTGGGGGAAGAAACTGTTACATAGTCTGTTCGTGAGAGCCCGAATGCTTTGGAGCCTTTTCCAAGACGGCAGGAGGGAGAAGAAATTGTATGAGGGGTGCATGGGGTCCTTCATAATGCTGTTTCCTTTCCTGTTCATATACCTATCCAATTTTACTTTAAATGACAATACCGAACCTGCCTCTACCACTTTACTGGAAGCTCGTTCCACACAGCTACCACTCTCTGAGAAAAGAAGTTCCCCCTTGTGTTACCCCTAAACTTTTGCCCCTAACTCTCAACTCATGTCCTCTTGTTTGAATCTCCCCTACTCTCAATGGAAAAAGCCTATCCACATCAACTCTATCTGTCCCCCTCATAATTTTAAATACCTCTATCAAGTCCCCCCTCAACCTTCTACGCTCCAAAGAATAAAGAGCTAACTTGTTCAACCTTTCCCTGTAACTTAGGTGCTGAAACCCAGGTAACATTCTAGTAAATCATCTCTGTACTCCCTCTATTTTGTTGACATCTTTCCTATAATTCGGTGACCAGAACTGTACTCCAAATTCGGCCTTACCAATGCCTTGTACAATTTTAACATTACATCCCAACTCCTATACTCAATGCTCTGATTTATAAAGGCCAGCATACCAAAAGCTTTCTTTACCACCCTATCCACATGAAATTCCACCTTCAGGGAACTATGCACAATTATTCCTAGATCACTTTGTTCTACTGCATTCTTCAATGCCCTACCATTTACCATGTATGTCCTATTTGGATTATTCCTACCAAAATGTAGCACCTCACACTTATCAGCATTAAACTCCATCTGCCATCGTTCAGCCCATATGGTTTCAAGTTTTCATACCTTTTGCCTGATGAGAGAGAACGTCCGGGGTGAGTGGGGTCTTTGATTTTGCTGGCTGCTTTACTAAGGCAGTGAGAAGTGTAGGCAGGGTCTGTGGAGGGGAGGCTGGTTTCTGTGATGTGCTGAATTCGGTTCCACAGCTCTCCGCAGTCACGGGCAGAGTAGTTGCCGTACCAGGCTGTGATGCATCCGGGCAGAACGCTTTCTCCCTGATGCATCTGATAGGGCACTTTCCTACGTGCATCGATCAAAAACTAGTGCTGTTGGACCGGGGCTTGCCAAATTTCTTCAGGAAGTAGAGGCGCTGGTGAGTTTTCTTGGTCATGACACCAACGTGGCTGGGCCTGGACGGGCCTGTCGAGGATGTTCGATTGTAGGAACCTGAGGCTGAGGTTCAGAGGCTCTCAACCCTCTTGTCCTCAACACTGATGATACTGACAGGGGTGTGCACACTGCCACTCTCTGTCTGAAAGTCAATGGCAGCTCTTCTGTTGGCATGGAGGGAATGATCGTTGTCATGGCACCGTGCCACCAGGCTCTCAGTCTCCTTCCTGTACTCTGACTCATTGTTATTTGAGATGTGATCCACTATGGTGGTGTCATCGGCAAACCTGGAGATCGAATTAGAGCGGAGTCTGGGCACACAGTCGTGAGTGTCCAGGGAGCTGAGGTCGCAGCCTCGTGGAGAGCCAGTGATCAGAATAATCTTGTCAGAGTTGTTGCTGCAAGTCCTTACTGATTGTGGTTGTCGATCAGGATGTCAGTGATCCAGTTGCAAAGGGAGGTGTTAACTCCCAGGGTCTGGAGTTTGGTGATGAGTTTGCTTGGAATAAGAGTACTGAAGGCAGAATTGTAATCGATAAACAATAGTCTGACGTAGGTGCCTCCTGTCCAAATGCTCCAGTGATGAGTGTGGGGTCAGAGAGATAGAACCTGTTTCAGTGGCAGGCAAATTGCAGTGGAGCTGGAGTTGACGTGTGTCTTGACCAGTCTCTTGAAGCACTTCATGACGATGGATGTCCGAGCCATTGGGCGGTCGTTGTTTAGGCATGTTATCTTGTTTTTCTTGGGTATGGGGATAATGGTGGTTTCTTGAAGCAGGGAGAGGTTAAAATTGTCTGCAAATGCCCCCACCAGCTGACCTGTGTAGGGGAGAGTCAGGCCCAGATGCTTTCCCCATGTTCACTCTCTGGAAGATGGGTCAGTGGTGACGTACCCATTCCCTTCTGTTCAAAACTGCATGGAGCTCAGCAGGGAGAGATGCATTGTGGTGGGCGGTTCTGCCTGACGTTGTTTGTGGCCCGTTAGAGCAGGTAAGCCCTGCCCCATCTAACGGCCGGTGTGGGACCCTGCTTTGGGCTGGAATGGCCTCTTGCCATCTCTGATGGCTTTACGGAAGCCACAGCTCGGCATCTTGTGAAGGTCAGGGCCGGCTGATTTGAATGCTGCAGACTGAGACATCAGCCCCAGTTCATCCCTGGTTTCGGGTTTGGGAGCTCAGTCAGTGCATCTGCGTCCTCCATTAAATGCTCGCGTGGTTTCCCGATTAATTAGTTTCATAATTGCCTGTGTTAATTAGTGACCGCTTTCTCAGCTGCACCTGATGCACCAGTTTCCATGTAAATTTCATGTACCAGTTTGCTGCGTTAATTAGTAAATCGTGTTTCCCCGTTAATTAGAACATTGATGTCATAAAGTCATACAGCACAGACACAGACCCTGCAGTTCAATTACTCCAAATACCCTCTAAATGTACCTACCTCATTCCACATACCCGCCACCCTCCGTGCCTCTCAGGCCCTCTTTAAAACTTTCCTCTCCCACCTTAAACCTCTGCCCCCCCCCCCATCTTTAGACGCCTCTACCCTGCGAGCACACCCTCAGAGTTCTGTACCTATACCTGAGGGGTTTTAGTTCAGTAACGCTCCTCAGGACCGTGTGAGTCCTGCCCCTCAGTTTGAGAAACCCTCGTGAACCCCTTCCCTACTCTCTCCAGTGCCTCAACATCTCTCCTGTAATGGGGGGCAACCAGGACTGAACGCAGGGCTCCAAAATGGCCTGTCGATGGAGTATTGTGTACAGTTTTGGTCGCTCTATTATGGATACAACATTCACAAGAAAACCATAAATTAGCCATAAATTATACATGATTTATTACGAGAAAGAACTCAGTTGGAAGAAGGGTAGGGTCCATTATATCACAAAGTGGTTATAAAGTGCTACATGAGAAGTGGTTGGGATTGTGATGCTTGGTGCAGGAAACCGATGAATCTCGCATCGGGACACTAGTAATCGCAGGGGCTAATTAACACAGCAAACTGAAACAGTAGTTAGTGTGGGAACCAACCGCACTGCTCGATGCAGGAACACCCATGCAGGGAAGTGGAGCTCTGATTAGCACAAGGACCCGGTAGCACTGACTGAAAGGGGCAACATTTGCACCCTGATCACTGCTGGAATCTGGCATGGCCATCAACAGGAGATGTGCTGTAACTGTTGTACTGGTTAACGCAAGAGTGGAGGTGTAGTGGACAGCCAGGAAGGGATAGATAGATAGATAGATAGATACTTTATTCATCCCCATGGGGAAATTCAACTTTTTTTCCAATGTCCCATACACTTGTTGTAGCAAAACTAATTACATACAATACTTAACTCAGTAAAAAAAATATGATATGCATCTAAATCACCATCTCAAAAAGCATTAATAATAGCTTTAAAAGTTATCAAAGCTTGCAGCAGGATCTGGACCAGCTGGGAAAATGGGCTGAAAAATGGCAGATGGCATTTAATGCAGACAAGTGTGAGATGTTTCACTTTGGGAGGACAAACCAGGGTAGGTCTTACATGATGAGGGTAGGGCAGTGAGGAGTGTGGTGGAACAGAGGGATCTCGGAATACGGATCTATAATTCCTTAAAAGTGGTATCTTAGGTAGATAGTGTCATAAAGAGAGTATTTGGCATGTTTGACTTCCATAAATTAAAGTATTGAGTCCAGGAGTTGGGATGTTATGGTGTTGAATTAAGATGTTGGTGAGTCCTGTGTGCAGTCCCGGTCAGCTACCTACAGGAAGGATATCAAGAAATTTGAAAGAGTGCAGAGAAATTTACAAAGAATGTTGCTGGGACTTGAGGACCTGTTATAGGGGCAAGGTTGAATAGGTTAGGACTTTATTCCCTGCAGCGTAAGATGGTGGCGTATTGAATTACAGCGACTTCTGTGGGGTCAACCAAAGGTGTTATTGTCTTTTTTAAACATATTTTTTTACGATCGCAATACGCACCTGGACATTACGAGCTTAAGACCCCGTCAGTGAGTTGGTCATGGCGGAGAAACGGAAAGGAGCTGGACTTGGTGCAGAGCGTGCTGCAGCCGGCGTCAGACAGTCATCAGAGGAGTCGGTGTGCAGTCTAACAGCGAGTGATCGTCTTAGTTGCTACCCTTGTGATTATAAGACCCTGTCGGACATTGTTAATGTGTTATGCTGCAGGTACGATTCACTGACTTATTGGCGGATAGCAGGGGCGGACGGTGGAGGAGCCACGTGGCCTCGGTAGTAGCAAGGACTAGGCCTTATTTCGTGGTGTCGCCCGTTTACAGCTGCCCAAGAGAGGGGCATCGGAATCGGTGCTCTCCACCAGAGCCAGTGTGGTGCAGTGTCCAAGCTGGAGTCAGTGCTGCCCCCCAGTGTTCAGTCGGCAGAAGACAAGCTGTATTGTGTTTAACCGCAGACTGTTGCAATGTTCTTGGACTCAGGGTCTCGGACTGTATTTTTTTGTGTGACTTTATCTTACTGCTAGTTTATATGTGCTGTGTGAGACTGTTATTAATGTGTTTTGCATCTTAGCCCCAGAGAAACACTGTTTCATTTGGCTGTACTCATGGGTGTTCATGTATGGTTGAATGACAATTGAACTTGAGAGGAGATTTGATTGAGGTATACAAAATTATGATGGGTAAAGATAGGGTAAATAGATACAGGCTTTTTCCACTGAGTTTGGGTGAGACAAGAACTAGAGGTCATAGGTTAAGGGGACTTCTTCACTCAGAGGGTGGAACTGGTGGACGTGGGCTCGATTCTAACATTTAAGAGAAGTTTGGATTAATGGATGAATCCATTGATCCACTGTGGTCCAGGTGTGAGTTGATTGGACTAGGCAGAATAATAGTTTGGCATGGACTAGATGGGCTGAAGGGCCAGTTTCTTACCTGTAATTCTAAATAAAATAAATAAATAAATCTTCCCAGGTTTCTGAACCTTGCCATCTTCATCTGAATTCCCACAGGGAGTGTTGATCCACAACACTGCGATTGATCCACAATACTGCGATTTCTCTGGCTCTTCACTCAGCTTTGGGCCACTTGGATAACAGAAACCCACATGTCAAGCTGCTCTTCAACATTATTATCTCATCCAAACTTATCACCGATCTTCCAGACCTGGGCCTCTTTCACATCAGGAGACCCCAGTCAGTGAGGATTGGTAAAAACATCTCCTTCTCTCTGACCCCAGTCAATGGGGAATGGCAAAAATATCTCCTTCTCTCTGACCCCAGTCAATGGGGATTGGCAAGAACATCTCTTTCTCTCTGACCCCAGTCAGTGGGGATTGGTAAAAACATCTCCTTCTCTCTGACCCCAGTCATTGGGGATTGGCAAGAACATCTCCTTCTCTCTGACCCCAGTCAACGGGGATTGGCAAAAACATCTCCTTCTCTCTGACCCCAGTCAGTGGGGATTGGCAAAAACATCTCCTTCTCTCTGACCCCAGTCAGTGGGGATTGGCAAAAACATCTCCTTCTCTCTGACCCCGGTCAATGGGGATTGGCAAGAACATCTCCTTCTCTCTGACCCCAGTCAATGGGGATTGGCAAAAACATCTCCTTCTCTCTGACCCCAGTCAATGGGGATTGGCAAAAACATCTCCTTCTCTCTGACCCCAGTCAATGGGGATTGGCAAAAGCATCTCCTTCTCTCTGACCCCAGTCAATGGGGATTGGCAAGAACATCTCCTTCTCTCTGACCCCAGTCAATGGGGATTGGCAAGAACATCTCCTTCTCTCTGACCCCAGTCAGTGGGGATTGGCAAGAACATCTCCTTCTCTCTGACCCCAGTCAATGGGGATTGGCAAGAACATCGCCTTCTCTCTGACCCCAGTCAGTGGGGATTGGTAAAAACATCTTCTCTCTGAACATCAACACAGGCACAGCTCAAGGTTCTACTTTCTATACGTATATACATGACTAAGTACAACTCCAGTGCCAAGTACAAATTTGCTGACGGTACTACTTTTGTTGGATGAAACACAGGTGGCAGTGAGTCAACGTACTGGAGAGAAAGAGGACTCCTGGCTGAGTGACACCACAACAACCTCCTGCTCAACATCAGTAAAACTAAAGAGCTGATTGTTGACCAGGGAGGGGCAGGAGGAAGAGAATGTGGCTGTCGACATTGGGGAATGAGTGAGGAGGGTGAACGTGAACCAGTCCGTATCAGGGTATCAGTGAGGGTGAACGTGAACCAGTCTGTATCGGGGTATCAGTGAGGAGGGTGAATGTGAACCAGTCTGTATCAGGGTATCAGTGAGGGTGAATGTGAACCAGTCTGTATCGGGGTATCAGTGAGGAGGGTGAATGTGAACCAGTCTGTATCAGGGTATCAGTGAGGGTGAACGTGAACCAGTCCGTATCAGGGTATCAGTGAGGGTGAACGTGAACCAGTCCGTATCAGGGTATCAGTGAGGGTGAACGTGAACCAGTCTATATCGGGGTATCAGTGAGGGTGAATGTGAACCAGTCCGTATCAGGGTATCAGTGAGGAGGGTGAACGTGAACCAGTCCGTATCTGGGTATCAGTGAGGGTGAACGTGAACCAGTCTATATCGGGGTATCAGTGAGGAGGGTGAACGTGAACCAGTCCGTATCAGGGTATCAGTGAGGGTGAACGTGAACCAGTCTATATCGGGGTATCAGTAAGGAGGGTGAATGTGAACCAGTCTGTATCAGGGTATCAGTGAGGGTGAATGTGAACCAGTCTGTATCAGGGAATCAGTGAGGGTGAATGTGAACCAGTCTGTATCGGGGTATCAGTGAGGGTGAATGTGAACCAGTCTGTATCGGGGTATCAGTCAGGACGACGAACATTTGCCTGAATTATTATCTCATCCCTCCAAGTGATCCAGTTAACCCCTGACTTCTTCCCCCTTCCTTTCCTGTCCTGATGAAGGGTCTCGGCCCAAGACATCAACTGTTTATTGCCCTCCATAGATGCTGCCTGACCGGCTGAGTTCCTCCAGCATTTTCTGTGTGTTGCCCTGTTTCACAGCTCCCAGCCTCGGGGTTAGACTTCTGCCCAGAAAGAAGCAAACTACTGAGACCCCGACAGCCTGTCCTTCCCTTCGGAACTGGCAGGGCAGCAAGCTCTTCAACCTGTCGACACGGAGCGTGTGGAAATGCACTGGATGCCGGAGTGGAAATTAAAGCAACATTGACCAAACTGCCCGCTGGTTTCGGAGATCTTCCTGCATTCATACACTCAGCACGACGTATCTATCCTCCCATTGGCATCTCCCTCCTTTGCCTGTCTATTCACATCCTTGTATAACAGCCTCTGAAACCCCTCTGTGCTGTCTGCTTCTGCCACCACCCCGGGCAGTCTGTTCCAGGCACTCTCAAAACCCTGCCTTGTAAATCTCATAGAGCACGTGGCACTGACCAAAGAACACAGAGTAGTGCAGGCCCTTTGGCCCATCATATTGTGCTGACCTACAGTCTATAAGCCAATGCCACATCTTCCCCACAGCTCAAAGCACTCCGATTTCCTTACAGCCACGTGTTATCTAAGAGTCTCCGAAAAGTTCCTATTCTATCTGCCTCTACACCCACCCCCTGGTAACGCACTTCTCATTTTCTGTGTAAAAACCTACCTGACATCTCCCCTACATCTTCCTCCACTCACTTTAAACAGACATCCTCTGTTATTCCCATTCCGCCCTGGGAAAAAGTCTCTGACTGTCAGCTCCCCCTATGCCTCTTCTCACCCGTATCAAGTCATCTCTCTTCAAAGCTTAAACGTTTCCCCTCTCATCTTAAACCAATTCCTTTCAGTATTTGACATGCCTACCCTGGGTAAAAGACTGATTATCCATACTATTTACCTCTCTCATAATTTTATAAATTTCTATCAGGTCTCCATAGGATCATAAAACCATAATTCATAGGAGCCACTCGGCCCATCGAGTTTGCCCCGCCGTTCCATTAAGACTGATTTCTGTTAACCCTTTCAACTGCATTCTCCTGCCTTTACCCCATAACCTGTGACACCCTTACTAATCAAGAATCTGTCAATCTCCGCTTTAAGTACACCCAATAACTTGCTTTCTGCAACAGTCTGTGGCAATGAATTCCATCGTTTCACCCCCACCTAAAGAAATTCCTCTTCATCTCCGTTCTAAACGGACTCCGTGGCTGTTCCCTCTCCTAAAGAGGCCTTTCAATATTCAATAGGTTTCACTGAGATTCCCCCCCCCTCCCCATTCCTCTGAACGCCGGCAAGTACAGGCCCAGAGCCATCAAATGCTCTTCATATGTTAATCTTTTCATTTCTGGAATCATTAGGGTTTCCCCTGGACCTCGGACACTCCGGAGAAGGCAACCTAAGTTTGTCCGTCATCTGCTTGTGAGCTACTACCGCCTGTTTCAGGCCGCATCATGGTGAACCTCTTCTGCATCTCCTCCAAAAAGCCTCCTCATTCCTCCCGTAATCGGGTGACCAGAACTGCACGTTGTATTCCAGATGCAGCCTAACCGATGTTTTGCACAGCCGCAACGTGACTTCCCAACTCTCGAACTCAAAACCCAAGAACCTCACCATCTTGCCTGCTTTTGTTGCTCCTTCCAGAGAGAGCGACAGAGTTGAACCCCCGCCCCCCCCATCCCTGCTTCTAACGGTTCTGCTACCTAGCGGATACTCATGTTCGACTTCCCCAGACTCACACACGTCTGGATTAATCTCCGTCTGCCACTTCTCTTCCCATATTTTCAACTGGTCTGTGTATGCGACTGAATCCTTTAAAAACCTTCCTCACTATCGGCAACGTTTATGTCATCTGTAAACAACGATCAGACCCTCTATACTTCGCGATGGTTGTCCATCATGTCCAACGATGTCAGGAATCCCGCGCGGGCGAGTTTTTAAAGAGGAAGAGTCATTGCACTTGGACAGTTCCACCCTCTTGACCTGGGAAGGGTCCAGTGGCACGAACAAGAGTCACAGACTGGCCTCTTCCTTGATTGCAATGGACGACCATGACCCCCCCCCCCCCCCCATGGAGCGTTGCAGAACCTCCTCCCTGGCTGTTGGACCTCATCCGCCAGTCCACTGGAGCCGATTCCACCGAGGACAGGCTACCCTCACCTGGTTTAGACCCGCCTGTCGAGGCGGTGTGCCGGGGGGTGTGCCGGGGGGTGTGGCCGCTGTCGCATTGCGAACAGCAAATTGGAGCCACAGGTGAGAGCTGAGTGTCCAGTGAGGACCAAAGGTGAGTGAGCTGCCCCAGAATGGACACCACAAGCCCTTCCACCAGAGGAGTTACCCCTCCCTGCACACCCCATGCTTGTCCAAATCCTATGTTTTAGTCCAAATCATTTGTAGATATATCACACACTACAGAGGTTCCAGTGCTGGTTCTTGTAGCGCACCACTGAATAGGCTAAGATTTTAAACCCGGGAGCGAAGCAGATTGAACAGAGTTTTGATAGAAACATACAAAACTATGAGGGGTATAGACAGGGTAAACGCAAGCAGGCTTTTTCCACTGAGGTTGGGTGAGACTGGAACAAGAGGTCACAGGTTAAGGGTGAAAGGTGAAATGTTTAAGGGGAACTTGAGTGGGAACTTTTTCACCCAGAGGGTGGAATGACCTGCCGGAGGAACTGGTGGATGCGGGTTTGATTTTAAGATTTTAGAGAAGTTTGAATAGGTGCGTGGATGGGAAGGGTATGGTCCGGCTGCAGCTTGATGGGACAAGGCAGAATAACAGTTCGGCATGGGCTAAGTGCGCGGAACCGCCTGTTTCTGTGCTGTAGTGCTCTGTGACTCGAAACAGAGGAACTTCGATCCACCTTCCGAAGCCAGGATATTGTGACAGTTCTTCGATCAGCCGGCAGAGAGCGCCAGAGCTCCACTGGTTCCGGACCGCTCCGGGAGCGGAGGTGGAGTGTTACCGGATGGGGGAAGGGTATGTGAGAGGCGGGTGGGGTGTGGGGAGGGGGGAGTGAGAGTTGTGTGGGGAGGGGGAGTGAGGTAGGTGAGGTGGGTGAGGTGTGGGGAGGGGGGAGTGAGAGTTGTGTGGGGAGGGGGAGTGAGGTAGGTGAGGGGGAGTGAGGTGGGAGTGTGAGGTGTGTGGGGAGGGGGGAGTGAAGTGGGTGAGGTGTGGGGAGGGGGAGTGAGAGGTGGGTGAGGTGTGGGGAGGGGGAGTGAGGTGGGTGAGGTGTGGGGAGGGGGGAGTGTGAGGTGTGTGGGGAGGGGGAGTGAGGTGGGTGGGGAAGGGGGAGTGAGGTGTGGGGAGGGGGAGTGAGAGATGGGTGGGGAGGGGGGAGTGAAGTGGGTGAGGTGTGGGGAGGGGGAGTGAGAGGTGGGTGGGGAAGGGGAATGAGAGATGGGTGGGGTGGGGGTGAGGGGGGAAGAGAGGTGGGTGAGGTGTGCAGAGGGGGGAGTGAAAGAGAAGTGGGACATGTTCTGTACGTCAGGCAGCCTCTCCCTACGGCTGGGCTGCCTGTGGTGGGCGGTGAGGGTGAGGGAGGGATTGACCCTCCGACCCATCCATCATGATGGGATTTGACGGGAACACGAGACCCAACCTTGGTAGCTTGTCTCACGGGACACTCAGGGAGCCGTTTAATTCCTGATTCATTACGGGCCCTTTGCCCGTCCGGTGGGGTGGTGTGGGGGGGGGGGGGTCTGCAGGAGTCTGGGGAATCAGTAATCTCTCACTCTGGTTTGGGTGCCTTTTTGTGAGTGTGGGTAGGGGATTGGCGGCAGTGTGAGGGCTACATTGGTTTATGCTGCGCCTCTGTGAGGGGGCGTCGGGCGGTTTTAACCCCTGCCCAGGCTCTGATCTTGACGGGAAGCCGGTGATTTGGCTCTGATTGAGGGGAGAGATAATTTGATTCTGTTCCAGTGTGTCCCATCAGGAAGTGCTGATGGGATTAATGCAGGGGCCGACCTCTGCCCCAGGCCTGCTTTTCAGCCTTTTCAATTTGCAAATGTGTTTTCATTTTTTAAACTCATTCAGTGGAAGGAGCTGCAGTCGGTGTTGGCGCAGGGGGGATTCTAAATCAGGGAGAGTCGGAGGGAGACTGGAAACCCTGCACTTCCTCTGAACACCTCCCCCTCGCACATTCCCCTTACACACATACACACAGCCCCCGCACACCACTCCCCCACTCACACCCTCCCTCCCCTACACACCCACTTCCACCTCCCCCTCACACATTCCCCAGAGCACCCCCTTACACACATACACACAGCCCCCACACCACTCCTGCACCCATCCTCCCCCATGCACGTGCACACAGATGCACTCTCACACCGCCCTCCCACACCCCTCCCCCACACACACACTCCTCCTGCACATGCTCCCCCCACACATACGCACACCCTCTCAGTCCCCACAACATCACTCACATACACCCTTCCACATCCTCCCTCATACACTCTCCTCCCTGAGCACACACACCCTCACAAGCACTCTCCTCCCACACTTTAGAAAAAAACAAAGACAGCATATAATCGACAAAAATTAGTGGGAAGGTAGAGGATTGGGAAGCTTTTAAAAACCAACAGAATGCAACTATAAAGCTGTAAAGAGAGAAAAGATGAAATATGGAGATAGGCTAGCCAGTAATACGAGAGGATACCAGATTTTTTTCCAGACATGTAAAGAGTTAAAGAGAAAGACGAGTGGATATCAGAGTGCTGGAAAATGACACAGGGGAGGTAGTAATGGGGGACAATGAAATGGCAGATGAACTGAATAAGTATTTTGTGTCAGTCTTCACGGTG
This sequence comes from Hemitrygon akajei, assembly GCF_048418815.1. NCBI lineage: Eukaryota > Metazoa > Chordata > Chondrichthyes > Myliobatiformes > Dasyatidae > Hemitrygon > Hemitrygon akajei. The sequence goes on along the minus strand of NC_133128.1, from coordinate 121,482,195 downwards.
GAAGATACTAACAGTATGCCAGAAGTTTGAGAGTGTCAGGGGGCAATTGCTATCACTAAGGAGAAGATGCTTGGGAGGCTGAGATGTCTGGAGGTAGTTAAGTCACCTGGACCAGGGGTTCTAAAAGAGGGGGCTGAGGAGATTGTGGAGGCATTAGTAATGATCTTTTAAGAATCACTAGATACTGGAATATTGAAAATGTCGCTCCATTCGCTAAGAAGAGTTCTTTTCACGTTATTTGTTAATGACCTGGATAATGGAATTAGAGTCATTGCCTACTCCAGCATAGAAAGAGGCAAAAGACAGGAAGTTATGAACCGGTGAATCTGACTTCAGTGGTTGGGAAGGTGTTGGACTCCATTATGAAACATGAAGGCTTCACCTCAGCACGGAACTGATCCCACAACCTACACGCTCACTCTCAAGGCCTGGCGTTTCCACCTGTCTTCTTTTGCACTTTGGTTGTTTGTGTTTGGTTTATGAATAGTGTTTTTGTAAATTCTATTGTATTTCTTTCCTGTAAATACCTGCAAGAAAATGAATTTCAAGGTAGTGTATGGTGACGTATACTGTGCGTACTTTACTAATAAATTTACTCTGACTTTGACCTTGTTTCAGACTGAGCCACGTCACTGTCAGCTCAGCGTGTACACTCTCCTCTGGGCCCTCCACGGCAGGAGAATTCGTTAACCCTTTCTTCTTGCGCGCTAGCTCATCTGCAACAGCCCTCTCTCATTGGTTCAACATACAGGCCTAGAACTACTCTGTGGGCTGATCCTGACCCCTACTGACCATCAGGATCTGGCCTACTGTCACAGAACTTGTTGTTCTGTGGCTGCATTATGATATAAAATTACTATATACCAAATAAATAGCAGAAAAGAAGGGAGTAGTGGTGTAGTGTTCGTGGGTTCAGGAACCATTCAGAAATCTGCTGGTGGTTGGGAAGAAACTGATGTTCTATATTCTGTCAACCAAGGTGCTGAAGGGTCTCGATAGGTCAGGCGGGGGGGGGGGGGGGTGGGAGAGAAGGAACGCATCGATGTTTTGGGTTGAGATCTCCAGTTGGACTGGATCCCACCTCTCCTCCAACACCTCCAGGCTGGGCCCACCCACCACCTCTCCCCAACCCGTCCCCGGGCTTCCCCCACCCGTCCTCCCCTCACAACCCCTCTTTCACCCTGCTGTGTCTTCACCAACCCCGCTGACCTTTCCCCCCTCACCACACTCTCAGAGCAAAATGTTCTGTCCTTGAAAGTGGCCTCCTTTTGACACCGTGCCCATACCAGGCATGTCCTACACCTACGTGATGCCAAGTTCTCCTTCCATCACTTCAGCAGATGCTTCTTAGAGAAGGATCTCCCCCCCCCCAACCAATAACCTCTTCTCCCCCCAAACCTTCAACCCTCCCCCACCCGACTTGCTCAGCCTTTTCATTCCAACTGCCTGATGCTGAGTGTCAGTATGTCAGAGGATCGACCCTGGGCCCAACCCAGTTACAAAGAAGCACACTGGTACCTCTACTTCATCAGCAGCCTGAGGAGATTTGGAACACCACGAAAGACTCTAGCAAACTTCTACAGATGAATGGCCACGCAGGCTGATAGGGTGGTTAATAAATCACATGGTATGCTTACCTTTATTAGAGGCATTGAGTTCAAAAGTCAGGAAGTTATGTTGCAGTTTTATAAAACTCCAGTTAGGCCGCATCTGGAGTATTGCATGCAGTTAATGGTAAGACTCTCGACAGTGTGGAGGATCAGAGGGATTTTGGGTCTGAGTCCACAGGACGCTCAAAGCAGCTGCGCAGGTTGACTGTGGTTAAGAAGGCATATGGTGTATTGGCCTTCATCAATTGTGGAATTGAATTTAAGAGCCGAGAGGTAATGTTGCAGCAATGTAGGACCCTGGTCAGACCCCACTTGGAGTACTGTGCTCAGTTCTGGTTGCCTCACTACAGGAAGAACGTGGAAACCGTAGAAAGGGTGCAGAGGGGATTTACAAGGATGTTGCCTGGATTTGGGAGCATGGCTTATAAAAACAGGTTGATTGAACTCGGCCTTTTCTCCTTGGAGCGACGGAGGATGAGAGGTGACCTGATAGAGGTGTACAAGATGATGAGAGGCATAGATCATGTGGATAGTCAGAGGCTTTTTCCCCAGGGCTGAAATGGTTGCCACAAGAGGACACAGGTTTAAGGTGTTGGAGTCCCATTGTAGGAGGGATGTCGAGGCTTTGGAGAGGGTGCAGAAGGGGTTTACCAAGATGTTGCCTGGATTAGAGGGCGTGTGCCAGAGCAAGAGGGTGGGCAAATTTGGGTTGTTTTCTCCGGAGTGGTGGAGGGGAGACCTGATAGAGGTTTAAAAGATTATGAGAGGCATAGATAGAGTAGACGGACAGTAGTTTTGCCCCAGGGCTGAAATGTCTGATACCAGAGGGCTCGCATTTAGGGTGAAAGGGGGTAAGGTCAAAGGAGATGTGAGGGGCGAGTATTTTACACAGAGAGTGGTGGGTGTGTGGAATGTGCTGCCTGGTGGGATGGTAGAGGCAGATACATTGAGACATTTAGATTGGCGCATGAGTGTGAGGAACATGGAAGGGTATGGACGTTGTGTAGGCCGAAGAGACTAGCTTAGTTGCCCATTAGATTACTAATTTAGATAGTTTAGAATAATATTGTACTGTTGTGTGTTTTATGTGGAGACCATTCTGACCGACTGTATCCTTGTTTGGTAAGGACGTTCCAGTGCATAGGATTGGAAAAAGCTGCAGAGGCTCGTAAACTCAGCCAGCTGCATTACGGGCACTAGCCTCCCCAGCAGAGGGCACCTACAAAAGGCAGCTTCCATCATTAAAGCCCCTCACCATCCAGGACGTGCCTTCCTCTCATTGCTACCACCAGGGAGGAGGTGCAGGAGCCTGAAGACACACACTCAATGATCCAGGAAAAGGTTCTTCTCCTCTGCCGTCAGATTTCTGAACGGTCCATGAACTCACGAACACTACCTCATTACACCTTTCTTTCACAGTCGTTTCATAATTTATAGATTTTTATGTACTGCATTGAACTGCTGCCGCAAAACAACAGATTTCACATTGTATGTCAGTGATATTAAACTCGATTCTGATTGTAAACCGTCTGAGCCTCTCCCCTCCGCTCACCCAGTCTAACTTCACAGTGCTGCACCAGTCCCAGCATCACCATCTACATCCAATCCAGGTGAAGGGTCTCGGCCCGAAACATCAACTCTCCATTTCCCTCCATGGATGCTGCCTGACCTGCTGAGTTCTTGGAGCGTTTTTGTGTGTGTCGCTCTAAATGCCAATATCTGCAGAATCTCTTAGAGCACAGAACAGTATAGCACAGGATCAGGCCATTCAGCCCACTGTGTGGTGCTGAGCCATTTAAACTAGCAATCCTGTTTTATTAATCTCTTCCGCCTACACAATGTCCTTTTCCCTCACATTCATGTGCCTAACTAGACGTCCGTTAAAAATCCCTAATGTATCTGCCTCTACCACCATGCCAGGCACCCACCTCTCTCTGTGTAAAAACACTTGCCCCTCACATCTCCTTTGAACTTACCCCCTCTCACCTTAAATGCATGACCTCTGCTTTAGGCATCTCAGCCCCCAGAAAAAGATATTGTCGGTCAACCCTTTCTATGTCTCTCGTAATGTTACAAAATTTCTATCAGATTTCCCCTCAACCTCCGCATCTCCAGAGAAAACAACCGAAGTGTGTCCAACCTCTCATCATAGCACTTGCCCTGTAATCCAGGGAGATTCCTGGTAAAACTTTTCCGCATCCTCTACAAAGCAGCGGCTTCCTTCCTATAACATGGAGACCTGACTCTATGCAGTTCTTCAGATATGGCCTATCAAGATTTTTATAAAGCTCTTGTGTCTCCATAAAGCACCTTTTAAACATTGCAAAAACCATTCTGTCCTTCCTTTTGCCATAATTTGATTGCTCTCTCTGCCTGTAGATTAAAATCTCACAAGATCAGTGCTACACTAACCTCCACACCCAAATGTTATTATTTATTCTGTGGTTGTTAGGGGAAGGGGCGAGATGGGGGTCTCTGCTCCCTGTCCGTGCTGACCATCAGCTTTCAGCGTACACTGCTCATCCGCTGGAGGGAACGACTGGCGCTATCTGCAGCCGCTGCCTTTCCGCACTGTGTGAGAAGCACGGCGGCCGCTGCCGTCTTTTGACAGCACGGCCTGCAGGTTGTTCATTTACTTTGAGGTAGTGTGTGGGCCAGGCCAGCAAGCCGCCAGCTTAACCCCAGCCTCATTGCAGGACAATTTGCAATGACCAGTTCGTCTACTAGCTGGTACGTCTTTGGAGTGCGGGAGGAAACCGGAGGAAGCACGTGGGGAGGACGTACAGACGACGCTGGAGCTGAACTCTGAACTCTGACCCCCCCGAGCTGTAATAGTGTTGTGCCAACCGCTAAGCTACTGCGTCACCCAGTGCTGGGCAGCCGTTTGACCGCTGGAGCGGGCACGTCACAGAGTGAGTCCCACAGCACAGGAACAGGCCCTTCGGCCCACATATCCAAGCCTGCCCAGACCACTACTGCAGGGTAACAGGCCACTTGGCCCATCTAGCCATGACTGTCTGTACTAATCTCATTTCCCAGCAAATGGTTCCTACCCTTGGTGACTCGAAGGCTCACCCAGAATCTTTGCAAGATTGAAGATTGTTTAAGGGCATTTCCAGTGCACAAGTGTAAAGGAGAACATAATAATTGTTACTTCTGATCTGGTTCAGCACAAAAAAACATAATAAGATAAAGAACACAATAAATGTAAATATGTAAGGTCATTCATATACAAAGATTGATTGTACGTTCCATGAGATGATGCCAGGCACAGGAGGGTCTGTACACAAGGTGACTCTGACAGGAAATGATAAAATATTCTTAACTGGGATTGATGATCAGCCTCACTGCTTGGGGAAGTCACTGTTTTTGAGACTAGTGGTCCTGGTGTGGATGCTACGTGGTCCCCTCCCTGATGGGAGTGGGGTAAACAGTCCATGACGAGGATGAGTGAGATCCTTCATGATACTAAAGGTTCAAAGGTCCAATTTAATGTCAGAGAAATCTATACAATATATATCCTGAAGTGCTTTTTCTTCACAAATATGCCCTAAAGAATGAAGGACAGATAAACGTAAGAACCCCTCCCCCAGCTTACCCCCTCCCGCGCGGAAGCAGCAGTGAGCAACATTCCCGCCTCCCCCACCAGCAAAAAAAAAGCATTGGCACCCACCACCGAGCACTTGAGCGTGAGCAAAGCAACAGCAAAGACACAGACTCGCTGTTACCCCAAAGACTTTGCGTTTCACCCGGTATTCAACATACCACAGGTTCTCTCTCTCCCTAATAATGGAGAAGGAGGTGTCTCCATTTTCCCAGCGCGCGGGGAGCTCCCTGCTTTTCCCAGCATCTTCTGTCTGCATGTCCTTGATGGCGGGTGGCTGGTGCCGGTGATGCGTTGGGCAGCTTTGGCTACCCGTTGTACAGTCCTCCTGTGGGCCGCAGTGCAGTTTCCGTACCAGGCAGTGATGCAGTTTGTTAAGATGCTCTCTCCTGTGCATCTGTAGAATGAGCAAACACAAGGAAATCTGCAGATGTTGGAGATTCAAGCAACACACACAAAATGCTGGAGGAACGCAGCAGGCCAGGCAGCATCTATAGGTGAAGCACTGTTGACGTTTTGGGCTGAGACCCTTCGTCAGGACTAACTGAAAGGAAAGATACTAAAAGATTTGAAAGTAGGAGGGGGAGGGGGAAATGCGAAATGATAGGAGAAGACCGGAGGGGGTGGGGTGAAGCTAAGAGCTGGAAAGGTGATTGGCGAAAGTGATACAAAGCTGGAGAAGGGAAAGGATCATGGGACGGGAGGCCTCGGGAGAAAGAAAGGGGGAGGGGAGCACCAGAGGGAGATGGAGAACAGGCAGAGTGATGGGCAGCGAGAGAGAGAGAAAAAAACAAACAACTAAATATGTCAGAGATGGGGTAAGAAGGGGAGGAGGGGCATTAACGGAAGTTAGAGAAGTCAATGTTCATGCCATCAGGTTGGAGGCTACCCAGCCGGTATATAAAGTGTTGTTCCTCCAAACTGAGTGTGGCATCATCTTGACAGTAGAGGAGGCCATGGATAGACATATCAGAATCAGAATGGGACGTGGAATTAAAATGTGTGGCCACTGGGAGATCCAGCTTTCTCTGGCGGACAGAGCCTCTATTACATCCCATCACACACTCCCAGGGTCAGACACAGAGTGAAGCTCCCTCTACACCATCCCATCACACACTCCTGGAGTCAGACACAGAGTGAAGCTCCCTCTACACTGTCCCATCACACACTCCCAGGGTCAGACACAGAGTGAAGCTCCCTCCACACTGTCCCATCACACACTCCCAGGGTCAGACACAGAGTGAATCTCCCTCTACACTGTCCCATCACACACTCCCGGGGTCAGACACAGAGAGAGACTCCCTCTACACTGTCCGATCACACACTCCCGGGGTCAGACACAGAGTGAAGCTCCCTCTGCACCATCCCATCACACACTCCTGGAGTCAGACACAGATTGAAGCTCCCTCTACACTGCCCCATCACACACTCCCGGGGTCAGACACAGAGTGAAGCTCTGGAGATGGAGATGGAGACAGAAAGATCAAGAAAGGGGAGGGAGGTGTCAGAAATGGACCAGGTAAATTTGAGGGCAGGGTGAAAGTTGGAGGCAAAGTTAATAAAGTCACCCTGCCCTCAAATTTACCTGGTCCATTTCCAACACCTCCCTCCCCTTTCTTGATCTTTCTGTCTCCATCTCTGGAGACAGCTTATCTACTGCTATCTACTATAAGCCTACAGACTCTCATAGCTACCTGGACTATTCCTCTTCCCACCTTTTTGTCTCTTTTTTGTCTCTTACAAAAATGCTATCCCCTTCTCACAATTCCTCCGTCTCTGCCACATCTGTTCTCAAGATGAAGCTTTTCATTCCAGGTTGAAGGAGATGTCTTCCTTTTTTAAACAAAGGGGCTTCCCTTCTTCCACCATCAACTCTGCTCTCAAACGCATCTCTCCCATTTCCCACACATCTGCCCTCACCCCGTCTGCCCGCCACCACACTCGGGATAGGGTTCCCCTTGTCCTTACCTACCACCCCACCAGCCTCCGTCCAACGTATAATTCTCCGTAACTTCTGCCACCTCCAACGGGATCCCACTACCAAGCACCTCTTTCCCTCCCCCCCCTCTTTCTGCTTTCCGCAGGGATCACTCCCTACGCGACTCCCTTGTCCACTCGTCCCCCCATCCCTTCCCACCAATCTTTCTCTCTCTCTGCCCATCACTCTGCCTGTTCTCCATCTCCCTCTGGTGCTCCCCTCCTCCTTTCTTTCTCCTGTCCCATGATCCTTTCCCTTCTCCAGCTCTGTATCACTTTTGCCAATCACCTTTCCAGCTCTTAACTTCATCCCACCCCCTCCGGTCTTCTCCTATCATTTTGCATTTCTCCTCCCCCCCACTTTCAAATCTTAGTATCTTTCCTTTTGGTTAGCCCTGACGAAGGGTCTCGGCTCGAAACGTCGACAGCGCTTCTCCCTATAGATGCTGCCTGGCCTGTTGTGTTCCACCAGCATTTTGTGTGTGTTGTCTGTAGAATGACATGAGTGTGGATGTGCCAAGTCCAGCTTTCTTCAGCCTCCTCAGAAAGTGGAGACGTTGGCGAGCTCTCCTGATTGTGTAAGTGTTCTGGGATGATGAGAGCTTGTGTGAGATCTGCACGGCCAGGAGAGTGACCCCCCCAGGAGTCTGAGAGGTAGGTTTTTAAAAGAGAGTGATGGGTGTGTGGAACAGCCTGTTGGGCTTGTGGTGGAGACTGGTGCTTTAGGGACATTTAAGAGACTCTCAGATAGACAGATGGATGATAGAAAAATGGAGGCTGTGTGGGAAGGGGTTAGATTGATTTTAATGTAGGTTGCCATGTCGACACAACATTGTGGGCCAAAGGGCCTGTAGTCTTGTGTGTGTGTGTGTGTGTGTGTGTGTGTGTGTGTGTGTGTGTGTGTGTGTGTGTGTGTGTGTGTGTGTGTGTGTGTGTGTGTGTGTGTAGTGAGCGTGTGTGTGTGGGGGGTGTGAGGAGTGAGTTAGCTGCTGTTCCCTGCTCACTGATTACATTGGCTCCGTACCCCGGCCCTATTGATGTGTGAGTTAATGCACGCGTTACATTATTGATGCTAATGTTTTCTCTCGCCTCTCTCCCTGTGATTTTAGCAACTGTTTTTCCAAAACGGCTTTGTGGGTTCTTAATAAACAATTCATGTGCAGATATTGAACGCTTGGTAAACCAGCTGTGGGAAATTGCTTTGGGCCTCCGTGACAGGCTTATCTCTTTAAATGAAGGTGTGAGCAGATCAAAGTCTTCACGCCACCCCCATCACAACGGATCAGTCATGGAATAATTACAGTACCAGGAAGGCTGTTCAGCACATTGAGCCTGTACTAGCCCCTACTACACCCATTCCACCTCCCCCCATCTGCACCTCTCTACCCTGTCCTGTGGGTCAATCCCCTCCGCCGGTGCTGTTCCCTCTAACGACTCTGACCGACAATTTCACAAAGAATCAGCTTCATTATCACTGACGTATGTTGTGAAATATGTTGTCTTTTCGCAGCAGAACATAAAACTTGCTATAAGTTACAAAAATTAATACATAAACAGTGCAAAAGTAGAATAGTGAGGTGGTGTTCATGGACCGTCCAGAAATCAGATGGGGAAGGGGATGGAGAAGCTGTTCCCGAAACATTGAGTGTGTGTCTTCAGGCTCCTGTACCACCTCCCTGTTGGTAACAATGAGAAGAGGGCACATCCTGGGTGATGGGAGTCCTTAATGATGGATGCTGTCTTTCTGAGGGTCCGCGTCTCTCGAAGATGTCCTTGATGGTGTGGAAATTGCACCATGATGGGGCACCCATGCCCACACAGCACACACTGTCTCCCAGTTCCCTCTGGCTGACCGTTCCCCTTCCCCACAGGCAGTGAGATCCCCACCATCATGGCTCTCTGCGTGACAATGTCTTTTCTATCTTTGGCCCATCACTTAAAACCCATCCCCCAGTCCTTGAGCACCCCCCCCAGTGGAAACAGCTTCCTTCTATTCCCCCTATCTAAACCCCACCTGACCTTGTCCTCCTCCCAACCTTCCCTGCTTCTCCAGGCTTCTCCACTCCCACCGGGGTCTGGAGTACCTCCTCCCTGGGACCTTCCTGTCCTCCTGGAGTGTGGTGACCAGAACCGGACGTGGTTCTGCCGATGGACACTAGGGCAGGTAATCTTCCTCCCTGGAACCTTTCCCACCCTCTCCCGGGGACCTTCCTGTCCTGCAGAAAGGTAGTGACATGGTTCTCCTGGAGGAGGGGTAAGAGGAGAGCCGGAATGGGAAAGGGAAAAGAGAGTAAGGGAGAAGAGAGTTGGCCAGAGGTTAGGGAAATCGATGTTTGTGCCATCCGGTTGGAGGCTCCCCGGATGGAATATGAGGTGTTGCTCCTCCAGCCTGAGAGTACAGCAGCAGAGCGGGCCATGGGCTGACACGTCAGAATGGGATTGGGACGTAGAATTGAAATGGATGGCCACCGGGAGATCCCGTCTGTTGTGGCACATGGAGTAAAACTGCTCGGCAGAGCGCCTCCTGATCCGTGAGGTGTCTTCTCGACGTAGAAGAAACCACACCAGGAGCACCGGACGCAGGAGCCGACCCCGACAGACTGACAGGTGAAGTGCTGCCTCACCTGGAATGACTGCTTTGGGCCCTGGATAGGGGTGAGAGAGGAGAGGAGGTGTAGGGGCAGTTGTAGCGCTTGTCCCACTTGCAGGGGTGAGTGCCAGGGGGGAGACTGGTGGGGAGGGATGAGTGGACAAGGGAGTTGTGTGGAGACCGATCACTGCGGAAAGCAGAGAGTGGGGGCAGGTAAAGGTGTATTCAGTGGTAGGATCCCGTTGAAGATTCTGGAAGTTTCAGAGCATAAGGTGTGAGATGCAGAGGCTCGTGGTGAAAGAAATCCCTCCTCATCTCTGTTCTAATGGAGTGTGTTTCTTTTCTAAGATCTGTGCCTTCTGTTCTTAGACACATCCTCTCCACGCCAATCTATCTAGTCTTTCAATATTCATTGGGTATCAATGACATCCTCCCCCTTGTTCTCCTAAACTCAGTGAGTACAGGTCCAGAGGGCACAGAGAGTACGTGCTCTTTCCCAAAATTACCCCTGTCCTTGACCTGTGGACCTGTCCAATCACTGTCTTTAATTATGGTCACTGACTTGCCCTGGCCCGAGGACGAGATCCAGTATTACACAGTCCCAAGTAGACCCCTTGATATATTGACACAGGAAACTTTCCTGCACAAATTTCGCCCTGTTCAGGCCCTTAAGACTAAATACTTGGGAAATTAAAACCTCTCATTAGTACAATGCCATTACTCCTACTATGAGTAATTTCTTTACTCACCTGCCCCTCAAGTTCCAGCTGACTCTTGGGGAGTCTATAACACTGCACAGCTAGAATAACTCTCCCCTTCATGTTTCTAAGTTCTAGCCATAAGACCGCTCTAGCTGATGCTCTAAAAATGCTATCTCTAAGTATTTCCCTTTACAAAAAGGGTTCACTGCCCCCCATCCATTGAGTGCTGGAACAGGGACAATGAGCCCTGTGGTGAGATACTGTCTTGGTGAGTGTCGACAGAGGATGGTATTGGTAGGATGTTTATCACACTGTTGGCCAGTGACCAGTGGAATTGGTGCTGGGTTCACTGTTTGTCGGCTATATTAATGATTTGGATGACCATGGTGTTAACGTGTTCAGTAGGTCTGTGGCAGCAAAATTGACAATGGACAGTGTAAAAGGCTGTCTAAGGTTACATACCCTCCCTCTGCAGCCATTCCTGTAAGATCTAGGAGCAGGTGATCAGGTCCTGGGGAATGGTCTGCCTTTGACCTTGTTTACCTTCCCACTTCTTGTTCTCCCATGATAGGAATTGTTTTACATTCCTCCCTCCTTGTTTGTTGCTATCGCAAAAATCGATACAAAATAATTATTTAGAATCCTTGCTATTTCTCTTTTTTCCCATTACCAATTCCCCAGACGTTTATTTTTAAGCTTAACATACCAGTGGAAGCTCTTACTGTGTTGTATACAATTTGCTAGTTTGCTCTCACACTCCATCTTCTCCCTTGTTATAACTTAGCCAGGATTCTTAGCAGTGTGGTGGACCAGAGGGAGAATGTTAAAAGGTCTGCACAATATGATGGGTTGAAGAACTTGTACTGTTCTATGTTCTGCTGTGTGTTGTATGTTCCATCATCTCCCTCTTTCTAGTTTACTGAGTCATCCTTTGCAAGTTCCTCTGTCCCACTGCTGACCTTCACAACCCCATTACCTTTCCTTCAGTGTATGATCATGCACTTTGATAGAAGGAATAAAGACACAGACTATTTTCTAAAAGGGGAGAAAACTCAGAGTTCAGAGCTGCAAAGGGACTCGGGAATCCTTGTTCAGGATTTCCTCCAGATTAACTTGGAGACTGAGCCAATGGTAAGGAAGGGAAATGCAAAAGAGGACAAGAATATAAAAGCAAGCATATAACGCCAAGGCTTTGTAAGGCACTGGCCAGACTGCACTTGGACAATTGTGAGCAACTGTGGTCCTCTTCCCGAGGGAAGACTGTGTTGGCATTGGAGAAGGTCCAGAGGACATTCACGAGAATGATCTTGGGGTTGAAAGGGTTAATGTGTGGTGTTTGATAGCTCTCTGTATATGCTGGAGCTTAGAACATAAGAAATCGGAGCAGGAGTCGGCCATGTGGCCCGGCGAGCCTGATCCGCCATTCAATAAGATCATGGCTGATCTGACCATGGACTCATCTCCACCCACCTGCCTCTCCCCATAACCCTTAATTCCCCTACTATGTAAAAATCTATCCAACCTTGTCTTAAGTATAATTACTGAGTTAACCTCCACTGCTTCATTGGGCAGAGAATTCCACAGGTTCACCACTCTTTGGGGAAAAGCAGTTCCTCCTTATCTCCGTCCTAAATTTACTCCCCCAAATCTTAAGGCTATGTTCCCTAGTTCTAGTCTCACCTACCAGTGGAGACAACTTTCCTGTCTCTATCTTATCTATCCCTTTCATAATTTTATGTTTCTATAAGATTTCCTCTCATTCTTCTGAAGTCCAGCAAGTACAGTCCCAGGCGACTCAATCTCTCCTCATAGTCTAACCCCCTCATCTCTGGAATCAATCTGGTGAACCTCCTCTGCACTGCCTCCAAAGCCAGTATATCCTTCCTCAAGTAAGGAGACCAGAACTGCACACAGTACTCCAGGTGCGGCCTCACCAGTACCCTGTACAGTTGCAGCATAACCTCCCTGCTCTTAAATTCAATCCCTCTAGCAATGAAGGTCAACAGTCTATTTGCCTTCTCAATAGCCTGCTGCACCTGCAAACCAGCCTTCGGTGTTTCATGCACAAACACTCCCAAGTCCTTCTACACACCAGCATGCTGTGGTCTTTTACCATTTAAATAATAATCTGCTCTTCCATTTTTCCTTCCAAAGCGGATGATCCCACATTTACCAACATTGTAGTCCATCTGCCAGACCCTTACCCGCTCACTTAACCTATCTATATCTCTCTGCAGACTCCCCATATCTTCTGCACAATTTGCTTTTCCACTCAATTTAGTGTTATCAGCAAACTTGGATACCCTATACTCAGTCCCCAATTCTAGATCATTAATGTATATCATGAACAGCTGCAGACCCAGCACCAACCCCTGTGACACACCACTCACCACTGATTGCCAATCAGAGAAACATCCCTGTGTCCCAACTCTCTGCTTTCTATTAGTTAACCAATCCTCTGTCCATGCTAATACATCACCCCAACTCTGTGCACCCTTACCTTATGGATGTCTTTTATGTGGCACCGTATCAAACACCTTTTGGAAATCCAAGTAAATAACATCCATCTGTTCCCCTCTATCCACCGTGTTCATTATATCCTCAAAGAACTCCAGTTAGTTTGTCAAACAGGACCTGCCTTTGCTGAATCCATGCTGTGTCTGCCTGATGGATCCATTTCTTTCCAGATGCCTTGCTATTTCTTCTTTAATGATAACTTCAAGCATCTTCCCAACTACAGATGTTAAACTAACTGACCTATAGTTACCTGCCTTTTGCCTATACTATTTTTTGAACAGTGGCATGACATTCGCCTTCTTCTAATCTGCCGGGACCTGCTCAGAATCCAGAGAATTTTGGTAAATCATCACCAAAGCCTCTACTATAACCTCTGCCATTTCTTTCAGTACCCTGGGATGCATTCCATCCGGACCAGGGGACTTGTCTATCTTCAGGCCCACAAGTTTGCTCTTTAGTGATAGCTATTGTATTGAGGTCCTCACCTCCATTCACATCCATAACATCTCTCTTTGGCATGCTAGACGTGTCCTCCATCGTGAAGACCAACACAAAATAGTCATTCAAAGCCTCTGCCATTTCCTTATTACCCAATATCAATTCCCCCTTCTCGTCCTCCAAGGGACCTATGTTCATTTTAGCCATGCTTTTCGGCTTTATATAATTATAAAAACTTCTACTATTCATTTTTATATTTTGTGCTAGCCTACGTTCATAATCTAGCTTCCCTTTCTTTATTCCTCACTTAGTGATTCTTTGTTGCTTTTTAAAGTTTTCCCAATCTTCCAGTTTCCCACTACCCTTGATGACTTTGTATGCATGAGCTTTTAGTTTGATGCCTTCTTTTATTTCCTTAGTTATCCAAGGCTGGCTCTGCCCACCCTTACTGTCCTTGCTCTGAACAGGAATATACTTTTGTTGAGCACTGTGAAAAATCTCTTTGAAAGTTTTCTACTGTTCATCAGTCATCCCACCATATAGCCTGTGTTCCCAGTCTACACTAGCCAAACCCTCCCTCATCCCATTGTAGTCTCCATTGTTTAGGCATAATACACTGGTTTTAGATTGAACTATTACACCCTTCATTTGTATGAGAAACTCAATCATACCGTGATCACTCTTTCCAAGAGGATCCTTAATTACAAGATCTCTAATTTTACCTGTCACAGTGCACAGGACCAGATCCAAGATAGCACGTTCCCTAGTAGGTTCAGATTCACGCTGTTAATGAAGTCCTCCTCAAGGCTGCCTCAACCAACTTGACTCACCCAATCTATGTGCAAGTTAAAGTTCCCCACGATAACTGCTGCTCCATTCTTACATGCCTCAGATATTTCTCGATTTATTGCCTGTGCCACTGTAATGTTATTACTTGGTGGCCTATAGACAACTCCCACCAGTGATTTTTCCCTAATCTCTACCTAGATGCATTCAGCGTCCTGCACCCTAGATCTTATATGGTCTTTCACTATCACCCAATCTCATCTTTAATTAAGAGCGCTACCCCACCTCCCTTACCTTCCTGCCAATTCTTCCGTATTACCTGATATCCTTGGATATTTAATTCCCACTCCTCTCCACCCTGCGACCACATCTCTACTAAGTCATACCCCTTTGTACTGATTAGAAGAATGAGGGGGAAACATAGAATATTTAAGAGCCGAGACAGAGTGGACCTGGACAGGATGTTTCCTATAGTGGGGAATTTCCAGGATCAGAGGGTACAGCCTTGGAAAAGAGGGACATCCATTTGGAACAGAGATGAGGAGCAATTGTTTTAGCCAGAGGGTGTTGAATCTGTGGAATTCATTGCCACAGACAGCTGTGGAGGCCAAGTCATTGGTTATACTTAAAGCGGAGGTTGATAGCTTCTTCATTAGTCAGAGCATCAAAGATTATGGGGAGAAGACAGGAGAATGAAGTGGAGACTGAAAGTAGATCAGCCAAATGAAAATAAATGGTGGAACATACTTAATAAGTTGAAAGACCTAATTCTGCTCCTATATTTTATGGTCTAATTAGACCCTCTAAGAGTCATTAGCTCATATATCAGCAATAAAACTTTTCACCCCTCACTCCTACAAGCATCCCCAATTGAGCCATGACTTTGGACACTTCTTGTGCTGTTAGTATGGGTGATGGTGGGGATGTGGATGGTTGTGTTGGTGCAGGTGATGGTTTTGGTGTGGATGGTGTTGGTGCGGGTGATGGTGTTGTTGATGGTGATGGCGTTGCTGTGGATGGTGTTGTTGGTGTAGATGGTAATGTTGGTGCAGGTGATGGTTTTGGTGTGGATGGTGTTAGTGTAGACAGTGTTGGTGTGGATGGTTTTGCTGATGCAGGTGATGGTTTTGGTGTGGATGGTGTTGGTGTAGATGGTTATGTTGGTGCTGGTAATGGTTTTGGTGTGGACGTTTGGTGTAGATGGTTATGTTGGTGCGGGTGATGGTTTTGGTGTGGATGGTGTTGTTGATGGTGATGGTGTTGGTATGGACAGTTGGTGTGGATAGTGTTGGTGTGGATGGTGTTGGTGCAGGTGATGGTATTGGTTTAAATGGTGGTGGTGTTGGTGAGGATGATGGTATTGGTTTGAATGGTGGTGTTGGTGAGGATGGTAGTATTGGTTTGAATGGTGGTGTTGGTGATAGATAGATAGATAGATAGATAGATACTTTATTCATCCCCATGGGGAAATTCAACTTTTTTTCCAATGTCCCATACACTTGTTGTAGCAAAACTAATTACATACAATACTTAACTCAGTAAAAAATATGATATGCATCTAAATCACTATCTCAAAAAGCATTAATAATAGCTTTTAAAAAGTTCTTAAGTCCTGGCGGTTGAATTGTAAAGCCTAATGGCATTGGGGAGTATTGACCTCTTCAAACTGTCTGAGGAGCATTGCATCGATAGTAACCTGTCGCTGAAACTGCTTCTCTGTCTCTGGATGGTGCTATGTAGAGGATGTTCAGAGTTTTCCATAATTGACCGTAGCCTACTCAGCGCCCTTCGCTCAGCTACCGATGTTAAACTCTCCAGTACTTTGCCCACGACAGAGCCCGCCTTCCTTACCAGCTTATTAAGACGTGAGGCGTCCCTCTTCTTAATGCTTCCTCCCCAACACGCCACCACAAAGAAGAGGGCGCTCTCCACAACTGACCTATAGAACATCTTCAGCATCTCACTACAGACATTGAATGACGCCAACCTTCTAAGGAAGTACAGTCGACTCTGTGCCTTCCTGCACAAGGCATCTGTGTTGGCAGTCCAGTCTAGCTTCTCGTCTAACTGTACTCCCAGATACTTGTAGGTCTTAACCTGCTCCACACATTCTCCATTAATGATCACTGGCTCCATATGAGGCCTAGATCTCCTAAAGTCCACCACCATCTCCTTGGTCTTGGTGATATTGAGACACAGGTAGTTTGAGTTGCACCAGATCACAAAGTCCTGTATCAGTTTCCTATACTCCTCCTCCTGTCCATTCCTGACACACCCCACTATGGATGATGGAATTGGTATAAATGGTGTTGTTGTTGCTGAGAATGATGGTATTGGATTGAATGTTGGTGTTGTTGGTGAGGATGATTTTATCGGTGTGAATGGTGGTATTGTTGGTGAGGATGATGGTATTGGTTTGAATGGTGGTGATGGTTAGGATGATGGTATTGGTTTAAATGGTGTTGTTGTTGCTGAGAATGATGGTATTGGATTGAATGTTGGTGTTGTTGGTGAGGATGATTTTATCGGTGTGAATGGTGGTATTGTTGGTGAGGATGATGGTATTGGTTTGAATGGTGGTGTTTGTGTGGTTGATGGTATTGGTTTGAATGCTGGTGTTAGATAGGATGATGGTATTGTTTTGAATGATGCTTTTGGTTGGATGATTGTATTGGTTTGAATGGTGGTGTTGGTAAGGATGATGGTATTGGTTTGAATGTTGGTAATGGTTAGGATAATGGTGTTGGTTTCAATGATGCTTTTGGTTAGGATGATGGTATTGGTTCAAATGGTGTTGTTGTTGGTGAGGATGATTCTATTAGTTTGAATGGCGTTGTTGTTAAGTATCAAGGTATTTGTTTGAATACTGGGGTTGTTGATGTTGATGGTATTGGTTTGAATCGTGCTGTTGGAGTGGATAATGATACTGGTTTGGATGGTGGTGTTATTGACTATGATGGTATTGGTTTGAATGGTGGTGTTGTGAGGATGATGGTATTGGTTTGGATGGTAGTGTTGGTGGGGATGATGGTATTGGTTTGAATGGTTGTTTTGGTGAGGATGATGGTATTGTTTTGAATGGTGGTTTTGGTGATGATGGTTATGGTTAATATGGTGGTGTTGATGAGGATGAAGGTTCTGGTTTGAATGGTGGTGTTTGTGAGGATGTTATTATCGGTTTGGATGGTAGTGTTGGTGAGGATGATGGTATTGGTTTCAATATTATTGTTGGTGAGAATGATGGTATTGGATTGAATGGTGGTAGTGTTGGTGTGGATGATTGTATTGGTTTGAATGGTGGTGTTGGATAGGATGATGGTATTGGTTTGAATGGTGGTATTGTTGGTGAGGATGATGGTTTGGATTTGAATGGTGATGTTAGTGAGAATGATGGTATTAGTTTGAATGGTGGTTTTGATGAGGATGATGGTGGTTTGAATGGTGGTGTCGGTGGGGATGATGGTATTGGTTAAAATGGTAATGTTGTTGGTGCTGATGATGGAATTGGTTTAAATGTAGGTGTTGTTTGTGAGGACCATGGTATTGGTTTAAATTGTGGTTTTGTTTGTGAGGATGATGGTTTTGGTTTGAATGGTGGTGTTGGTGTGGTTGATGGTATTGGTTTGAATGCTGGTGTTGCATAGGATGTTGGTATTGGTTTGAATGATGCTTTTGGTTGGATGATGGTATTGGTTTGGATGGTGGTGTTGGTAAGGATGATGGTATTGGTTTGAATGGTGGTATTGTTGGTGAGGATGATGGTTTGGATTTGAATGGTGATGTTAGTGAGGATGATGGTATTGGTTTGAATGGTGGTTATGGTTAGGATAATAGGTTTTGGTTTCAATGATGCTTTTGGTTAGGATGATGGTATTGGTTTAAATGTTGGTGTTGTTTGTAAGTATTGTGGTATTGGTTTAATTTGTGGTTTTGTTTGTGAGGATGATGGTTTTGGTTTGAATGGTGGTGTTGTTGGTGAGGATCGTGGTATTGGTTTGAATGTTTGTGTTTGTGCGGATCATGGTATTGGTTTAAATGGTGGTTTTGTTTCTGAGGATGACGCTATTGGTTTGAATGGTGGTGTCGGTGAGGATGATGGTATATTTTGAATGGCAGTGTTGCTGTGGATGTTGGTATTGGTTTTAATGGTGGAGTTGGTGAGGTTAATGTTATTGGATTGAATGGTGGTGATGGTTAGGATAATGGTATTGGTTTCAATGGTGTTGTTGTTGGTGAGGATGATGTTTTCTGTTTGAATTGTGGTGTTGTTGGTGAGGATGATGGTATTGGTTTGAATGGTGGTGTTGTTGGTGAGGATGATTGTATTAGTTTGAATGGCGGTGTTGGTAAGTATCAAGGTATTTGTTTGAATGCTGGGGTTGGTGATGTTGATGGTATTGGTTTGAATTGTGTTGTTGGAGAGGATGATGATACTGGTTTGGATGGTGGTGTTATTGAGTATGATGGTATTGGTTTAAAAGGTGGTTTTGTTGGTGAGGATGATGGTATTGATTTGAATGGGGATGTTAGTGAGAATGATGGTGTTGGTTTGAATGGTGGTGTTGGTGAGGATGATGGTATTGTTTTGAATGGTGGTCTTGGTGAGGATGATGGTAATGGTTAATATGTTGTTGTTGATGAGGATGACGGTTCTGGTTTGGATGGTAGTGTTGGTGAGGATGATCTTTTTGGTTTCAATGTTGTTGTTGTTGGTGAGAATGATGGTATTGGTTAAAATGGTAATGTTGTTGGTGAGGATGATGGAATTGGTTTAAATGTTGGTGTTGTTTGTGAGGATCGTGGTATTGGTTTAAATTGTGGTTTTGTTTGTGAGGATGATGGTTTTGGTTTGAATGGTGGTGTTGATGAGGATGATGGTATTTTTTTGAATGGCGGTGGTGCTGTGGATGTTGTTATTGGTTTGAATGGTGGAGTTAGTTAGATTAATGTTATTGGTTTGAATGGTGGTGATGATTAGGATAATGGTATTGATTTCAATGATGCTTCTGGTTCGGATGATGGTATTGGTTTAAATGGTGTTGTTATTGGTGAGGATGATGATATTGGTTTGAATGGTGGTGTTGGTGTGGTTGATGGTATTGGTTTGAATGGTGGTGTTGGATAGGATGATGGTATTGGTTTGAATGGTGGTATTGTTGGTGAGGATGATGGTTTGGATTTGAATGGTGATGTTAGTGAGAATGATGGTATTAGTTTGAATGGTGGTATTGTTGGCGAGGTTGATGGCATGGATTTGAATGGTGGTGTCGGTGGGGATGATGGTATTGGTTAAAATGGTAATGTTGTTGGTGAGGATGATGGAATTGGTTTAATTGTTGGTGTTGTTTCTGAGGATCGTGGTATTGGTTTAAATTGTGGTTTTGTTTGTGAGGATGATGGTTTTGGTTTGAATGGTGGTGTTGATGAGGATGATGGTATTTTTTTGAATGGCGGTGGTGCTGTGGATGTTGTTATTGGTTTGAATGGTGGAGTTAGTTAGATTAATGTTATTGGTTTGAATGGTGGTGATGATTAGGATAATGGCATTGATTTCAATGATGCTTCTGGTTAGGATGATGGTATTGGTTTAAATGGTGTTGTTGTTGGTGAGAATGATGGTATTGGATTGAATGTTGGCGTTGTTGGTGAGGATGATTTTATCGGTTTCAATGGTGGTATCGTTGGTGAGGATGATGATATTGGTTTTAATGGTGGTGTTGGTGTGGTTGATGGTATTGTTTTGAATGCTGGTGTTGGATAGGATGATGGTATTGGTTTGAATGATGCTTTTGGTTGGATGATGATATTGGTTTGAATGGTGGTGTTGGTAAGGATGATGGTATTGGTTTGAATGGTGGTGATGGTTAGGATAATGGTGTTGGTTTCAATGATGCTTTTGGTTAGGATGATGGTATTGGTTTAAATGTTGGTGTTGTTTCTGAGGATTGTGGTATTGGTTTAAAGTGTGGTTTAGTTTGTGAGGATGATGGTTTTGGTTTGTATGGTGGTGTTGGTGAGGATGATGGTATTTTTTTAATGGCGGTGGTGCTGTGGATGTTGTTATTGGTTTGAATGGTGGAGTTGTTTAGGTTAATGTTATTGGATTGAATGGTGGTGATGGTTAGGATAATGGTGTTGGTTTCAATGATGCTTTTGGTTAGGATGATGATATTGGTTTAAATAGTGTTGTTGTTGGTGAGAATGATGGTATTGGATTGAATGGTGGCGTTGTTGGTGAGGATGATGTTATCTGTTTGAATTGTGGTATTGTTGGTGAGGATGATGGTATTGTTTTGAATGGTGGTGTTGTGAGGATGATGGTATTGGTTTGAATGGTGGAGTTAGTTAGGTTAATGTTATTGGTTTGAATGGTGGTGATGGTTAGGATAATGGTATTGGTTTCAATGATGTTTTTGGTTAGGATGATGGTATTGGTTTAAATGGTGTTGTTGGTAAGGATGATGGTATTGGTTGGAATGGTGGTATTGTTGGTGTGGATGATGGTATTGGTTTAAATGGTGGTGTTGTGAGGATGATTCTATTGGTTTGGATGGTAGTGTTGGTGTGGATGATGGTATTGGTTTGAATGGTTGTTTTGGTGAGGATGATGGTATTATTTTGAATGGTGGTTTTGGTGATGATGGTTATGGTTAATATGGTGGTGTTGATGAGGATGAAGGTTCTGGTTTGAATGGTGGTGTTTGTGAGGATGTTATTATCGGTTTGGATGGTAGTGTTGGTGAGGATGATGGTATTGGTTTCAATGTTGTTGTTGGTGAGAATGATGGTATTGGATTGAATGGTGGTAGTGTTGGTGTGGATGATTGTATAGGTTTCAATGGTGGTGTTGGTGAGGATGATGATATTGGTTTGAATGGTGGTGTTGGTGTGGTTGATGGTTTTGGTTTGAATGGTGGTGTTGGATAGGATGATGGTATTGGTTTGAATGGTGGTATTGTTGGTGAGGATGATGGTTTGGATTTGAATGGTGATGTTAGTGAGAATGATGGTATTAGTTTGAATGGTGGTTTTGGTGAGGATGATGGTGTTGGTTTGAATGGTGGTGTCGGTGGGGATGATGGTATTGGTTAAAATGGTAATGTTGTTGGTGCTGATGATGGAATTGGTTTAAATGTTGGTGTTGTTTGTGAGGACCATGGTATTGGTTTAAATTGTGGTTTTGTTTGTGAGGATGATGGTTTTGGTTTGAATGGTGGTGTTGGTGTGGTTGATGGTATTGGTTTGAATGCTGGTGTTGGATAGGATGTTGGTATTGGTTTGAATGATGCTTTTGGTTGGATGATGGTATTGGTTTGAATGGTGGTGTTGGTAAGGATGATGGTATTGGTTTGAATGGTGGTGATGGTTAGGATAATGGTTTTGGTTTCAATGATGCTTTTGGTTAGGATGATGGTATTGGTTTAAATGTTGGTGTTGTTTGTGAGTATTGTGGTATTGGTTTAATTTGTGGTTTTGTTTGTGAGGATGATGGTTTTGGTTTGAATGGTGGTGTTGTTGGTGAGGATCGTGGTATTGGTTTGAATGTTTGTGTTTGTGCGGTTCATGGTATTGGTTTAAATGGTGGTTTTGTTTCTGAGGATGACGCTATTGGTTTGAATGGTGGTGTCGGGGAGGATGATGGTATATTTTGAATGGCGGTGTTGCTGTGGATGTTGGTATTGGTTTTAATGGTGGAGTTGGTGAAGTTAATGTTATTGGATTGAATGGTGGTGATGGTTAGGATGATGGTATTGGTTTAAATGGTGTTGTTGTTGGTGAGAATGATGGTATTGGATTGAATGTTGGTGTTGTTGGTGAGGATGATTTTATCAGTGTGAATGTTGGTGTTGTTGGTGAGGATGATTTTATCGGTGTGAATGGTGGTATTGTTGGTGAGGATGATGGTATTGGTTTGAATGATGCTTTTGGTTGGATGATTGTATTGGTTTGAATGGTGGTGTTGGTAAGGATGATGGTATTGGTTTAAATGGTGTTGTTGTTGGTGAGGATGATGTTTTCTGTGTGAATTGTGGTATTGTTGGTGAGGATGATGGTATTGGTTTGAATGGTGGTGTTGTTTGTGAGGATGATTCTATTAGTTTGAATGGCGTTGTTGTTAAGTATCAAGGTATTTGTTTAAATACTGGGGTTGGTGATGTTGATGGTATTTGTTTGAATCGTGTTGTTGGAATGGATAATGATACTGGTTTGGATGGTGGTGTTATTGACTATGATGGTATTGGTTTGAATGGTGGTGTTGTGAGGATGATGGTATTGGTTTGGATTGTATTGTTGGTGTGGATGATGGTATTCGTTTGAATGGTTGTTTTGGTGAGGATGATAATATTGTTTTGAATGGTGGTTTTGGTGATGATGATTATGGTTAATATGGTGGTGTTGATGAGGATGAAGGTTCTGCTTTGAATGTTGGTGTTTGTGAAGATGTTATTATCGGTTTGGATGGTAGTGTTGGTGAGGATGATGGTATTGGTTTCAATGTTGTTGTTGGTGAGAATGATGGTATTGGATTGAATGGTGGTAGTGTTGGTGTGGATGATTGTATAGGTTTCAATGGTGGTTTTGGTGAGGATGATGATATTGGTTTGAATGGTGGTGTTGGTGTGGTTGATGGTATTGGTTTGAATGGTGGTGTTGGATAGGATGATGGTATTGGTTTGAATGGTGGTATTGTTGGTGAGGATGATGGTTTGGATTTGAATGGTGATGTTAGTGAGAATGATGGTATTAGTTTGAATGGTGGTTTTGATGAGGATGATGGTGTTGGTTTGAATGGTGGTGTCGGTGGGGATGATGGTATTGGTTAAAATGGTAATGTTGTTGGTGCGGATGATGGAATTGGTTTAAATGTTGGTGTTGTTTGTGAGGACCATGGTACTGGTTTAAATTGTGGTTTTGTTTGTGAGGATGATGGTTTTGGTTTGAATGGTGGTGTTGGTGTGGTTGATGGTATTGGTTTGAATGCTGGTGTTGCAAAGGATGTTGGTATTGGTTTGAATGATGCTTTTGGTTGGATGATGGTATTGGTTTGAATGGTGGTGTTGGTAAGGATGATGGTATTGGTTTGAATGGTGGTATTGTTGGTGAGGATGATGGTTTGGATTTGAATGGTGATGTTAGTGAGAATGATGGTATTGGTTTGAATGGTGGTTTTGGTGAGGATGATGGTGTTGGTTTGAATGTTGGTGTCGGTGGGGATTATGGTATTGGTTAAAATGGTAATGTTGTTGGTGCGGATGATGGAATTGGTTTAAATGTTGGTGTTGTTTGTGAGGACCATGGTATTGGTTTAAACTGTGGTTTTGTTTGTGAGGATGATGGTTTTGGTTTGAATGGTGGTGTTGGTGTGGTTGATGGTATTGGTTTGAATGCTGGTGTTGGATAGGATGTTGGTATTGGTTTGAATGATGCTTTTGGTTGGATGATGGTATTGGTTTGAATGGTGGTGTTGGTAAGGATGATGGTATTGGTTTGAATGTTGGTGATGGTTAGGATACTGGTTTTGGTTTCAATGATGCTTTTTGTTAGGATGATGGTATTGGTTTAAATGTTGGTGTTGTTTGTGAGTATTGTGGTATTGGTTTAATTTGTAGTTTTGTTTGTGAGGATGATGGTTTTGGTTTGAATGGTAGTGTTGTTGGTGAGGATCGTGGTATTGGATGAATGGTGGTTTTTTTTCTGAGGATGACGCTATTGGTTTGAATGGTGGTGTTGGTGTGGTTGATGGTTTTGGTTTGAATGGTGGTGTTGGATAGGATGATGGTATTGGTTTGAATGGTGGTATTGTTGGTGAGGATGATGGTTTGGATTTGAATGGTGATGTTAGTGAGAATGATGGTATTAGTTTGAATGGTGGTTTTGGTGAGGATGATGGTGTTGGTTTGAATGGTGGTGTCGGTGGGGATGATGGTATTGGTTAAAATGGTAATGTTGTTGGTGCTGATGATGGAATTGGTTTAAATGTTGGTGTTGTTTGTGAGGACCATGGTATTGGTTTAAATTGTGGTTTTGTTTGTGAGGATGATGGTTTTGGTTTGAATGGTGGTGTTGGTGTGGTTGATGGTATTGGTTTGAATGCTGGTGTTGGATAGGATGTTGGTATTGGTTTGAATGATGCTTTTGGTTGGATGATGGTATTGGTTTGAATGGTGGTGTTGGTAAGGATGATGGTATTGGTTTGAATGGTGGTGATGGTTAGGATAATGGTTTTGGTTTCAATGATGCTTTTGGTTAGGATGATGGTATTGGTTTAAATGTTGGTGTTGTTTGTGAGTATTGTGGTATTGGTTTAATTTGTGGTTTTGTTTGTGAGGATGATGGTTTTGGTTTGAATGGTGGTGTTGTTGGTGAGGATCGTGGTATTGGTTTGAATGTTTGTGTTTGTGCGGTTCATGGTATTGGTTTAAATGGTGGTTTTGTTTCTGAGGATGACGCTATTGGTTTGAATGGTGGTGTCGGTGAGGATGATGGTATATTTTGAATGGCGGTGTTGCTGTGGATGTTGGTATTGGTTTTAATGGTGGAGTTGGTGAAGTTAATGTTATTGGATTGAATGGTGGTGATGGTTAGGATGATGGTATTGGTTTAAATGGTGTTGTTGTTGGTGAGAATGATGGTATTGGATTGAATGTTGGTGTTGTTGGTGAGGATGATTTTATCGGTGTGAATGTTGGTGTTGTTGGTGAGGATGATTTTATCGGTGTGAATGGTGGTATTGTTGGTGAGGATGATGGTATTGGTTTGAATGATGCTTTTGGTTGGATGATTGTATTGGTTTGAATGGTGGTGTTGGTAAGGATGATGGTATTGGTTTAAATGGTGTTGTTGTTGGTGAGGATGATGTTTTCTGTGTGAATTGTGGTATTGTTGGTGAGGATGATGGTATTGGTTTGAATGGTGGTGTTGTTTGTGAGGATGATTCTATTAGTTTGAATGGCGTTGTTGTTAAGTATCAAGGTATTTGTTTAAATACTGGGGTTGGTGATGTTGATGGTATTTGTTTGAATCGTGTTGTTGGAATGGATAATGATACTGGTTTGGATGGTGGTGTTATTGACTATGATGGTATTGGTTTGAATGGTGGTGTTGTGAGGATGATGGTATTGGTTTGGATTGTATTGTTGGTGTGGATGATGGTATTCGTTTGAATGGTTGTTTTGGTGAGGATGATAGTATTGTTTTGAATGGTGGTTTTGGTGATGATGATTATGGTTAATATGGTGGTGTTGATGAGGATGAAGGTTCTGCTTTGAATGTTGGTGTTTGTGAAGATGTTATTATCGGTTTGGATGGTAGTGTTGGTGAGGATGATGGTATTGGTTTCAATGTTGTTGTTGGTGAGAATGATGGTATTGGATTGAATGGTGGTAGTGTTGGTGTGGATGATTGTATAGGTTTCAATGGTGGTTTTGGTGAGGATGATGATATTGGTTTGAATGGTGGTGTTGGTGTGGTTGATGGTATTGGTTTGAATGGTGGTGTTGGATAGGATGATGGTATTGGTTTGAATGGTGGTATTGTTGGTGAGGATGATGGTTTGGATTTGAATGGTGATGTTAGTGAGAATGATGGTATTAGTTTGAATGGTGGTTTTGATGAGGATGATGGTGTTGGTTTGAATGGTGGTGTCGGTGGGGATGATGGTATT
Organism: Hemitrygon akajei; assembly: GCF_048418815.1. Lineage (NCBI taxonomy): Eukaryota > Metazoa > Chordata > Chondrichthyes > Myliobatiformes > Dasyatidae > Hemitrygon > Hemitrygon akajei. The sequence goes on along the minus strand of NC_133128.1, from coordinate 121,456,307 downwards.
GGTTAAAATGGTAATGTTGTTGGTGCGGATGATGGAATTGGTTTAAATGTTGGTGTTGTTTGTGAGGACCATGGTACTGGTTTAAATTGTGGTTTTGTTTGTGAGGATGATGGTTTTGGTTTGAATGGTGGTGTTGGTGTGGTTGATGGTATTGGTTTGAATGCTGGTGTTGCAAAGGATGTTGGTATTGGTTTGAATGATGCTTTTGGTTGGATGATGGTATTGGTTTGAATGGTGGTGTTGGTAAGGATGATGGTATTGGTTTGAATGGTGGTATTGTTGGTGAGGATGATGGTTTGGATTTGAATGGTGATGTTAGTGAGAATGATGGTATTGGTTTGAATGGTGGTTTTGGTGAGGATGATGGTGTTGGTTTGAATGTTGGTGTCGGTGGGGATTATGGTATTGGTTAAAATGGTAATGTTGTTGGTGCGGATGATGGAATTGGTTTAAATGTTGGTGTTGTTTGTGAGGACCATGGTATTGGTTTAAACTGTGGTTTTGTTTGTGAGGATGATGGTTTTGGTTTGAATGGTGGTGTTGGTGTGGTTGATGGTATTGGTTTGAATGCTGGTGTTGGATAGGATGTTGGTATTGGTTTGAATGATGCTTTTGGTTGGATGATGGTATTGGTTTGAATGGTGGTGTTGGTAAGGATGATGGTATTGGTTTGAATGTTGGTGATGGTTAGGATACTGGTTTTGGTTTCAATGATGCTTTTTGTTAGGATGATGGTATTGGTTTAAATGTTGGTGTTGTTTGTGAGTATTGTGGTATTGGTTTAATTTGTAGTTTTGTTTGTGAGGATGATGGTTTTGGTTTGAATGGTAGTGTTGTTGGTGAGGATCGTGGTATTGGTTTGAATGGTGGTTTTTTTTCTGAGGATGACGCTATTGGTTTGAATGGTGGTGTCGGTGAGGATGATGGTATATTTTGAATGGCTGTGTTGCTGTGGATGTTGGTATTGGTTTTAATGGTGGAGTTGGTGAGGTTAATGTTATTGGATTGAATGGTGGTGATGGTTAGGATAATGGTATTGGTTTCAATGATGCTTTTGGTTAGGATGATGGTATTGATTTAAATGGTGTTGTTGTTGGTGAGGATGATGTTTTCTGTTTGAATTGTGGTGTTGTTGGTGAGGATGATGGTATTGGTTTGAATTGTGTTGTTGGAGAGGATGATGATACTGGTTTGGATGGTGGTGTTATTGAGTATGATGGTATTGGTTTAAATGGTGGTTTTGTTGGTGAGAATGATGGTATTGATTTGAATGGGGATGTTAGTGAGAATGATGGTATTGGTTTGAATGGTGGTGTTGGTGATTATGATGGTATTGTTTTGAATGGTGGTCTTGGTGAGGATGATGGTAATGGTTAATATGTTGTTGTTGATGAGGATGACGGTTCTGGTTTGAATGGTTGTGTTTGTGAGGATGTTATTTTCGGTTTGGATGGTAGTGTTGGTGAGGATGATCTTTTTGGTTTCAATGTTGTTGTTGTTGGTGAGAATGATGGTATTGGATTGGATGGTGGTAGTGTTGGTGTGGATGATTGTATTGGTTAAAATGGTAATGTTGTTGGTGAGGATGATGGAATTGGTTTAAATGTTGGTGTTGTTTCTAAGGATCGTGGTATTGGTTTAAATTGTGGTTTTATTTGTGAGGATGATGGTTTTGGTTTGTATGGTGGTGTTGGTGAGGATGATGGTATTTTTTTAATGGCGGTGGTGCTGTGGATGTTGTTATTGGTTTGAATGGTGGAGTTGTTTAGGTTAATGTTATTGGATTGAATGGTGGTGATGGTTAGGATATTGGTGTTGGTTTCAATGATGCTTTTGGTTTGGATGATGGTATTGGTTTGAATGGTGGGTTTGGTAAGGATGATGGTATTGGTTTGAATGGTGGTGATGGTTAGGATAATGGTGTTGGTTTCAATGATGCTTTTGGTTAGGATGATGATATTGGTTTAAATGGTGTTGTTGTTGGTGAGAATGATGGTATTGGATTGAATGGTGGCATTGTTGGTGAGGATGATGTTATCTGTTTGAATTGTAGTATTGTTGGTGAGGATGATGGTATTGGTTTGAATGGTGGTGTTGTGAGGATGATGGTATTGGTTTGAATGGTGGAGTTGGTTAGGTTAATGTTATTGGTTTGAATGGTGGTGATGGTTAGGATAATGGTATTGGTTTCAATGATGCTTTTGGTTAGGATGATGGTATTGGTTTAAATGGTGTTGTTGGTAAGGATGATGGTATTGGTTGGAATGGTGGTATTGTTGGTGTGGATGATGGTATTGGTTTAAATGGTGGTGTTGTGAGGATGATGGTATTGGTTTGGATGGTAGTGTTTGTGTGGATGATGGTATTGGTTTGAATGGTTGTTTTGGTGAGAATGATTGTATTGTTTTGAATGGTGGTTTTGGTGATGATGGTTATGGTTAATATGGTGGTGTTGATGAGGATGAAGGTTCTGGTTTGAATGGTGGTGTTTGTGAGGATGTTATTATCGGTTTGGATGGTAGTGTTGGTGAGGATGATGGTATTGGTTTCAATGTTGTTGTTGGTGAGAATGATGGTATTGGATTGAATGGTGGTAGTGTTGGTGTGGATGATTGTATTGGTTTCAATGGTGGTGTTGGTGAGGATGATGATATTGGTTTGAATGGTGGTGTTGGTGTGGTTGATGGTTTTGGTTTGAATGGTGGTGTTGGATAGGATGATGGTATTGGTTTGAATGGTGGTATTGTTGTTGAGGATGATGGTTTGGATTTGAATGGTGATGTTAGTGAGAATGATGGTATTAGTTTGAATGGTGGTTTTGGTGAGGATGATGGTGTTGGTTTGAATGGTGGTGTCGGTGGGGATGATGGTATTGGTTAAAATGGTAATGTTGTTGGTGCGGATGATGGAATTGGTTTAAATGTTGGTGTTGTTTGTGAGGACCATGGTATTGGTTTAAGTTGTGGTTTTGTTTGTGAGGATGATGGTTTTGGTTTGAATGGTGGTGTTGGTGTGGTTGATGGTATTGGCTTGAATGCTGGTGTTGCAAAGGATGTTGGTATTGGTTTGAATGATGCTTTTGGTTGGATGATGGTATTGGTTTGAATGGTGGTATTGTTGGTGAGGATGATGGTTTGGATTTGAATGGTGATGTTAGTGAGAATGATGGTATTGGTTTGAATGGTGGTTTTGGTGAGGATGCTGGTGTTGGTTTGAATGGTGGTGTCGGTGGGGATGATGGTATTGGTTAAAATGGTAATGTTGTTGGTGCGGATGATGGAATTGGTTTAAATGTTGGTGTTGTTTGTGAGGACCATGGTATTGGTTTAAACTGTGGTTTTGTTTGTGAGGATGATGGTTTTGGTTTGAATGGTGGTGTTGGTGTGGTTGATGGTATTGGTTTGAATGCTGGTGTTGGATAGGATGTTGGTATTGGTTTGAATGATGCTTTTGGTTGGATGATGGTATTGGTTTGAATGGTGGTGTTGGTAAGGATGATGGTATTGGTTTGAATGGTGGTGATGGTTAGGATAATGGTTTTGGTTTCAATGATGCTTTTGGTTAGGATGATGGTATTGGTTTAAATGTTGGTGTTGTTTGTGAGTATTGTGGTATTGGTTTAATTTGTGGTTTTGTTTGTGAGGATGATGGTTTTGGTTTGAATGGTGGTGTTGTTGGTGAGGATCGTGGTATTGGTTTGAATGTTTGTGTTTGTGCGGATCATGGTATTGGTTTAAATGGTGGTTTTGTTTCTGAGGATATCGCTATTGGTTTGAATGGTGGTGTCGGTGAGGATGATGGTATATTTTGAATGGCGGTGTTGCTGTGGATGTTGTTATTGGTTTTAATGGTGGAGTTTGTGAGGTTAATGTTATTGGATTGAATGGTGGTGATGGTTAGGATGATGGTATTGGTTTAAATGGTGTTGTTGTTGGTGAGAATGATGGTATTGGATTGAATGTTGGTGTTGGTGAGGATGATTTTATCGGTGTGAATGGTGGTATTGTTGGTGAGGATGATGGTATTGGTTTGAATGGTGGTGTTTGTGTGGTTGATGGTATTGGTTTGAATGCTGGTGTTAGATAGGATGATGGTATTGTTTTGAATGATGCTTTTGGTTGGATGATTGTATTGGTTTGAATGGTGGTGTTGGTAAGGATGATGGTATTGGTTTGAATGTTGGTAATGGTTAGGATAATGGTGTTGTTTTCAATGATGCTTTTGGTTAGGATGATGGTATTGGTTTAAATGGTGTTGTTGTTGGTGAGGATGATGTTTTCTGTGTGAATTGTGGTATTGTTGGTGAGGATGATGGTATTGGTTTGAATGGTGGTGTTGTTGGTGAGGATGATTCTATTAGTTTGAATGGCGTTGTTGTTAAGTATCAAGGTATTTGTTTGAATACTGGGGTTGGTGATGTTGATGGTATTGGTTTGAATCGTGTTGATGGAGTGGATAATGATACTGGTTTGGATGGTGGTGTTATTGACTATGATGGTATTGGTTTGAATGGTGGTGTTGTGAGGATGATGGTATTGGTTTGGATGGTAGTGTTGGTGTGGATGATGGTATTCGTTTGAGTGGTTGTTTTGGTGAGGATGATGGTATTGTTTTGAATGGTGGTTTTGGTGATGATGATTATGGTTAATATGGTGGTGTTGATGAGGATGAAGGTTCTGGTTTGAATGGTGGTGTTTGTGAGGATGTTATTATCGGTTTGGATGGTAGTGTTGGTGAGGATGATGGTATTGGTTTCAATGTTGTTGTTGGTGAGAATGATGGTATTGGATTGAATGGTGGTAGTGTTGGTGTGGATGATTGTATTGGTTTCAATGGTGGTGTTGGTGAGGATGATGATATTGGTTTGAGTGGTGGTGTTGGTGTGGTTGATGGTATTGGTTTGAATGGTGGTGTTGGATAGGATGATGGTATTGGTTTGAATGGTGGTATTGTTGGTGCGAATGATGGTTTGGATTTGAATGGTGATGTTAGTGAGAATGATGGTATTAGTTTGAATGGTGGTTTTGATGAGGATGATGGTGTTGGTTTGAATGGTGGTGTCGGTGGGGTTGATGGTATTGGTTAAAATGGTAATGTTGTTGGTGCGGATGATGGAATTGGTTTAAATGATGGTTTTGTTTGTGAGGACCATGGTACTGGTTTAAATTGTGGTTTTGTTTGTGAGGATGATGGTTTTGGTTTGAATGGTGGTGTTGGTGTGGTTGATGGTATTGGTTTGAATGCTGGTGTCGCATAGGATGTTGGTATTGGCTTGAATGATGCTTTTGGTTGGATGATGGTATTGGTTTGAATGGTGGAGTTGGTAAGGATGATGGTATTGGTTTGAATGGTGGTATTGTTGGTGAGGATGTTGGTATTGGTTTGAATGATGCTTTTGGTTGGATGATGGTATTGGTTTGAATGGTGGTGTTGGTAAGGATGATGGTATTGGTTTGAATGGTGGTGATGGTTAGGATAATAGTTTTGGTTTCAATGATGCTTTTGGTTAGGATGATGGTATTGGTTTAAATGTTGGTGTTGTTTGTGAGTATTGTGGTATTGGTTTAATTTGTGGTTTTGTTTGTGAGGATGATGGTTTTGGTTTGAATGGTGGTGTTGTTGGTGAGGATCGTGGTATTGGTTTGAATGTTTGTGTTTGTGCGGATCATGGTATTGGTTTAAATGGTGGTTTTGTTTCTGAGGATGACGCTATTGGTTTGAATGGTGGTGTCGGTGAGGATGATGGTATATTTTGAATGGTGGTGTTGCTGTGGATGTTGGTATTGGTTTTAATGGTGGAGTTGGTGAGGTTAATGTTATTGGATTGAATGGTGGTGATGGTTAGGATAATGGTATTGGTTTCAATGATGCTTTTGGTTAGGATGATGGTATTGGTTTAAATGGTGGTGTTGTGAGGATGATGGTATTGGTTTGGATGGTAGTGTTTGTGTGGATGATGGTATTGGTTTGAATGGTTGTTTTGGTGAGAATGATGGTATTGTTTTGAATGGTGGTTTTGGTGATGATGTTTATGGTTAATATGGTGGTGTTGATGAGGATGAAGGTTCTGGTTTGAATGGTGGTGTTTGTGAGGATGTTATTATCGGTTTGGATGGTAGTGTTGGTGAGGATGATGGTATTGGTTTCAATGTTGTTGTTGGTGAGAATGATGGTATTGGATTGAATGGTGGTAGTGTTGGTGTGGATGATTGTATTGGTTTCAATGGTGGTGTTGGTGAGGATGATGATATTGGTTTGAATGGTGGTGTTGGTGTGGTTGATGGTTTTGGTTTGAATGGTGGTGTTGGATAGGATGATGGTATTGGTTTGAATGGTGGTATTGTTGTTGAGGATGATGGTTTGGATTTGAATGGTGCTGTTAGTGAGAATGATGGTATTAGTTTGAATGGTGGTTTTGGTGAGGATGATGGTGTTGGTTTGAATGGTGGTGTCGGTGGGGATGATGGTATTGGTTAAAATGGTAATGTTGTTGGTGCGGATGATGGAATTGGTTTAAATGTTGGTGTTGTTTGTGAGGACCATGGTATTGGTTTAAGTTGTGGTTTTGTTTGTGAGGATGATGGTTTTGGTTTGAATGGTGGTGTTGGATAGGATGATGGTATTGGTTTGAATGGTGGTATTGTTGGTGAGGATGATGGTTTGGATTTGAATGGTGATGTTAGTGAGAATGATGGTATTGGTTTGAATGGTGGTATTGTTGGTGAGGATGATGGTTTGGATTTGAATGGTGATGTTAGTGAGAATGATGGTATTGGTTTGAATGGTGGTTTTGGTGAGGATGCTGGTGTTGGTTTGAATGGTGGTATCGGTGGGGATGATGGTATTGGTTAAAATGGTAATGTTGTTGGTGCGGATGATGGAATTGGTTTAAATGTTGGTGTTGTTTGTGAGGACCATGGTATTGGTTTAAGTTGTGGTTTTGTTTGTGAGGATGATGGTTTTGGTTTGAATGGTGGTGTTGGTGTGGTTGATGGTATTGGCTTGAATGCTGGTGTTGCAAAGGATGTTGGTATTGGTTTGAATGATGCTTTTGGTTGGATGATGGTATTGGTTTGAATGGTGGTATTGTTGGTGAGGATGATGGTTTGGATTTGAATGGTGATGTTAGTGAGAATGATGGTATTGGTTTGAATGGTGGTTTCGGTGAGGATGCTGGTGTTGGTTTGAATGGTGGTGTCGGTGGGGATGATGGTATTGGTTAAAATGGTAATGTTGTTGGTGCGGATGATGGAATTGGTTTAAATGTTGGTGTTGTGAGGATGATGGTATTGGTTTGGATGGTAGTGTTTGTGTGGATGATGGTATTGGTTTGAATGGTTGTTTTGGTGAGAATGATGGTATTGTTTTGAATGGTGGTTTTGGTGATGATGGTTATGGTTAATATGGTGGTGTTGATGAGGATGAAGGTTCTGGTTTGAATGGTGGTGTTTGTGAGGATGTTATTATCGGTTTGGATGGTAGTGTTGGTGAGGATGATGGTATTGGTTTCAATGTTGTTGTTGGTGAGAATGATGGTATTGGATTGAATGGTGGTAGTGTTGGTGTGGATGATTGTATTGGTTTCAATGGTGGTGTTGGTGAGGATGATGATATTGGTTTGAATGGTGGTGTTGGTGTGGTTGATGGTTTTGGTTTGAATGGTGGTGTTGGATAGGATGATGGTATTGGTTTGAATGGTGGTATTGTTGTTGAGGATGATGGTTTGGATTTGAATGGTGATGTTAGTGAGAATGATGGTATTAGTTTGAATGGTGGTTTTGGTGAGGATGATGGTGTTGGTTTGAATGGTGGTGTCGGTGGGGATGATGGTATTGGTTAAAATGGTAATGTTGTTGGTGCGGATGATGGAATTGGTTTAAATGTTGGTGTTGTTTGTGAGGACCATGGTATTGGTTTAAGTTGTGGTTTTGTTTGTGAGGATGATGGTTTTGGTTTGAATGGTGGTGTTGGATAGGATGATGGTATTGGTTTGAATGGTGGTATTGTTGGTGAGGATGATGGTTTGGATTTGAATGGTGATGTTAGTGAGAATGATGGTATTGGTTTGAATGGTGGTATTGTTGGTGAGGATGATGGTTTGGATTTGAATGGTGATGTTAGTGAGAATGATGGTATTGGTTTGAATGGTGGTTTTGGTGAGGATGCTGGTGTTGGTTTGAATGGTGGTGTCGGTGGGGATGATGGTATTGGTTAAAATGGTAATGTTGTTGGTGCGGATGATGGAATTGGTTTAAATGTTGGTGTTGTTTGTGAGGACCATGGTATAGGTTTAAGTTGTGGTTTTGTTTGTGAGGATGATGGTTTTGGTTTGAATGGTGGTGTTGGTGTGGTTGATGGTATTGGCTTGAATGCTGGTGTTGCAAAGGATGTTGGTATTGGTTTGAATGATGCTTTTGGTTGGATGATGGTATTGGTTTGAATGGTGGTATTGTTGGTGAGGATGATGGTTTGGATTTGAATGGTGATGTTAGTGAGAATGATGGTATTGGTTTGAATGGTGGTTTTGGTGAGGATGCTGGTGTTGGTTTGAATGGTGGTGTCGGTGGGGATGATGGTATTGGTTAAAATGGTAATGTTGTTGGTGCGGATGATGGAATTGGTTTAAATGTTGGTGTTGTTTGTGAGGACCATGGTATTGGTTTAAACTGTGGTTTTGTTTGTGAGGATGATGGTTTTGGTTTGAATGGTGGTTTTGGTGTGGTTGATGGTATTGGTTTGAATGCTGGTGTTGGATAGGATGATGGTATTGGTTTGAATGGTGGTGATGGTTAGGATAATGGTTTTGGTTTCAATGATGCTTTTGGTTAGGATGATGGTATTGGTTTAAATGTTGGTGTTGTTTGTGAGTATTGTGGTATTGGTTTAATTTGTGGTTTTGTTTGTGAGGATGATGGTTTTGGTTTGAATGGTGGTGTTGTTGGTGAGGATCGTGGTATTGGTTTGAATGTTTGTGTTTGTGCGGATCATGGTATTGGTTTAAATGGTGGTTTTGTTTCTGAGGATATCGCTATTGGTTTGAATGGTGGTGTCGGTGAGGATGATGGTATATTTTGAATGGCAGTGTTGCTGTGGATGTTGTTATTGGTTTTAATGGTGGAGTTGGTGAGGTTAATGTTATTGGATTGAATGGTGGTGATGGTTAGGATGATGGTATTGGTTTAAATGGTGTTGTTGTTGGTGAGAATGATGGTATTGGATTGAATGTTGGTGTTGGTGAGGATGATTTTATCGGTGTGAATGGTGGTATTGTTGGTGAGGATGATGGTATTGGTTTGAATGGTGGTGTTTGTGTGGTTGATGGTATTGGTTTGAATGCTGGTGTTAGATAGGATGATGGTATTGTTTTGAATGATGCTTTTGGTTGGATGATTGTATTGGTTTGAATGGTGGTGTTGGTAAGGATGATGGTATTGGTTTGAATGTTGGTAATGGTTAGGATAATGGTGTTGGTTTCAATGATGCTTTTGGTTAGGATGATGGTATTGGTTTAAATGGTGTTGTTGTTGGTGAGGATGATGTTTTCTGTGTGAATTGTGGTATTGTTGGTGAGGATGATGGTATTGGTTTGAATGGTGGTGTTGTTGGTGAGGATGATTCTATTAGTTTGAATGGCGTTGTTGTTAAGTATCAAGGTATTTGTTTGAATACTGGGGTTGGTGATGTTGATGGTATTGGTTTGAATCGTGTTGTTGGAGTGGATAATGATACTGGTTTGGATGGTGGTGTTATTGACTATGATGGTATTGGTTTGAATGGTGGTGTTGTGAGGATGATGGTATTGGTTTGGATGGTAGTGTTGGTGTGGATGATGGTATTCGTTTGAGTGGTTGTTTTGGTGAGGATGATGGTATTGTTTTGAATGGTGGTTTTGGTGATGATGATTATGGTTAATATGGCGGTGTTGATGAGGATGAAGGTTCTGGTTTGAATGGTGGTGTTTGTGAGGATGTTATTATCGGTTTGGATGGTAGTGTTGGTGAGGATGATGGTATTGGTTTCAATGTTGTTGTTGGTGAGAATGATGGTATTGGATTGAATGGTGGTAGTGTTGGTGTGGATGATTGTATTGGTTTCAATGGTGGTGTTGGTGAGGATGATGATATTGGTTTGAGTGGTGGTGTTGGTGTGGTTGATGGTATTGGTTTGAATGGTGGTGTTGGATAGGATGATGGTATTGGTTTGAATGGTGGTATTGTTGGTGCGAATGATGGTTTGGATTTGAATGGTGATGTTAGTGAGAATGATGGTATTAGTTTGAATGGTGGTTTTGATGAGGATGATGGTGTTGGTTTGAATGGTGGTGTCGGTGGGGATGATGGTATTGGTTAAAATGGTAATGTTGTTGGTGCGGATGATGGAATTGGTTTAAATGATGGTTTTGTTTGTGAGGACCATGGTACTGGTTTAAATTGTGGTTTTGTTTGTGAGGATGATGGTTTTGGTTTGAATGGTGGTGTTGGTGTGGTTGATGGTATTGGTTTGAATGCTGGTGTCGCATAGGATGTTGGTATTGGCTTGAATGATGCTTTTGGTTGGATGATGGTATTGGTTTGAATGGTGGAGTTGGTAAGGATGATGGTATTGGTTTGAATGGTGGTATTGTTGGTGAGGATGTTGGTATTGGTTTGAATGATGCTTTTGGTTGGATGATGGTATTGGTTTGAATGGTGGTGTTGGTAAGGATGATGGTATTGGTTTGAATGGTGGTGATGGTTAGGATAATGGTTTTGGTTTCAATGATGCTTTTGGTTAGGATGATGGTATTGGTTTAAATGTTGGTGTTGTTTGTGAGTATTGTGGTATTGGTTTAATTTGTGGTTTTGTTTGTGAGGATGATGGTTTTGGTTTGAATGGTGGTGTTGTTGGTGAGGATCGTGGTATTGGTTTGAATGTTTGTGTTTGTGCGGATCATGGTATTGGTTTAAATGGTGGTTTTGTTTCTGAGGATGACGCTATTGGTTTGAATGGTGGTGTCGGTGAGGATGATGGTATATTTTGAATGGTGGTGTTGCTGTGGATGTTGGTATTGGTTTTAATGGTGGAGTTGGTGAGGTTAATGTTATTGGATTGAATGGTGGTGATGGTTAGGATAATGGTATTGGTTTCAATGATGCTTTTGGTTAGGATGATGGTATTGGTTTAAATGGTGTTGTTGTTGGTGAGGATGATGTTTTCTGTGTGAATTGTGGTATTGTTGGTGAGGATGATGGTATTGGTTTGAATGGTGGTGTTGTTGGTGAGGATGATTCTATTAGTTTGAATGGCGTTGTTGTTAAGTATCAAGGTATTTGTTTGAATACTGGGGTTGGTGATGTTGATGGTATTGGTTTGAATCGTGTTGTTGGAGTGGATAATGATACTGGTTTGGATGGTGGTGTTATTGACTATGATGGTATTGGTTTGAATGGTGGTGTTGTGAGGATGATGGTATTGGTTTGGATGGTAGTGTTGGTGTGGATGATGGTATTCGTTTGAGTGGTTGTTTTGGTGAGGATGATGGTATTGTTTTGAATGGTGGTTTTGGTGATGATGATTATGGTTAATATGGTGGTGTTGATGAGGATGAAGGTTCTGGTTTGAATGGTGGTGTTTGTGAGGATGTTATTATCGGTTTGGATGGTAGTGTTGGTGAGGATGATGGTATTGGTTTCAATGTTGTTGTTGGTGAGAATGATGGTATTGGATTGAATGGTGGTAGTGTTGGTGTGGATGATTGTATTGGTTTCAATGGTGGTGTTGGTGAGGATGATGATATTGGTTTGAGTGGTGGTGTTGGTGTGGTTGATGGTATTGGTTTGAATGGTGGTGTTGGATAGGATGATGGTATTGGTTTGAATGGTGGTATTGTTGGTGAGGATGATGGTTTGGATTTGAATGGTGATGTTAGTGAGAATGATGGTATTAGTTTGAATGGTGGTTTTGATGAGGATGATGGTGTTGGTTTGAATGGTGGTGTCGGTGGGGATGATGGTATTGGTTAAAATGGTAATGTTGTTGGTGCTGATGATGGAATTGGTTTAAATGATGGTTTTGTTTGTGAGAACCATGGTACTGGTTTAAATTGTGGTTTTGTTTGTGAGGATGATGGTTTTGGTTTGAATGGTGGTGTTGGTGTGGTTGATGGTATTGGTTTGAATGCTGGTGTTGCATAGGATGTTGGTATTGGCTTGAATGATGCTTTTGGTTGGATGATGGTATTGGTTTGAATCGTGGAGTTGGTAAGGATGATGGTATTGGTTTGAATGGTGGTATTGTTGGTGAGGATGTTGGTATTGGTTTGAATGATGCTTTTGGTTGGATGATGGTATTGGTTTGAATGGTGGTGTTGGTAAGGATGATGGTATTGGTTTGAATGGTGGTGTTGTTGGTGAGGATCGTGGTATTGGTTTGAATGTTTGTGTTTGTGCGGATCATGGTATTGGTTTAAATGGTGGTTTTGTTTCTGAGAATGACGCTATTGGTTTGAATGGTGGTGTCGGTGAGGATGATGGTATATTTTGAATGGCGGTGTTGCTGTGGATGTTGGTATTGGTTTTAATGGTGGAGTTGGTGAGGTTAATGTTATTGGATTGAATGGTGGTGATGGTTAGGATAATGGTATTGGTTTCAATGATGCTTTTGGTTAGGATGATCGTATTGGTTTAAATGGTGTTGTAGTTGGTGAGGATGATGTTTTCTGTTTGAATTGTGGTGTTGTTGGTGAGGATGATGGTATTAGTGTGAATGGTGGTGTTGTTGGTGAGGATGATTCTATTAGTTTGAATGGCGGTGTTGGTAAGTATCAAGGTATTTGTTTGAATGCTGGGGTTGGTGATGTTGATGGTATTGGTTTGAATTGTGTTGTTGGAGAGGATGATGATACTGGTTTGGATGGTGGTGTTATTGAGTATGATGGTATTGGTTTAAAAGGTGGTTTTGTGGGTGAGGATGATGGTATTGTTTTGAGTGGTGGAGTTGGTGATTATGATGGTATTGTTTTGAATGGTGGTCTTGGTGAGGATGATGGTAATGGTTAATATGTTGTTGTTGATGAGGATGATGGTTCTGGTTTGAATGGTTGTGTTTGTGAGGATGTTATTATCGGTTTGGATGGTAGTGTTGGTGAGGATGATCTTTTTGGTTTGAATGGTGGTGTTGGTGTGGTTGATGTTATTGGTTTGAATGGTGGTGTTGGATAGGATGATGGTATTGGTTTGAATGGTGGTATTGTTGGCGAGGTTGATGGTATGGATTTGAATGGTGGTGTCGGTGGGGATGATGGTATTGGTTAAAATGGTAATGTTGTTGTTGAGGATGATGGAATTGGTTTAAATGTTGGTGTTGTTTGTGAGGATCGTGGTATTGGTTTAAATTGTGGTTTTGTTTGTGAGGATGATGGTTTTGGTTTGAATGGTGTTGTTGATGAGGATGATGGTATTTTTTTGAATGGCGGTGGTGCTGTGGATGTTGTTATTGGTTTGAATGGTGGAGTTAGTTAGATTAATGTTATTGGTTTGAATGGTGGTGATGATTAGGATAATGGTATTGATTTCAATGATGCTTCTGGTTAGGATGATGGTATTGGTTTAATTGGTGTTGTTGTTGGTGAGAATGATGGTATTGGAATTGAATGTTGGCGTTGTTGGTGAGGATGATTTTATCGGTTTCAATGGTGGTATCGTTGGTGAGGATGATGGTATTGGTTTGAATGGTGGTGTTGGTGTGGTTGATGGTATTGGTTTGAATGCTGGTGTTGGATAGGATGATGGTATTGGTTTGAATGATGCTTTTGGTTGGAAGATGATATTGGTTTGAATGGTGGTGTTGGTAAGGATGATGGTATTGGTTTGAATGGTGGTGATGGTTAGGATAATGGTGTTGGTTTCAATGATGCTTTTGGTTAGGATGATGGTATTGGTTTAAATGTTGGTGTTGTTTCTGAGGGTTGTGGTATTGGTTTAAAGTGTGGTTTTGTTTGTGAGGATGATGGTTTTGGTTTGTATGGTGGTGTTGGTGAGGATGATGGTATTTTCTTTAATGGCGGTGGTGCTGTGGTTGTTGTTATTGGTTTGAATGGTGGAGTTGTTTAGGTTAATGTTATTGGATTGAATGGTGGTGATGGTTAGGATAATGGTGTTGGTTTCAATGATGCTTTTGGTTGGATGATGGTATTGGTTTGAATGGTGGTGTTGGTAAGGATGATGGTATTGGTTTGAATGGTGGTGATGGTTAGGATAATGGTGTTGGTTTCAATGATGCTTTTGGTTAGGATGATGATATTGGTTTAAATGGTGTTGTTGTTGGTGAGAATGATGGTATTGGATTGAATGGTGGCGTTGTTGGTGAGGATGATGTTATCTGTTTGAATTGTGGTATTGTTGGTGAGGATGATGGTATTGGTTTGAATGGTGGTGTTGTTGGTGAGGATGATTCTATTAGTTTGAATGGCGGTGTTGGTATGTATCAAGGTATTTGTTTGAATGCTGGGGTTGGTGATGTTGATGGTATTGGTTTGAATTGTGCTGTTGGAGAGGATGATGATACTGGTTTGGATGGTGGTGTTTTTGAGTATGATGGTATTGGTTTAAAAGGTGGTTTTGTTGGTGAGGATGATGGTATTGATTTGAATGGGGATGTTAGTGAGAATGATGGTATTGGTTTGAATGGTGGTCTTGGTGAGGATGATGGTAATGGTTAATATGTTGTTGTTGATGAGGATGACGGTTCTGGTTTGAATGGTTGTGTTTGTGAGGATGTTATTTTCGGTTTGGATGGTAGTGTTGGTGAGGATGATCTTTTTGGTTTCAATGTTGTTGTTGTTGGTGAGAATGATGGTATTGGATTGGATGGTGGTAGTGTTGGTGTGGATGATTGTATTGGTTTCAATGGTGGTGTTGGTGAGGATGATAATTTTGGTTTGAATGGTGGTGTTGGTGTGGTTGATGTTATTGGTTTGAATGGTAGTGTTGGACAGGATGATGGTATTGGTTTGAATGGTGGTATTGTTGGCGAGGTTGATGGTATGGATTTGAATTGTGGTGTCGGTGGGGATGATGGTATTGGTTAAAATGGTAATGTTGTTGGTGAGGATGATGGAATTGGTTTAAATGTTGGTGTTGTTTGTGAGGATCGTGGTATTGGTTTAAATTGTGGTTTTGTTTGTGAGGATGATGGTTTTGGTTTGAATTGTGGTGTTGGTGAGGATGATGGTATTTTTTTGAATGGCGGTGGTGCTGTGGATGTTGTTATTGGTTTGAATGGTGGAGTTAGTTAGATTAATGTTATTGGTTTGAATGGTGGTGATGATTAGGATAATGGTATTGATTTCAATGATGCTTTTGGTTAGGATGATGGTATTGGTTTAAATGGTGTTGTTGGTGAGAATGATGGCATTGGATTGAATGGTGGCATTGTTGGTGAGGATGATGTTATCTGTTTGAATTGTGGTATTGCTGGTGAGGTTGATGGTATTGGTTTGAATGGTGGTGTTGTTGGTGAGGATGATTCTATTAGTTTGAAAGGCGGTGTTGGTAAGTATCAAGGTATTTGTTTGAATGCTGGGGTTGGTGATGTTGATGGTATTGGTTTGAATCGTGTTGTTGGAGAGGATGATGATACTGGTTTGGATGGTGGTGTTATTGAGGATGATGGTATTGTTTTAAATGGTGGTTTTGTTTGTGAGGATGACGCTATTGGTTTGAATGGTGGTGTCAGTGAGGATGATGGTATTTTTTTGAATGGCGGTGTTGCTGTGGATGTTGGTATTGTTTTGAATGGTGGAATTGGTGAGGTTAATATTATTGGATAGAATGGTGGTGATGGTTTGGATAATAGTATTGGTTTCAATGATGCTTTTGGTTAGGATGATGGTATTGGTTTAAATAGTGTTGTTGGTAATGATGATGGTATTGGTTGGATTGGTGGTATCGTTGGTGTGGATGATGGTATTGGTTTGAATGGTGGTGTTGTGAGGATGATGGTATTGGTTTGAATGGTTGAGTTGGTTAGGTTAATGTTATTGGTTTGAATGGTGGTGATGTTTAGGATAATGGTATGGTTTCAATGATGCTTTTGGTTAGGATGATGCTATTGGTTTAAATGGTGTTGTTGTTGGTGAGAATGATGGTATTGGATTGAATGTTGGCGTTGTTGGTGAGGATGATTTTATCGGTGTGAATGATGGTATTGTTGGTGAGGATGATGATATTGGTTTCAATGGTGGTGTTGGATAGCATGATGGTATTGGTTTGAATTATGCTTTTGGTTGGATGATGGTATTGGTTTGAATGGTGGTGTTGGTAAGGATGATGGTATTGGTTTGAATGGTGGTGAATGTTAGGTCAATGGTGTTGGTTTCAATGATGCTTTTGGTTAGGATGATGGTATTGGTTTAAATGTTGGTGTTGTTTGTGAGGATCGTGGTATTGGTTTAAATTGTGGTTTTGTTTGTGATGATGATGGTTTTGGTTTGAATGGTGGTGTTGGTGAGGATGATGGTATTTTTTTGAATGGCGGTGGTGCTGTGGATGTTGTTATTGCTTTGAATGTAGGAGTTGGTTAGGTTAATGTTATTGGATTGAATGGTGGTGATGGTTAGGATAATGGTATTTGTTTCAATGATGCTTTTGGTTAGCTGATGGTATTGGTTTGAATGGTGGTGTTGGTAAGGATGATGTTATTGGTTTGAATGGTGGTGATGGGTAGGATAATGGTATTGGTTTCATTGATGCTTTTGGTTAGGATGATGGTATTGGTTTAAATGGTGTTGTTGTTGGTGAGAATGATGGTATTGGATTGAATGGTGGCATTGTTGGTGAGGATGATGTTATCTGTTTGAATTGTGGTATTGTTGGTGAGGATGATGGTATTGGTTTGAATGGAGGTGTTGATGGTGAGGATGATTCTATTAGTTTGAATGGCGGTGTTGGTAAGTATCAAGGTATTTGTTTGAATGCTGGGTTTGGTGAAGTTGATGGTATTGGTTTGAATGGTGCTGTTGGTAAGGATGATGTTATTGGTTTGAATGGTGGTTATGATTAGGATAATGGTATTGATTTCAATGATGCTTCTGGTTAGGATGATGGTATTGGTATAATTGGTGTTGTTGTTGGTGAGAATGATGGTATTGGAATTGAATGTTGGCGTTGTTGGTGAGGATGATTTTATCGGTTTCAATGGTGGTATCGTTGGTGAGGATGATGGTATTGGTTTGAATGGTGGTGTTGGTGTGGTTGATGGTATTGGTTTGAATGCTGGTGTTGGATAGGATGATGGTATTGGTTTGAATGATGCTTTTGGTTGGAAGATGATATTGGTTTGAATGGTGGTGTTGGTAAGGATGATGGTATTGGTTTGAATGGTGGTGATGGTTAGGATAATGGTGTTGGTTTCAATGATGCTTTTGGTTAGGATGATGGTATTGGTTTAAATGTTGGTGTTGTTTCTGAGGATTGTGGTATTGGTTTAAAGTGTGGTTTTGTTTGTGAGGATGATGGTTTTGGTTTGTATGGTGGTGTTGGTGAGGATGATGGTATTGGTTTGAATGGTGGTGATGGTTAGGATAATGGTGTTGGTTTCAATGATGGTTTTGGTTAGGATGATGATATTGGTTTAAATGGTGTTGTTGTTGGTGAGAATGATGGTATTGGATTGAATGGTGGCATTGTTGGTGAGGATGATGTTATCTGTTTGAATTGTGGTATTGTTGGTGAGGATGATGGTATTGGTTTGAATGGTGGTGTTGTTGGTGAGGATGATTCTATTAGTTTGAATGGCGGTGTTGGTAAGTATCAAGGTATTTGTTTGAATGCTGGGGTTGGTGATGTTGATGGTATTGGTTTGAATTGTGCTGTTGGAGAGGATGATGATACTGGTTTGGATGGTGGTGTTTTTGAGTATGATGGTATTGGTTTAAAAGGTGGTTTTGTTGGTGAGGATGATGGTATTGATTTGAATGGGGATGTTAGTGAGAATGATGGTATTGGTTTGAATGGTGGTCTTGGTGAGGATGATGGTAATGGTTAATATGTTGTTGTTGATGAGGATGACGGTTCTGGTTTGAATGGTTGTGTTTGTGAGGATGTTATTTTCGGTTTGGATGGTAGTGTTGGTGAGGATGATCTTTTTGGTTTCAATGTTGTTGTTGTTGGTGAGAATGATGGTATTGGATTGGATGGTGGTAGTGTTGGTGTGGATGATTGTATTGGTTTCAATGGTGGTGTTGGTGAGGATGATAATTTTGGTTTGAATGGTGGTGTTGGTGTGGTTGATGTTATTGGTTTGAATGGTAGTGTTGGACAGGATGATGGTATTGGTTTGAATGGTGGTATTGTTTGCGAGGTTGATGGTATGGATTTGAATGGTGGTGTCGGTGGGGATGATGGTATTGGTTAAAATGGTAATGTTGTTGGTGAGGATGATGGAATTGGTTTAAATGTTGGTGTTGTTTGTGAGGATCGTGGTATTGGTTTAAATTGTGGTTTTGTTTGTGAGGATGATGGTTTTGGTTTGAATTGTGGTGTTGGTGAGGATGATGGTATTTTTTTGAATGGCGGTGGTGCTGTGGATGTTGTTATTGGTTTGAATGGTGGAGTTAGTTAGATTAATGTTATTGGTTTGAATGGTGGTGATGATTAGGATAATGGTATTGATTTCAATGATGCTTTTGGTTAGGATGATGGTATTGGTTTAAATGGTGTTGTTGGTGAGAATGATGGCATTGGATTGAATGGTGGCATTGTTGGTGAGGATGATGTTATCTGTTTGAATTGTGGTATTGCTGGTGAGGTTGATGGTATTGGTTTGAATGGTGGTGTTGTTGGTGAGGATGATTCTATTAGTTTGAAAGGCGGTGTTGGTAAGTATCAAGGTATTTGTTTGAATGCTGGGGTTGGTGATGTTGATGGCATTGGTTTGAATCGTGTTGTTGGAGAGGATGATGATACTGGTTTGGATGGTGGTGTTATTGAGGATGATGGTATTGTTTTAAATGGTGGTTTTGTTTGTGAGGATGACGCTATTGGTTTGAATGGTGGTGTCAGTGAGGATGATGGTATTTTTTTGAATGGCGGTGTTGCTGTGGATGTTGGTATTGTTTTGAATGGTGGAATTGGTGAGGTTAATATTATTGGATAGAATGGTGGTGATGGTTTGGATAATAGTATTGGTTTCAATGATGCTTTTGGTTAGGATGATGGTATTGGTTTAAATAGTGTTGTTGGTAAGGATGATGGTATTGGTTGGATTGGTGGTATCGTTGGTGTGGATGATGGTATTGGTTTGAATGGTGGTGTTGTGAAGATGATGGTATTGGTTTGAATGGTTGAGTTGGTTAGGTTAATGTTATTGGTTTGAATGGTGGTGATGTTTAGGATAATGGTATGGTTTCAATGATGCTTTTGGTTAGGATGATGCTATTGGTTTAAATGGTGTTGTTGTTGGTGAGAATGATGGTATTGGATTGAATGTTGGCGTTGTTGGTGAGGATGATTTTATCGGTGTGAATGATGGTATTGTTGGTGAGGATGATGATATTGGTTTCAATGGTGGTGTTGGATAGCATGATGGTATTGGTTTGAATTATGCTTTTGGTTGGATGATGGTATTGGTTTGAATGGTGGTGTTGGTAAGGATGATGGTATTGGTTTGAATGGTGGTGAATGTTAGGTCAATGGTGTTGGTTTCAATGATGCTTTTGGTTAGGATGATGGTATTGGTTTAAATGTTGGTGTTGTTTGTGAGGATCGTGGTATTGGTTTAAATTGTGGTTTTGTTTGTGAGGATGACGCTATTGGTTTGAATGGTGCTGTTGGTGAGGATGATGGTTTTCATTTAAATTTTGGTGTTCTTGGTGAGGATGATGGTATTCGTTTAAATGGTGGTGTTGGTGAGGATGATTGTTTTGGTCTGAGTGGTTGTGTTGGTGTGGATAATGCTATTGGTTTGAATGGTGGAGTTGGTGAGGTTAATGTTATTGGATAGAATGGTGGTGATGGTTAGGATAATAGTATTGGTTTCAATGATGCTTTTGGTTAGGATGATGGTATTGGTTTAAATGGTGTTGTTGGTAAGGATGATGGTATTGGTTGGAATGGTGGTATCTTTGGTGTGGATGATGGTATTGGTTTGAATGGTTGTGTTGTGAGGATGATGGTATTGGTTTGAATGGTTGAGTTGGTTAGGTTAATGTTATTGGTTTGAATGGTGGTGATGTTTAGGATAATGGTATTGGTTTCAATGATGCTTTTGGTTAGGATGATGGTTTTGGTTTAAATGGTGTTGTTGTTGGTGAGAATGATGGTATTGGATTGAATGTTGACGTTGTTGTTGAGGATGATTTTATCAGTTTCAATGGTGGTATCGTTGGTGAGGATGATGGTATTGGTTTAAATGGTGTTGTTGTTGGTGAGAATGATGGTATTGGATTGAATGTTGGCGTTGTTGGTGAGGATGATTTTATCGGTGTGAATGATGGTATTGTTGGTGAGGATGATAGTATTGGTTTGAATGGTGGTGTTGTGAGGATGATGGTATTGGTTTGCATGGTAGTGTTGGTGAGGATGATGGTATTGGTTTGAATGGTGGTTTTGGTGAGGATGATGGTGTTGGTTTGAATTGTGGTGTTGGTGATGTGGATGGTATTGGTTTGAATCATGTTGTTGGAGAGGATGATGATACTGGTTTGGATGGTGGTATTGTTAGTGAGGATAATGGTATTGGATTGAATGTTGGCATTGTTGGTGAGGATGATGTTATCTGTTTGAATTGTGGTATTGTTGGTGAGGATGATGGTATTGGTTTGAATGGTGGTTTTGGTGAGGATGATGGAGTTGGTTTGAATGGTGGTGTTGGTGGGGATGATGGGATTGGTTAAAATGGTATGTTGTTGGTGTGGATGATGGAATTGGTTTAAATGTTGGTGTTGTTTGTGAGGATCATGGTATTGGTTTAAATTGTGGTTTTGTTTGTGAGGATGATGGTTTTGGTTTGAATTGTGGTGTTGGTGAGGATGATGGTATTTTTTTGAATGGCGGTGGTGCTGTGGATGTTGTTATTGGTTTGAATGGTGGAGTTGGTTAGGTTAATGTTATTGGTCTGAATGTTGGTGATAGTTAGGATAATGGTATTGGTTTCAATGATGGTTTTGTTTAGGATGATGGTTTTGGTTTAAATAGTGTTATTGTTGGTGAGAATGATGGTATTGGATTGAATGTTGACGTTGTTGTTGAGGATGATTTTATCGGTTTCAATGGTGGTATCGTTGGTGAGGATGATGGTATTGGTTTGAATGGTGGTGTTGGTGTGGTTGATGGTATTGGTTTGAATGCTGGTTTTGGATAGGATGACGGTATTGGTTTGAATGATGCTTTTGGTTGGAAGATGATATTGGTTTGAATGGTGGTGTTGGTAAGGATGATGGTATTGGTTTGAATGGTGGTGATGGTTAGGATAATGGTGTTGGTTTCAATGATGCTTTTGGTTAGGATGATGGTATTGGTTGGAATGGTGGTATCTTTGGTGTGGATGATGGTATTGGTTTGAATGGTGGTGTTGTGAGGATGATGGTATTGGTTTGAATGGTTGAGTTGGTTAGGTTAATGTTATTGGTTTGAATGGTGGTGATGTTTAGGATAATGGTATTGGTTTCAATGATGCTTTTGGTTAGGATGATGCTATTGGTTTAAATGGTGTTGTTGTTGGTGAGAATGATGGAATTGGATTGAATGTTGGCGTTGTTGGTGAGGATGATTTTATCGGTGTGAATGATTGTATTGTTGGTGAGGATGATGGTATTGGTTGGAATGGTGGTATTGTTGGTGTGGATGATGGTATTGGTTTGAATGGTGGTGTTGTGAGGATGATGGTATTGGTTTGCATGGTAGAGTTGGTGAGGATGATGGTATTGGTTTGAATGGTGGTTTTGGTGAGGATGATGGTGTTGGTTTGAATTGTGGTGTTGGTGATGTGGATGGTATTGGTTTGAATCATGTTGTTGGAGAGGATGATGATACTGGTTTTGATGGTGGTATTGTTAGTGAGGATAATGGTATTGGATTGAATGTTGGCATTGTTGGTGAGGATGATGTTATCTGTTTGAATTGTGGTATTGTTGGTGAGGATGATGGTATTGGTTTGAATGGTGGTTTTGGTGAGGATGATGGAGTTTGTTTGAATGGTGGTGTTGGTGGGGATGATGGGATTGGTTAAAATGGTATGTTGTTGGTGTGGATGATGGAATTGGTTTAAATGTTGGTGTTGTTTGTGAGGATCGTGGTATTGGTTTAAATTGTGGTTTTGTTTGTGAGGATGATGGTTTTGGTTTGAATTGTGGTGTTGGTGAGGATGATGGTATTTTTTTGAATGGCGGTGGTGCTGTGGATGTTGTTATTGGTTTGAATGGTGGAGTTGGTTAGGTTAATGTTATTGGTCTGAATGTTGGTGATAGTTAGGATAATGGTATTGGTTTCAATGATGGTTTTGTTTAGGATGATGCTTTTGGTTTAAATAGTGTTGTTGTTGGTGAGAATGATGGTATTGGATTGAATGTTGACGTTGTTGGTGAGGATGATTTTATCGGTTTCAATGGTGGTATCGTTGGTGAGGATGATGGTATTGGTTTGAATGGTGGTGTTGGTGTGGTTGATGGTATTGGTTTGAATGCTGGTTTTGGATAGGATGACGGTATTGGTTTGAATGATGCTTTTGGTTGGAAGATGATATTGGTTTGAATGGTGGTGTTGGTAAGGATGATGGTATTGGTTTGAATGGTGGTGATGGTTAGGATAATGGTGTTGGTTTCAATGATGCTTTTGGTTAGGATGATGGTATTGGTTTAAATGTTGGTGTTGTTTCTGAGGATTGTGGTATTGTTTTAAAGTGTGGTTTTGTTTGTGAGGATGATGGTTTTGGTTTGTATGGTGGTGTTGGTGAGGATGATGGTATTTTTTTTAATGGCGGTGGTGCTGTGGATGTTGTTATTGGTTTGAATGGTGGAGTTGTTTAGGTTAATGTTATTGGATTGAATGGTGGTGATGGTTAGGATAATGGTGTTGGTTTCAATGATGCTTTTGGTTAGGATGATGATATTGGTTTAAATGGTGTTGTTGATGGTGAGAATGATGGTATTGGTTTGATTGGTGGTGTTGTTGGTGAGGATGATTCTATTAGTTTGAATGGCGGTGTTGGTAAGTATCAAGGTATTTGTTTGAATGCTGGGGTTGGTGATGTTGATGGTATTGGTTTGAATTGTGTTGTTGAAGAGGATGATGATACTGGTTTGGATGGTGGTGTTATTGAGTATGATGGTATTGGTTTAAAAGGTGGTTTTGTTGGTGAGGATGATGGTATTGATTTGAATGGGGATGTTAGTGAGAATGATGGTATTGGTTTGAATGGTGGTGTTGGTGATTATGATGGTATTGTTTTGAATGGTGGTCTTGGTGAGGATGATGGTAATGGTTAATATGTAGTTGTTGATGAGGATGACGGTTCTGGTTTGAATGGTTGTGTTTGTGAGGATGTTATTTTTGGTTTGGATGGTAGTGTTGATGAGGATGATCTTTTTGGTTTCAATGTTGTTGTTGTTGGTGAGAATGATGGTATTGGATTGGATGGTGGTAGTGTTGGTGTGGATGATTGTATTGGTTTCAATGGTGGTGTTGGTGAGGATGATAATTTTGGTTTGAATGGTGGTGTTGGTGCGGTTGATGTTATTGGTTTGAATGGTAGTGTTGGATAGGATGATGGTATTGGTTTGAATGGTGGTATTGTTGGCGAGGTTGATGGTATGGATTTGAATGGTGGTGTCGGTGGGGATGATGGTATTGGTTAAAATGGTAATGTTGTTGGTGAGGATGATGGAATTGGTTTAAATGTTGGTGTTGTTTGTGAGGATCGTGGTATTTGTTTAAATTGTGGTTTTGTTTGTGAGGATGACGCTATTGGTTTGAATGATGCTGTTGGTGAGGATGATGGTTTTCATTTAAATTTTGGTGTTCTTGGTGAGGATGATGGTATTCGTTTAAATGGTGGTGTTGGTGAGGATGATTGTTTTGGTCTGAGTGGTTGTGTTGGTGTGGATAATGCTATTGGTTTGAATGGTGGAGTTGGTGAGGTTAATGTTATTGGATAGAATGGTGGTGATGGTTAGGATAATAGTATTGGTTTCAATGATGCTTTTGGTTAGGATGATGGTATTGGTTTAAATGGTGTTGTTGGTAAGGATGATGGTATTGGTTGGAATGGTGGTATCTTTGGTGTGGATGATGGTATTGGTTTGAATGGTTGTGTTGTGAGGATGATGGTATTGGTTTGAATGGTTGAGTTGGTTAGGTTAATGTTATTGGTTTGAATGGTGGTGATGTTTAGGATAATGGTATTGGTTTCAATGATGCTTTTGGTTAGGATGATGCTATTGGTTTAAATGGTGTTGTTGTTGGTGAGAATGATGGTATTGGATTGAATGTTGGCGTTGTTGGTGAGGATGATTTTATCGGTGTGAATGATGGTATTGTTGTTGAGGATGATGGTATTGGTTTGAATGGTGGTGTTGTGAGGATGATGGTATTGGTTTGAATGGTCGTGTTGGTGAGGATGATGGTATTGGTTTGAATGGTGGTTTTGGTGAGGATGATGGTGTTGGTTTGAATTGTGGTGTTGGTGATGTGGATGGTATTGGTTTGAATCATGTTGTTGGAGAGGATGATGATACTGGTTTGGATGGTGGTATTGTTAGTGAGGATAATGGTATTGGATTGAATGTTGGCATTGTTGGTGAGGATGATGTTATCTGTTTGAATTGTGGTATTGTTGGTGAGGATGATGGTATTGGTTTGAATGGTGGTTTTGGTGAGGATGATGGAGTTGGTTTGAATGGTGGTGTTGGTGGGGATGATGGGATTGGTTAAAATGGTATGTTGTTGGTGTGGATGATGGAATTGGTTTAAATGTTGGTGTTGTTTGTGAGGATCGTGGTATTGGTTTAAATTGTGGTTTTGTTTGTGAGGATGATGGTTTTGGTTTGAATTGTGGTGTTGGTGAGGATGATGGTATTTTTTTGAATGGCGGTGGTGCTGTGGATGTTGTTATTGGTTTGAATGGTGGAGTTGGTTAGGTTAATGTTATTGGTCTGAATGGTGGTGATAGTTAGGATAATGGTAATGGTTTCAATGATAGTTTTGGTTAGGATGATGGTATTGGTTTAAATGGTGTTGTTGTTGGTGAGAATGATGGTATTGGATTGAATGTTGGCGTTGTTGGTGAGGATGATTTTATCGGTGTGAATGATGGTATTGTTGGTGAGGATGATGGTATTGGTTTGAATGGTGGTGTTGTGAGGATGATGGTATTGGTTTGAATGGTAGTGTTGGTGAGGATGATGGTATTGGTTTGAATGGTGGTTTTGGTGAGGATGATGGTGTTGGTTTGAATTGTGGTGTTGGTGATGTGGATGGTATTGGTTTGAATCATGTTGTTGGAGAGGATGATGATACTGGTTTGGATGGTGGTATTGTTAGTGAGGATAATGGTATTGGATTGAATGTTGGCATTGTTGGTGAGGATGATGTTATCTGTTTGAATTGTGGTATTGTTGGTGAGGTTGATGGTATTGGTTTGAATGGTGGTTTTGGTGAGGATGATGGAGTTGGTTTGAATGGTGGTGTTGGTGGGGATGATGGGATTGGTTAAAATGGTATGTTGTTGATGTGGATGATGGAATTGGTTTAAATGTTGGTGTTGTTTGTGAGGATCGTGGTATTGGTTTAAATTGTGGTTTTGTTTGTGAGGATGATGGTTTTGGTTTGAATTGTGGTGTTGGTGAGGATGATGGTATTTTTTTTAATGGCGGTGGTGCTGTGGATGTTGTTATTGGTTTGAATGGTGGAGTTGGTTAGGTTAATGTTATTGGTCTGAATGGTGGTGATAGTTAGGATAATGGTATTGGTTTCAATGATGGTTTTGGTTAGGATGATGGTATTGGTTTAAATGGTGTTGTTGTTGGTGAGAATGATGGTATTGGATTGAATGTTGTCGTTGTTGGTGAGGATGATTTTATCGGTTTCAATGGTGGTATCGTTGGTGAGGATGATGGTATTGGTTTGAATGCTGGTGTTGGATAGGATGATGGTATTGATTTGAATGATGCCTTTGGTTGGAAGATGATATTGGTTTGAATGATGGTGTTGGTAAGGATGATGGTATTGGTTTGAATGGTGGTGATGGTTAGGATAATGGTGTTGGTTTCAATGATGCTTTTGGTTAGGATGATGGTATTGGTTTAAATGTTGGTGTTGTTTCTGAGGATTGTGGTATTGTTTTAAAGTGTGGTTTTGTTTGTGAGGATGATGGTTTTGGTTTGTATGGTGGTGTTGGTGAGGATGATGGTATTTTTTTTAATGGCGGTGGTGCTGTGGATGTTGTTATTGGTTTGAATGGTGGAGTTGTTTAGGTTAATGTTATTGGATTGAATGGTGGTGATGGTTAGGATAATGGTGTTGGTTTCAATGATGCTTCTGGTTAGGATGATGATATTGGTTTAAATGGTGTTGTTGTTGGTGAGAATGATGGTATTGGATTGAATGGTGGTGTTGTTGGTGAGGATGATGTTATCTGTTTGAATTGTGGTATTGTTGGTGATGTTGATGGTATTGGTTTGAATTGTGTTGTTGGAGAGGATGATGATACTGGTTTGGATGGTGGTGTTATTGAGTATGATGGTATTGGTTTAAAAGGTGGTTTTGTTGGTGAGGATGATGGTATTGATTTGAATGGGGATGTTAGTGAGAATGATGGTATTGGTTTGAATGGTGGTGTTGGTGATTATGATGGTATTGTTTTGAATGGTGGTCTTGGTGAGGATGATGGTAATGGTTAATATGTTGTTGTTGATGAGGATGACGGTTCTGGTTTGAATGGTTGTGTTTGTGAGGATGTTATTTTCGGTTTGGATGGTAGTGTTGGTGAGTACGATGGTATTGGTTTCAATGCTGTTGTTGTTGGTGAGAATGATTGTATTGGATTGGATGGTGGTAGTGTTGGTGTGGATGATTGTATTGGTTTCAATGGTGGTGTTGGTGAGGATGATAATTTTGGTTTGAATGGTGGTGTTGGTGTGGTTGATGTTATTGGTTTGAATGGTAGTGTTGGATAGGATGATGGTATTGGTTTGAATGGTGGTATTGTTGGCGAGGTTGATGGTATGGATTTGAATGGTGGTGTCGGTGGGGATGATGGTATTGGTTAAAATGGTAATGTTGTTGGTGAGGATGATGGAATTGGTTTAAATGTTGGTGTTGTTTGTGAGGATCGTGGTATTGGTTTAAATTGTGGTTTTGTTTGTGAGGATGATGGTTTTGGTTTGAATGGTGGTGTTGATGAGGATGATGGTATTTTTTTGAATGGCGGTGGTGCTGTGGATGTTGTTATTGGTTTGAATGGTGGAGTTAGTTAGATTAGTGTTATTGGTTTGAATGGTGGTGATGATTAGGATAATGGTATTGATTTCAATGATGCTTCTGGTTAGGATGATGGTATTGGTTTAAATGGTGTTGTTGGTGAGAATGATGGTATTGTATTGGTTGTTGGCGTTGTTGGTGAGGATGATGGTATTTTTGTGAATGGCGGTGGTGCTGTGGATGTTGTTATTGGTTTGAATGGTTGTGTTTGTGAGGATGTTATTTTCGGTTTGGATGGTAGTGTTGGTGAGGATGATCTTTTTGGTTTCAATGTTGTTGTTGTTGGTGAGAATGATGGTATTGGATTGGATGGTGGTAGTGTTGGTGTGGATGATTGTATTGGTTTCAATGGTGGTGTTGGTGAGGATGATAATTTTGGTTTGTATGGTGGTGTTGGTCTGGTTGATGTTATTGGTTTGAATGGTAGTGTTGGATAGGATGATGGTATTGGTTTGAATGGTGGTATTGTTGGCGAGGTTGATGGTATGGATTTGAATGGTGGTGTCGGTGGGGATGATGGTATTGGTTAAAATGGTAATGTTGTTGGTGAGGATGATGGAATTGGTTTAAATGTTGGTGTTGTTTTTGAGGATCGTGGTATTGGTTTAAATTGTGGTTTTGTTTGTGAGGATGATGGTTTTGGTTTGAATGGTGGTGTTGATGAGGATGATGGTATTTTTTTGAATGGCGGTGGTGCTGTGGATGTTGTTATTGGTTTGAATGGTGGAGTTAGTTAGATTAATGTTATTGGTTTGAATGGTCGTGATGGTTAGGATAATCGTGTTGGTTTCAATGATGCTTCTGGTTAGGATGATGGTATTGGTTTAAATGGTGTTGTTGGTGAGAATGATGGCATTGGATTGAATGGTGGCGTTGTTGGTGAGGATGATGTTATCTGTTTGAATTGTGGTATTGCTGGTGAGGATGATGGTATTGGTTTGAATGGTGGTGTTGTTGGTGAGGATGATTCTATTAGTTTGAAAGGCGGTGTTGGTAATTATCAAGGTATTTGTTTGAATGCTGGGTTTGGTGATGTTGATGGTATTGGTTTGAATCGTGTTGTTGGAGAGGATGATGATACTGGTTTGGATGGTGGTGTTATTGAGGATGATGGTATTGTTTTAAATGTTGGTGTTGTTGGTGAGGTTGATGGTATAGGTTTGAATGTTTGTGTTTGTGCGGATCATGGTATTGTTTTAAATGGTGGTTTTGTTTGTGAGGATGACGCTATTGGTTTGAATGGTGGTGTCAGTGAGGATGATGGTATTTTTTTGAATGGCGGTGTTGTGAGGATGATGGTATTGGTTTGAATGGTTGAGTTGGTTAGGTTAATGTTATTGGTTTGAATGGTGGTGATGTTTAGGATAATGATAGATAGATAGATAGATACTTTATTCATCCCCATGGGGAAATTCAACTTTTTTCCAATGTCCCATACACTTGTTGTAGCAAAACTAATTACATACAATACTTAACTCAGTAAAAAATATGATATGCATCTAAATCACTATCTCAAAAAGCATTAATAATAGCTTTTAAAAAGTTCTTAAGTCCTGGCGGTAGAATTGTAAAGCCTAATGGCATTGGGGAGTATTGACCTCTTCATCCTGTCTGAGGAGCATTGCATCGATAGTAACCTGTCGCTGAAACTGCTTCTCTGTCTCTGGATGGTGCTATGTAGAGGATGTTCAGAGTTATCCATAATTGACCGTAGCCTACTCAGCGCCCTTCGCTCAGCTACCGATGTTAAACTCTCCAGTACTTTGCCCACAACAGAGCCCACCTTCCTTACCAGCTTATTAAGACGTGAGGCGTCCCTCTTCTTAATCTTTGGTGTGGATGATGGTATTGGATTGAATGTTGGCATTGTTGGTGAGGATGATTTTATCGGTTTCAATGGTGGTATTGTTGGTGAGGATGATGGTATTGGTTTGAATGTTGGTGTTGGATAGCATGATGGTATTGGTTTGAATTATGCTTTTGGTTGGATGATGGTATTGGTTTGAATGGTGGTGTTGGTAAGGATGATGGTATTGGTTTGAATGGTGGTGAATGTTAGGGTAATGGTGTTGGTTTCAATGATGCTTTTGGTTAGGATGATGGTATTGGTTTAAATGTTGGTGTTGTATGTGAGGATCGTGGTATTGGTTTAAATTGTGGTTTTGTTTGTGATGATGATGGTTTTGGTTTGAATGGTGGTGTTGGTGAGGATGATGGTATTTTTTTGAATGGCGGTGGTGCTGTGGATGTTGTTATTGCTTTGAATGGGGGAGTTGGTTAGGTTAATGTTATTGGATTGAATGGTGGTGATGGTTAGGATAATGGTATTGGTTTCAATGATGCTTTTGGTTGGCTGATGGTATTGGTTTGAATGGTGCTGTTGGTAAGGATGATGTCATTGGTTTGAATGGTGGTGATGGTTAGGATAATGGTATTGGTTTCATTGATGCTTTTGGTTAAGATGATGGTATTGGTTTAAATGGTGTTGTTTTTGGTGAGAATGATGGTATTGGATTGAATGGTGGCGTTGTTGGTGAGGATGATGTTATCTGTTTGAATTGTGGTATTGCTGGTGAGGATGATGGTATTGGTTTGAATGGTGGTATTGATGGTGAGGATGATTCTATTAGTTTGAATGGTGGTGTTGGTAAGTATCAAGGTATTTGTTTGAATGCTGGGTTTGGTGATGTTGATGGTATTGGTTTGAATCGTGTTGTTGGAGAGGATGATGTTACTGGTTTGGATGGTGGTGTTATTGAGGATGATGGTATTGTTTTAAATTTTGGTGTTGTTGGTGAGGTTGATGATATTGGTTTCAATGGTGGTGTTGGATAGCATGATGGTATTGGTTTGAATTATGCTTTTGGTTGGATGATGGTATTGGTTTGAATGGTGGTGTTGGTAAGGATGATGGTATTGGTTTGAATGGTGGTGAATGTTAGGACAATGGTGTTGGTTTCAATGATGCTTTTGGTTAGGATGATGGTATTGTTTTAAATGGTGGTTTTGTTTGTGAGGATGACGCTATTGGTTTGAATTGTGGTGTCAGTGAGGATGATGGTATTTTTTTGAATGGCGGTGGTGCTGTGGATGTTGGTCTTGTTTTGAATGGTGGAGTTGGTGAGGTTAATATTATTGGATAGAATGGTGGTGATGGTTTGGATAATAGTATTGGTTTCAATGATGCTTTTGGTTAGGATGATGGTATTGGTTTAAATGGTGTTGTTGGTAAGGATGATGGTATTGGTTGGAATGGTGGTATCGTTGGTGTGGATGATGGTATTGGTTTGAATGGTGGTGTTGTGAGGATGATGGTATTGGTTTGAATGGTTGAGTTGGTTAGGATAATGTTATTGATTTGAATGGTGGTGATGTTTAGGATAATGGTATTGGTTTCAATGATGCTTTTGGTTAGGATGATGCTATTGGTTTAAATGGTGTTGTTGTTGGTGAGAATGATGGTATTGGATTGAATGTTGGCGTTGTTGGTGAGGATGATTTTATCGGTGTGAATGATGGTATTGTTGGTGAGGATGATGATATTGGTTTCAATGGTGGTGTTGGATAGCATGATGGTATTGGTTTGAATTATGCTTTTGGTTGGATGATGGTATTGGTTTGAATGGTGGTGTTGGTAAGGATGATGGTATTGGTTTGAATGGTGGTATTGTTGGCGAGGTTGATGGTATGGATTTGAATGGTGGTGTCGGTGGGGATGATGGTATTGGTTAAAATGGTAATGTTGTTGGTGAGGATGATGGAATTGGTTTAAATGTTGGTGTTGTTTTTGAGGATCGTGGTATTGGTTTAAATTGTGGTTTTGTTTGTGAGGATGATGGTTTTGGTTTGAATGGTGGTGTTGATGAGGATGATGGTATTTTTTTGAATGGCGGTGGTGCTGTGGATGTTGTTATTGGTTTGAATGGTGGAGTTAGTTAGATTAATGTTATTGGTTTGAATGGTCGTGATGGTTAGGATAATCGTGTTGGTTTCAATGATGCTTCTGGTTAGGATGATGGTATTGGTTTAAATGGTGTTGTTGGTGAGAATGATGGCATTGGATTGAATGGTGGCGTTGTTGGTGAGGATGATGTTATCTGTTTGAATTGTGGTATTGCTGGTGAGGATGATGGTATTGGTTTGAATGGTGGTGTTGTTGGTGAGGATGATTCTATTAGTTTGAAAGGCGGTGTTGGTAATTATCAAGGTATTTGTTTGAATGCTGGGTTTGGTGATGTTGATGGTATTGGTTTGAATCGTGTTGTTGGAGAGGATGATGATACTGGTTTGGATGGTGGTGTTATTGAGGATGATGGTATTGTTTTAAATGTTGGTGTTGTTGGTGAGGTTGATGGTATAGGTTTGAATGTTTGTGTTTGTGCGGATCATGGTATTGTTTTAAATGGTGGTTTTGTTTGTGAGGATGACGCTATTGGTTTGAATGGTGGTGTCAGTGAGGATGATGGTATTTTTTTGAATGGCGGTGTTGTGAGGATGATGGTATTGGTTTGAATGGTTGAGTTGGTTAGGTTAATGTTATTGGTTTGAATGGTGGTGATGTTTAGGATAATGATAGATAGATAGATAGATACTTTATTCATCCCCATGGGGAAATTCAACTTTTTTCCAATGTCCCATACACTTGTTGTAGCAAAACTAATTACATACAATACTTAACTCAGTAAAAAATATGATATGCATCTAAATCACTATCTCAAAAAGCATTAATAATAGCTTTTAAAAAGTTCTTAAGTCCTGGCGGTAGAATTGTAAAGCCTAATGGCATTGGGGAGTATTGACCTCTTCATCCTGTCTGAGGAGCATTGCATCGATAGTAACCTGTCGCTGAAACTGCTTCTCTGTCTCTGGATGGTGCTATGTAGAGGATGTTCAGAGTTATCCATAATTGACCGTAGCCTACTCAGCGCCCTTCGCTCAGCTACCGATGTTAAACTCTCCAGTACTTTGCCCACAACAGAGCCCACCTTCCTTACCAGCTTATTAAGACGTGAGGCGTCCCTCTTCTTAATCTTTGGTGTGGATGATGGTATTGGATTGAATGTTGGCGTTGTTGGTGAGGATGATTTTATCGGTTTCAATGGTGGTATTGTTGGTGAGGATGATGGTATTGGTTTGAATGTTGGTGTTGGATAGCATGATGGTATTGGTTTGAATTATGCTTTTGGTTGGATGATGGTATTGGTTTGAATGGTGGTGTTGCTAAGGATGATGGTATTGGTTTGAATGGTGGTGAATGTTAGGGTAACGGTGTTGGTTTCAATGATGCTTTTGGTTAGGATGATGGTATTGGTTTAAATGTTGGTGTTGTATGTGAGGATCGTGGTATTGGTTTAAATTGTGGTTTTGTTTGTGATGATGATGGTTTTGGTTTGAATGGTGGTGTTGGTGAGGATGATGGTATTTTTTTGAATGGCGGTGGTGCTGTGGATGTTGTTATTGCTTTGAATGGGGGAGTTGGTTAGGTTAATGTTATTGGATTGAATGGTGGTGATGGTTAGGATAATGGTATTGGTTTCAATGATGCTTTTGGTTGGCTGATGGTATTGGTTTGAATGGTGCTGTTGGTAAGGATGATGTCATTGGTTTGAATGGTGGTGATGGTTAGGATAATGGTATTGGTTTCATTGATGCTTTTGGTTAAGATGATGGTATTGGTTTAAATGGTGTTGTTTTTGGTGAGAATGATGGTATTGGATTGAATGGTGGCGTTGTTGGTGAGGATGATGTTATCTGTTTGAATTGTGGTATTGCTGGTGAGGATGATGGTATTGGTTTGAATGGTGGTATTGATGGTGAGGATGATTCTATTAGTTTGAATGGTGGTGTTGGTAAGTATCAAGGTATTTGTTTGAATGCTGGGTTTGGTGATGTTGATGGTATTGGTTTGAATCGTGTTGTTGGAGAGGATGATGTTACTGGTTTGGATGGTGGTGTTATTGAGGATGATGGTATTGTTTTAAATTTTGGTGTTGTTGGTGAGGTTGATGATATTGGTTTCAATGGTGGTGTTGGATAGCATGATGGTATTGGTTTGAATTATGCTTTTGGTTGGATGATGGTATTGGTTTGAATGGTGGTGTTGGTAAGGATGATGGTATTGGTTTGAATGGTGGTGAATGTTAGGACAATGGTGTTGGTTTCAATGATGCTTTTGGTTAGGATGATGGTATTGTTTTAAATGGTGGTTTTGTTTGTGAGGATGACGCTATTGGTTTGAATTGTGGTGTCAGTGAGGATGATGGTATTTTTTTGAATGGCGGTGGTGCTGTGGATGTTGGTCTTGTTTTGAATGGTGGAGTTGGTGAGGTTAATATTATTGGATAGAATGGTGGTGATGGTTTGGATAATAGTATTGGTTTCAATGATGCTTTTGGTTAGGATGATGGTATTGGTTTAAATGGTGTTGTTGGTAAGGATGATGGTATTGGTTGGAATGGTGGTATCGTTGGTGTGGATGATGGTATTGGTTTGAATGGTGGTGTTGTGAGGATGATGGTATTGGTTTGAATGGTTGAGTTGGTTAGGATAATGTTATTGATTTGAATGGTGGTGATGTTTAGGATAATGGTATTGGTTTCAATGATGCTTTTGGTTAGGATGATGCTATTGGTTTAAATGGTGTTGTTGTTGGTGAGAATGATGGTATTGGATTGAATGTTGGCGTTGTTGGTGAGGATGATTTTATCGGTGTGAATGATGGTATTGTTGGTGAGGATGATGATATTGGTTTCAATGGTGGTGTTGGATAGCATGATGGTATTGGTTTGAATTATGCTTTTGGTTGGATGATGGTATTGGTTTGAATGGTGGTGTTGGTAAGGATGATGGTATTGGTTTGAATGGTGGTGAATGTTAGGACAATGGTGTTGGTTTCAATGATGCTTTTGGTTAGGATGATGGTATTGGTTTAAATGTTGGTGTTGTTTGTGAGGATCGTGGTATTGGTTTAAATTGTGGTTTTGTTTGTGATGATGATGGTTTTGGTTTGAATGGTGGTGTTGGTGAGGATGATGGTATTTTTTTGAATGGCGGTGGTGCTGTGGATGTTGTTATTGCTTTGAATGGGGGAGTTGGTTAGGTTAATGTTATTGGATTGAATGGTGGTGATGATTAGGATAATGGTATTGGTTTCAATGATGCTTTTGGTTAGCTGATGGTATTGGTTTGAATGGTGCTGTTGGTAAGGATGATGTTATTGGTTTGAATGGTGGTGATGGTTAGGATAATGGTATTGGTTTCATTGATGCTTTTGGTTAGGATGATGGTATTGGTTTAAATGGTGTTGTTGTTAGTGAGAATGATGGTATTGGATTGAATGTTGGCGTTGTTGGTGAGGATGATTTTATCGGTTTCAATGGTGGTATCGTTGGTGAGGATGATGGTATTGGTTTGAATGGTGGTGTTGGTGTGGTTGATGGTATTGGTTTGAATGCTGGTGTTGGATAGGATGATGGTATTGATTTGAATGATGCCTTTGGTTGGAAGATGATATTGGTTTGAATGGTGGTGTTGGTAAGGATGATGGTATTGGTTTGAATGGTGGTGATGGTTAGGATAATGGTGTTGGTTTCAATGATGCTTTTGGTTAGGATGATGGTATTGGTTTAAATGTTGGTGTTGTTTCTGAGGATTGTGGTATTGTTTTAAAGTGTGGTTTTGTTTGTGAGGATGATGGTTTTGGTTTGTATGGTGGTGTTGGTGAGGATGATGGTATTTTTTTTAATGGCGGTGGTGCTGTGGATGTTGTTATTGGTTTGAATGGCGGAGTTGTTTAGGTTAATGTTATTGGATTGAATGGTGGTGATGGTTAGGATAATGGTGTTGGTTTCAATGATGCTTTTGGTTAGGATGATGATATTGGTTTAAATGGTGTTGTTGTTGGTGAGAATGATGGTATTGGATTGAATGGTGGTGTTGTTGGTGAGGATGATGTTATCTGTTTGAATTGTGGTATTGTTGGTGAGGATGATGGTATTGGTTTGAATGGTGGTGTTGTTGGTGAGGATGATTCTATTAGTTTGAATGGCGGTGTTGGTAAGTATCAAGGTATTTGTTTGAATGCTGGGGTTGGTGATGTTGATGGTATTGGTTTGAATTGTGTTGTTGGAGAGGATGATGATACTGGTTTGGATGGTGGTGTTATTGAGTATGATGGTATTGGTTTAAAAGGTGGTTTTGTTGGTGAGGATGATGGTATTGATTTGAATGGGGATGTTAGTGAGAATGATGGTATTGGTTTGAATGGTGGTGTTGGTGATTATGATGGTATTGTTTTGAATGGTGGTCTTGGTGAGGATGATGGTAATGGTTAATATGTTGTTGTTGATGAGGATGACGGTTCTGGTTTGAATGGTTGTGTTTGTGAGGATGTTATTT
Organism: Hemitrygon akajei; assembly: GCF_048418815.1. NCBI lineage: Eukaryota > Metazoa > Chordata > Chondrichthyes > Myliobatiformes > Dasyatidae > Hemitrygon > Hemitrygon akajei. The sequence goes on along the minus strand of NC_133128.1, from coordinate 121,420,458 downwards.
TCGGTTTGGATGGTAGTGTTGGTGAGGATGATCTTTTTGGTTTCAATGTTGTTGTTGTTGGTGAGAATGATTGTATTGGATTGGACGGTGGTAGTGTTGGTGTGGATGATTGTATTGGTTTCAATGGTGGTGTTGGTGAGGATGATAATTTTGGTTTGAATGGTGGTGTTGGTGTGGTTGATGTTATTGGTTTGAATGGTAGTGTTGGATAGGATGATGGTATTGGTTTGAATGGTGGTATTGTTGGCGAGGTTGATGGTATGGATTTGAATGGTGGTGTCGGTGGGGATGATGGTATTGGTTAAAATGGTAATGTTGTTGGTGAGGATGATGGAATTGGTTTAAATGTTGGTGTTGTTTTTGAGGATCGTGGTATTGGTTTAAATTGTTGTTTTGTTTGTGAGGATGATGCTTTTGGTTTGAATGGTGGTGTTGATGAGGATGATGGTATTTTTTTGAATGGCGGTGGTGCTGTGGATGTTGTTATTGGTTTGAATGGTGGAGTTAGTTAGATTAATGTTATTGGTTTGAATGGTGGTGATGATTAGGATAATGGTATTGATTTCAATGATGCTTCTGGTTAGGATGATGGTATTGGTTTAAATGGTGTTGTTGGTGAGAATGATGGTATTGTATTGGTTGTTGGCGTTGTTGGTGAGGATGATGGTATTTTTTTGAATGGCGGTGGTGCTGTGGATGTTGTTATTGGTTTGAATGGTTGTGTTTGTGAGGATGTTATTTTCGGTTTGGATGGTAGTGTTGGTGAGGATGATCTTTTTGGTTTCAATGTTGTTGTTGTTGGTGAGAATGATGGTATTGGATTGGATGGTGGTAGTGTTGGTGTGGATGATTGTATTGGTTTCAATGGTGGTGTTGGTGAGGATGATAATTTTGGTTTGTATGGTGGTGTTGGTGTGGTTGATGTTATTGGTTTGAATGGTAGTGTTGGATAGGATGATGGTATTGGTTTGAATGGTGGTATTGTTGGCGAGGTTGATGGTATGGATTTGAATGGTGGTGTGGGTGGGGATGATGGTATTGGTTAAAATGGTAATGTTGTTGGTGAGGATGATGGAATTGGTTTAAATGTTGGTGTTGTTTGTGAGGATCGTGGTATTGGTTTAAATTGTGATTTTGTTTGTGAAGATGATGGTTTTGGTTTGAATGGTGGTGTTGATGAGGATGATGGTATTTTTTTGAATGGCGGTGGTGCTGTGGATGTAGTTATTGGTTTGAATGGTGGAGTTAGTTAGATTAATGTTATTGGTTTGAATGGTCGTGATGGTTAGGATAATCGTGTTGGTTTCAATGATGCTTCTGGTTAGGATGATGGTATTGGTTTAAATGGTGTTGTTGGTGAGAATGATGGCATTGGATTGAATGGTGGTGTTGTTGGTGAGGATGATGTTATCTGTTTGAATTGTGGTATTGCTGGTGAGGATGATGGTATTGGTTTGAATGGTGGTGTTGTTGGTGAGGATGATTCTATTAGTTTGAAAGGCGGTGTTGGTAAGTATCAAGGTATTTGTTTGAATGCTGGGTTTGGTGATGTTGATGGTATTGGTTTGAATCGTGTTGTTGGAGAGGATGATGATACTGGTTTGGATGGTGGTGTTATTGAGGATGATGGTATTGTTTTAAATGTTGGTGTTGTTGGTGAGGTTGATGGTATAGGTTTGAATGTTTGTGTTTGTGCGGATCATGGTATTGTTTTAAATGGTGGTTTTGTTTGTGAGGATGACGCTATTGGTTTGAATGGTGGTGTCAGTGAGGATGATGGTATTTTTTTGAATGGCGGTGTTGTGAGGATGATGGTATTGGTTTGAATGGTTGAGTTGGTTAGGTTAATGTTATTGGTTTGAATGGTGGTGATGTTTAGGATAATGATAGATAGATAGATAGATACTTTATTCATCCCCATGGGGAAATTCAACTTTTTTCCAATGTCCCATACACTTGTTGTAGCAAAACTAATTACATACAATACTTAACTCAGTAAAAAATATGATATGCATCTAAATCACTATCTCAAAAAGCATTAATAATAGCTTTTAAAAAGTTCTTAATTCCTGGCGGTAGAATTGTAAAGCCTAATGGCATTGGGGAGTATTGACCTCTTCATCCTGTCTGAGGAGCATTGCATCGATAGTAACCTGTCGCTGAAACTGCTTCTCTGTCTCTGGATGGTGCTATGTAGAGGATGTTCAGAGTTATCCATAATTGACCGTAGCCTACTCAGCGCCCTTCGCTCAGCTACCGATGTTAAACTCTCCAGTACTTTGCCCACAACAGAGCCCACCTTCCTTACCAGCTTATTAAGACGTGAGGCGTCCCTCTTCTTAATCTTTGGTGTGGATGATGGTATTGGATTGAATGTTGGCGTTGTTGGTGAGGATGATTTTATCGGTGTGAATGATGGTATTGTTGGTGAGGATGATGGTATTGGTTTGAATGTTGGTGTTGGATAGCATGATGGTATTGGTTTGAATTATGCTTTTGGTTGGATGATGGTATTGGTTTGAATGGTGCTGTTGGTAAGGATGATGTCATTGGTTTGAATGGTGGTGATGGTTAGGATAATGGTATTGGTTTCATTGATGCTTTTGGTTGGCTGATGGTATTGGTTTGAATGGTGCTGTTGGTAAGGATGATGTCATTGGTTTGAATGGTGGTGATGGTTAGGATAATGGTATTGGTTTCATTGATGCTTTTGGTTAAGATGATGGTATTGGTTTAAATGGTGTTGTTTTTGGTGAGAATGATGGTATTGGATTGAATGGTGGCGTTGTTGGTGAGGATGATGTTATCTGTTTGAATTGTGGTATTGCTGGTGAGGATGATGGTATTGGTTTGAATGGTGGTATTGATGGTGAGGATGATTCTATTAGTTTGAATGGTGGTGTTGGTAAGTATCAAGGTATTTGTTTGAATTCTGGGTTTGGTGATGTTGATGGTATTGGTTTGAATCGTGTTGTTGGAGAGGATGATGTTACTGGTTTGGATGGTGGTGTTATTGAGGATGATGGTATTGTTTTAAATTTTGGTGTTGTTGGTGAGGTTGATGATATTGGTTTCAATGGTGGTGTTGGATAGCATGATGGTATTGGTTTGAATTATGCTTTTGGTTGGATGATGGTATTGGTTTGAATGGTGGTATTGGTAAGGATGATGGTATTGGTTTGAATGGTGGTGAATGTTAGGACAATGGTGTTGGTTTCAATGATGCTTTTGGTTAGGATGATGGTATTGTTTTAAATGGTGGTTTTGTTTGTGAGGATGACGCTATTGGTTTGAATTGTGGTGTCAGTGAGGATGATGGTATTTTTTTGAATGGCGGTGTTGCTGTGGATGTTGGTCTTGTTTTGAATGGTGGAGTTGGTGAGGTTAATATTATTGGATAGAATGGTGGTGATGGTTTGGATAATAGTATTGGTTTCAATGATGCTTTTGGTTAGGATGATGGTATTGGTTTAAATGGTGTTGTTGGTAAGGATGATGGTATTGGTTGGAATGGTGGTATCGTTGGTGTGGATGATGGTATTGGTTTGAATGGTGGTGTTGTGAGGATGATGGTATTGGTTTGAATGGTTGAGTTGGTTAGGATAATGTTATTGATTTGAATGGTGGTGATGTTTAGGATAATGGTATTGGTTTCAATGATGCTTTTGGTTAGGATGATGCTATTGGTTTAAATGGTGTTGTTGTTGGTGAGAATGATGGTATTGGATTGAATGTTGGCGTTGTTGGTGAGGATGATTTTATCGGTGTGAATGATGGTATTGTTGGTGAGGATGATGATATTGGTTTCAATGGTGGTGTTGGATAGCATGATGGTATTGGTTTGAATTATGCTTTTGGTTGGATGATGGTATTGGTTTGAATGGTGGTGTTGGTAAGGATGATGGTATTGGTTTGAATGGTGGTGAATGTTAGGACAATGGTGTTGGTTTCAATGATGCTTTTGGTTAGGATGATGGTATTGGTTTAAATGTTGGTGTTGTTTGTGAGGATCGTGGTATTGGTTTAAATTGTGGTTTTGTTTGTGATGATGATGGTTTTGGTTTGAATGGTGGTGTTGGTGAGGATGATGGTATTGGTTTGAATGGCGGTGGTGCTGTGGATGTTGTTATTGCTTTGAATGGGGGAGTTGGTTAGGTTAATGTTATTGGATTGAATGGTGGTGATGGTTAGGATAATGGTATTGGTTTCAATGATGCTTTTGGTTAGCTGATGGTATTGGTTTGAATGGTGCTGTTGGTAAGGATGATGTTATTGGTTTGAATGGTGGTGATGGTTAGGATAATGGTATTGGTTTCATTGATGCTTTTGGTTAGGATGATGGTATTGGTTTAAATGGTGTTGTTGTTGGTGAGAATGATGGTATTGGATTGAATGGTGGCATTGTTGGTGAGGATGATGTTATCGGTTTGAATGGTGGTATTGTTGGTGAAGATGATGGTATTGGTTTCAATGGTGGTGTTGTTGGTGTGGATGATGCTATTAGTTTGAATGGCGGTGTTGGAAAGTATGAAGGTATTTGTTTGAACGGTGGTGTTGGTGATGTTGATGGTTTTGGTTTGAATCATGTTGTTGGAGAAAATGATGATACTGGTTTGGATGGTGGTGTTATTGAGGATGATGGTATTGTGTCAAATGTTGGTGTTGTTGGTGAGTTTGATGGCATTAGTTTGAAAGTTTGTGATTGTGAGGATCATGGTATGGTTTAAATGGTGGGTTTGTTTGTGAGGATGATGGCATTGGTTTGAGTGATGGTGTTGGTGAGGATGATGGGGTTTTTTTGAATGTCGGTGTTGGTGTGGATGTTGGTATTGGTTTGAATTGTGGAGTTGGTGAGTTATTGGTTTGAATGATGCTTTTGTTTGGATGATGGTATTGGTTTCTTTCTTTCTTTTTCAATCTTTTTATTAGTATTAAAAATATTATGAGCAAAATACAATTAATATATTAATAAAGGGATTACAAACATACAAGTTCCCATTACACATGAAGGAATACATAAGCAATGAATACAGTATAAATAAGTTTTCCCAAAACATGAACCATATTGTATATATATGAACAAGGTAAATCTAGATATTTCATAATATATAATAAATAAAAAAAATGGTATTGGTTTCAAAGGTGGTGTTGGTAAGGATGATGGTATTGGTTTGAATGGTGGTATTGTTGGTGAGGATGATGGTATTGGATTGAATGGTGTTTTTGTTGGTGATGATGATGTTATCGGTTTGAATGGTGGTATTGTTGGTGAGGATGATGGTAATGGTTTGAATGGTGGTGCTGTTGGTGAGTATGATGGTATGGATTTGAATGGTGATGTTATTGAGAATGATGGTATTGGTTTGAATGGTGGTGTTGGTGAGGATGATGGTGTTGGTTGGAATGGTGGTTTTGGTGAGGATGATGGTATTGGTTAATATGGTGGTGTTGTTGCTGAGAATGATGGTATTGGATTGATTGGTGATGTTGTTGGTGAGGATGATGTTATCGGTTTGAATGGCTGTATAGTTGGTGAGGATGATGTTATTGGTTTGAATCGTGTTGTTGGAGAGGATGATGATACTTTTTTGGATGGTGGTGTTATTGAGGATGATGGTATTGTTTTAAATGTTGGTGCTGTTTGTGAGGATCGTGGTATTGGTTTAAATGTTGGTTTGGTTTGTGAGGATGATGGAATTGTTTTGAATGGCAGTGTTGGTGTGGATGTTGGTATTGGTTTGAATGGTGGTGTTGTGAGGTTAATGTTATTGGTTTGAATGGTGGTGTCAGTGTGGATGATGGTATTTGTTTGAATGGTGCTTTTGGTTGGATGATGGTATTGGTTTGAATGGTGGTGTTGTTGGTGAGGTTGATGGCATTGGTGTGAAAGTTTGTGTTTGTGAGGATCATGGTATTGGTTTAAATGGTGGTTTTGTTTGTGAGGATGATGGTATTGGATTGAATGATGGTGTTGGTGAGGATGATGAGATTTTTTTGAATGGCGGTGTTGGTGTGGATGTTGGTATTGGTTTGAATGGTGGAGTTGGTGAGGATAATGTTATTGGTTTGAATTATGCTTTTGGTTGGATGATGGTATTGGTTTGAATGGTGGTGTTGGTAAGGATGAAGGTATTGGTTTGAATGGTGGTGTTGGTTAGGATGATGGTATTGGTTTAAATTGTTTTGTTGTTGGTGAGGATGATGGTATTGTTTTGAATAGTGGTGCTTATGAGGTTGATGGTATTGGTTTAAATAGTGGTGCTGTTCGTGAGGATGATGGTAATGGTTTGAATTGTGGTGTTGTTGGTGAGGATGATGGTTTTGGTTTGAATGGTGTTGTTGTTGGTGCTGATAATGGTATTGGTTTGGATGGTGGTGTTGGTGAGGATGATGGTATTGCTTTAAATGGTGGTGTTGTTGGTGAGGATGATGGTATTGAAATGAATGGTTATGTTAGTGAGGATGATGGTATTGGTTTGAATGGTGGTATTTTTGGTGAGGATGATGTTATCGGTTTGAATGGTGGTATTGTTGGTGAAGATGATGGTATTGGTTTCAATTGTGGTGTTGTTGGTGTGGATGATGCTATTAGTTTGAATGGCGGTGTTGGAAATTATGAAGGTATTTGTTTGAACGGTGGTGTTGGTGATGTTGATGGTATTGGTTTGAATGGTGGTGTTGGTTAGGATGATGGTATTGGTTTAAATTGTTTTGTTGTTGGTGAGGATGATGGTATTGTTTTGAATAGTGGTGCTTATGAGGTTGATCGTATTGGTTTAAATAGTGGTGCTGTTCGTGAGGATGATGGTAATGGTTTGAATTGTGGTGTTGTTGGTGAGGATGATGGTTTTGGTTTGAATGGTGTTGTTGTTGGTGCTGATAATGGTATTGGTTTGGATGGTGGTGTTGGTGAGGATGATGGTATTGCTTTAAATGGTGGTGTTGTTGGTGAGGATGATGGTATTGAATTGAATGGTTGTGTTAGTGAGGATGATGGTATTGGTTTGAATGGTGGTGTTGGTAAGTATCAAGGTATTTGTTTGAATGGTGGTGTTGTTGGTGAGGATGATTCTGTTAGTTTGAATGGTGGTGTTGGTAAGTATCAAGGTATTTGTTTGAATGCTGGGGTTGGTGATGTTGATGGTATTGGTTTGAAACGTGTTGTTGGAGAGGATGATGATACTGGTTTAGATGGTGGTGTTGTTTAGGATGCCGGTATTGTTTTACATGTTGGTGTTGTTGGTGAGGTTGATGGCATTGGTGTGAAAGTTTGTGTTTGTGAGGATCATGGTATTGGTTTAAAAGGTGGTTTTGTTGGTGAGGATGATGGTATTGATTTGAATGGGGATGTTAGTGAGAATGATGGTATTGGATTGAATGGTGGTGTTGGTGATTATGATGGTATTGTTTTGAATGGTGGTCTTGGTGAGGATGATGGTAATGGTTAATATGTTGTTGTTGATGAGGATGACGGTTCTGGTTTGAATGGTTGTGTTTGTGAGGATGTTATTTTCGGTTTGGATGGTAGTGTTGGTGAGGATGATCTTTTTGGTTTCAATGTTGTTGTTGTTGGTGAGAATGATTGTATTGGATTGGATGGTGGTAGTGTTGGTGTGGATGATTGTATTGGTTTCAATGGTGGTGTTGGTGAGGATGATAATTTTGGTTTGAATGGTGGTGTTGGTGTGGTTGATGTTATTGGTTTGAATGGTAGTGTTGGATAGGATGATGGTATTGGTTTGAATGGTGGTATTGTTGGCGAGGTTGATGGTATGGATTTGAATGGTGGTGTGGGTGGGGATGATGGTATTGGTTAAAATGGTAATGTTGTTGGTGAGGATGATGGAATTGGTTTAAATGTTGGTGTTGTTTGTGAGGATCGTGGTATTGGTTTAAATTGTGGTTTTGTTTGTGAGGATGATGGTTTTGGTTTGAATGGTGGTGTTGATGAGGATGATGGTATTTTTTTGAATGGCGGTGGTGCTGTGGATGTTGTTATTGGTTTGAATGGTGGAGTTAGTTAGATTAATGTTATTGGTTTGAATGGTGGTGATGATTAGGATAATGGTATTGATTTCAATGATGCTTCTGGTTAGGATGATGGTATTGGTTTAAATGGTGTTGTTGGTGAGAATGATGGTATTGTATTGGTTGTTGGCGTTGTTGGTGAGGATGATGGTATTTTTTTGAATGGCGGTGGTGCTGTGGATGTTGTTATTGGTTTGAATGGTTGTGTTTGTGAGGATGTTATTTTCGGTTCGGATGGTAGTGTTGGTGAGGATGATCTTTTTGGTTTCAATGTTGTTGTTGTTGGTGAGAATGATGGTATTGGATTGGATGGTGGTAGTGTTGGTGTGGATGATTGTATTGGTTTCAATGGTGGTGTTGGTGAGGATGATAATTTTGGTTTGTATGGTGGTGTTGGTGTGGTTGATGTTATTGGTTTGAATGGTAGTGTTGGATAGGATGATGGTATTGGTTTGAATGGTGGTATTGTTGGCGAGGTTGATGGTATGGATTTGAATGGTGGTGTCGGTGGGGATGATGGTATTGGTTAAAATGGTAATGTTGTTGGTGAGGATGATGGAATTGGTTTAAATGTTGGTGTTGTTTGTGAGGATCGTGGTATTGGTTTAAATTGTGGTTTTGTTTGTGAGGATGATGGTTTTGGTTTGAATGGTGGTGTTGATGAGGATGATGGTATTTTTTTGAATGGCGGTGGTGCTGTGGATGTTGTTATTGGTTTGAATGGTGGAGTTAGTTAGATTAATGTTATTGGTTTGAATGGTCGTGATGGTTAGGATAATCGTGTTGGTTAGGATGATGGTATTGGTTTAAATGGTGTTGTTGGTGAGAATGATGGCATTGGATTGAATGGTGGCGTTGTTGGTGAGGATGATGTTATCTGTTTGAATTGTGGTATTGCTGGTGAGGATGATGGTATTGGTTTGAATGGTGGTGTTGTTGGTGAGGATGATTCTATTAGTTTGAAAGGCGGTGTTGGTAAGTATCAAGGTATTTGTTTGAATGCTGGGTTTGGTGATGTTGATGGTATTGGTTTGAATCGTGTTGTTGGAGAGGATGATGATACTGGTTTGGATGGTGGTGTTATTGAGGATGATGGTATTGTTTTAAATGTTGGTGTTGTTGGTGAGGTTGATGGTATAGGTTTGAATGTTTGTGTTTGTGCGGATCATGGTATTGTTTTAAATGGTGGTTTTGTTTGTGAGGATGACGCTATTGGTTTGAATGGTGGTGTCAGTGAGGATGATGGTATTTTTTTGAATGGCGGTGTTGTGAGGATGATGGTATTGGTTTGAATGGTTGAGTTGGTTAGGTTAATGTTATTGGTTTGAATGGTGGTGATGTTTAGGATAATGATAGATAGATAGATAGATACTTTATTCATCCCCATGGGGAAATTCAACTTTTTTCCAATGTCCCATACACTTGTTGTAGCAAAACTAATTACATACAATACTTAACTCAGTAAAAAATATGATATGCATCTAAATCACTATCTCAAAAAGCATTAATAATAGCTTTTAAAAAGTTCTTAAGTCCTGGCGGTAGAATTGTAAAGCCTAATGGCATTGGGGAGTATTGACCTCTTCATCCTGTCTGAGGAGCATTGCATCGATAGTAACCTGTCGCTGAAACTGCTTCTCTGTCTCTGGATGGTGCTATGTAGAGGATGTTCAGAGTTATCCATAATTGACCGTAGCCTACTCAGCGCCCTTCGCTCAGCTACCGATGTTAAACTCTCCAGTACTTTGCCCACAACAGAGCCCACCTTCCTTACCAGCTTATTAAGACGTGAGGCGTCCCTCTTCTTAATCTTTGGTGTGGATGATGGTATTGGATTGAATGTTGGCGTTGTTGGTGAGGATGATTTTATCGGTGTGAATGATGGTATTGTTGGTGAGGATGATGGTATTGGTTTGAATGTTGGTGTTGGATAGCATGATGGTATTGGTTTGAATTATGCTTTTGGTTGGATGATGGTATTGGTTTGAATGGTGCTGTTGGTAAGGATGATGTCATTGGTTTGAATGGTGGTGATGGTTAGGATAATGGTATTGGTTTCATTGATGCTTTTGGTTGGCTGATGGTATTGGTTTGAATGGTGCTGTTGGTAAGGATGATGTCATTGGTTTGAATGGTGGTGATGGTTAGGATAATGGTATTGGTTTCATTGATGCTATTGGTTAAGATGATGGTATTGGTTTAAATGGTGTTGTTTTTGGTGAGAATGATGGTATTGGATTGAATGGTGGCGTTGTTGGTGAGGATGATGTTATCTGTTTGAATTGTGGTATTGCTGGTGAGGATGATGGTATTGGTTTGAATGGTGGTATTGATGGTGAGGATGATTCTATTAGTTTGAATGGTGGTGTTGGTAAGTATCAAGGTATTTGTTTGAATTCTGGGTTTGGTGATGTTGATGGTATTGGTTTGAATCGTGTTGTTGGAGAGGATGATGTTACTGGTTTGGATGGTGGTGTTATTGAGGATGATGGTATTGTTTTAAATTTTGGTGTTGTTGGTGAGGTTGATGATATTGGTTTCAATGGTGGTGTTGGATAGCATGATGGTATTGGTTTGAATTATGCTTTTGGTTGGATGATGGTATTGGTTTGAATGGTGGTGTTGGTAAGGATGATGGTATTGGTTTGAATGGTGGTGAATGTTAGGACAATGGTGTTGGTTTCATGATGCTTTTGGTTAGGATGATGGTATTGTTTTAAATGGTGGTTTTGTTTGTGAGGATGACGCTATTGGTTTGAATTGTGGTGTCAGTGAGGATGATGGTATTTTTTTGAATGGCGGTGTTGCTGTGGATGTTGGTCTTGTTTTGAATGGTGGAGTTGGTGAGGTTAATATTATTGGATAGAATGGTGGTGATGGTTTGGATAATAGTATTGGTTTCAATGATGCTTTTGGTTAGGATGATGGTATTGGTTTAAATGGTGTTGTTGGTAAGGATGATGGTATTGGTTGGAATGGTGGTATCGTTGGTGTGGATGATGGTATTGGTTTGAATGGTGGTGTTGTGAGGATGATGGTATTGGTTTGAATGGTTGAGTTGGTTAGGATAATGTTATTGATTTGAATGGTGGTGATGTTTAGGATAATGGTATTGGTTTCAATGATGCTTTTGGTTAGGATGATGCTATTGGTTTAAATGGTGTTGTTGTTGGTGAGAATGATGGTATTGGATTGAATGTTGGCGTTGTTGGTGAGGATGATTTTATCGGTGTGAATGATGGTATTGTTGGTGAGGATGATGATATTGGTTTCAATGGTGGTGTTGGATAGCATGATGGTATTGGTTTGAATTATGCTTTTGGTTGGATGATGGTATTGGTTTGAATGGTGGTGTTGGTAAGGATGATGGTATTGGTTTGAATGGTGGTGAATGTTAGGACAATGGTGTTGGTTTCAATGATGCTTTTGGTTAGGATGATGGTATTGGTTTAAATGTTGGTGTTGTTTGTGAGGATCGTGGTATTGGTTTAAATTGTGGTTTTGTTTGTGATGATGATGGTTTTGGTTTGAATGGTGGTGTTGGTGAGGATGATGGTATTTTTTTGAATGGCGGTGGTGCTGTGGATGTTGTTATTGCTTTGAATGGGGGAGTTGGTTAGGTTAATGTTATTGGATTGAATGGTGGTGATGGTTAGGATAATGGTATTGGTTTCAATGATGCGTTTGGTTAGCTGATGGTATTGGTTTGAATGGTGCTGTTGGTAAGGATGATGTTATTGGTTTGAATGGTGGTGATGGTTAGGATAATGGTATTGGTTTCATTGATGCTTTTGGTTAGGATGATGGTATTGGTTTAAATGGTGTTGTTGTTGGTGAGAATGATGGTATTGGATTGAATGGTGGCATTGTTGGTGAGGATGATGTTATCTGTTTGAATTGTGGTATTGCTGGTGAGGATGATGGTATTGGTTTGAATGGTGGTGTTGATGGTGAGGATGATTCTATTAGTTTGAATGGCGGTGTTGGTAAGTATCAAGGTACTTGTTTGAATGCTGGGTTTGGTGATGTTGATGGTATTGGTTTGAATCGTGTTGTTGGAGAGGATGATGATACTGGTTTGGATGGTGGTGTTATTGAGGATGATGGTATTGTTTTAAATTTTGGTGTTGTTGGTGAGGTTGATGGTATTGGTTTGAATGTTTGTGTTGGTTCGGATCATGGTATTGTTTTAAATGGTGGTTTTGTTTGTGAGGATGACGCTATTCGTTTGAGTGGTGGTGTCGGTGAGGATGATGGTATTTTTTTGAATGGCGGTGTTGCTGTGGATGTTGGTATTGGTTTGAATGGTGGTGTTCGTGATGTTGATGGTATTGGTTTGAATCGTGTTGTTGGAGAGGATGATGATACTTTTTTGGATGGTGGTGTTGTTGAGGATGATGGTATTGTTTTAAATGTTGGTGTTGTTGGTGAGGTTGATGGTAATGGTTTGAACGTTTGTGTTTGTGAGGATCATGGTATTGTTTTAAATGGTGGTTTTGATTGTAAGGAGGATGGTGTTGGTTTGAATGGTGCTATTGTTGGTGAGGATGATGTTATTGTTTTGAATGGTGGTATTGTTGGTGAGGATGATGGTGTTGGTTGGAATGATGGTGTTGGTGAGGATGATGGTAATGGTTAATATGGTGGTGTTGATGAGTATGACGGTTCCGGTTTGAATGGTGGTGTTTGTGAGGATGTTATTATCGGTTTGGATGGTAGTGTTGGTGAGGATGATCTTATTGGTTTCAATGTTGTTGTTGTTGGTGAGAATGATGGTATTGGATTGAATGGTGGTAGTGTTGATGTGGATGATTGTATTGGTTTCAATGGTGGTGTTGGTGAAGATGATGATATTGGTTTAAATGGTCGTGTTGTTCGTGAGGATGTTGGTAGTGGTTTGAATTGTGGTGTTGTTGGTGATGATGATGGTATTGGTTTGAATGGTGTTGTTGTTGGTGCCGATGATTGTATTTTTTTTGAATGTTGGTGATGGTTAGGATAATGGTATTGGTTTAAATGATGCTTTTTGTTAGGATGATGGTATTGGTTTAAATGGAGATGTTGTTTTGGATTGAATGGTGGTGTTGTTGCTGAGGATGATGTTATCGGTTTGAATTGTGGTATTGTTGGTGAGGATGATGGTATTGGTTTGAATCGTGTTGCTGGAGAGGATGATGATTCTGGTTTGGATGGTGGTGTTATTGAGGATGATGGCATTGTGTTAAATGTTGGTGTTGTTTGTGAGGATCGTGGTATTGGTTTAAATGGTGGTTTTGTTTGTAAGGATTATGGTATTGGTTTGAATGGTGGTGTTGGTGAGGATCATGGTATTGGTTTGAATGGTGGTGTTGGTAAGGATCATAGTATTGGTTTGAATGGTGGTGTTAGTTAGTCTGATGGTATTGGATTGAATGTTGGTGTTGGTGTGGATGATGGTATTGGTTTGTATGATGCTTTTGGTTAGGATGATGGTTTTGGTTTGAATGGTGGTGTTGGTAAGGATCATAGTATTGGTTTGAATGGTGGTGTTAGTTAGGCTGATGGTATTGGTTTGAATGGTGGTGTTGGTGTGGATGATGGTATTGGTTTGAATGGTTGTGTTGGATAGGATGATGGTATTGTTTTAAATGTTGTTGTTGTTTCTGAGGATCATGGTATTGGTTTAAATGGTGGTTTTGTTTGTGAGGATGATGGTATTGGATTGAATGATGGTGTTGGTGAGGATGATGAGATTTTTTTGAATGGCGGTGTTGGTGTGGATGTTGGTATTGGTTTGAATGGTGGAGTTGGTGAGGTTAATGTTATTGGTTTGAATTATGCTTTTGGTTGGATGATGGTATTGGTTTCAAAGGTGTTGTTGGTAAGGATAATAGTATTGGTTTGAATGGTGGTATTTTTGGTGAGGATGATGTTATCGGTTTGAATGGTGGTATTGTTGGTGAAGATGATGGTATTGGTTTCAATGGTGGTGTTGTTGGTGTGGATGATGCTATTAGTTTGAATGGCGGTGTTGGAAAGTATGAAGGTATTTGTTTGAACGGTGGTGTTGGTGATGTTGATGGTTTTGGTTTGAATCATGTTGTTGGAGAAAATGATGATACTGGTTTGGATGGTGGTGTTATTGAGGATGATGGTATTGTGTCAAATGTTGGTGTTGTTGGTGAGTTTGATGGCATTAGTTTGAAAGTTTGTGATTGTGAGGATCATGGTATGGTTTAAATGGTGGGTTTGTTTGTGAGGATGATGGCATTGGTTTGAGTGATGGTGTTGGTGAGGATGATGGGGTTTTTTTGAATGTCGGTGTTGGTGTGGATGTTGGTATTGGTTTGAATTGTGGAGTTGGTGAGTTATTGGTTTGAATGATGCTTTTGTTTGGATGATGGTATTGGTTTCTTTCTTTCTTTTTCAATCTTTTTATTAGTATTAAAAATATTATGAGCAAAATACAATTAATATATTAATAAAGGGATTACAAACATACAAGTTCCCATTACACATGAAGGAATACATAAGCAATGAATACAGTATAAATAAGTTTTCCCAAAACATGAACCATATTGTATATATATGAACAAGGTAAATCTAGATATTTCATAATATATAATAAATAAAAAAAATGGTATTGGTTTCAAAGGTGGTGTTGGTAAGGATGATGGTATTGGTTTGAATGGTGGTATTGTTGCTGAGGATGATGGTATTGGATTGAATGGTGTTTTTGTTGGTGATGATGATGTTATCGGTTTGAATGGTGGTATTGTTGGTGAGGATGATGGTAATGGTTTGAATGGTGGTGCTGTTGGTGAGTATGATGGTATGGATTTGAATGGTGATGTTATTGAGAATGATGGTATTGGTTTGAATGGTGGTGTTGGTGAGGATGATGGTGTTGGTTGGAATGGTGGTTTTGGTGAGGATGATGGTATTGGTTAATATGGTGGTGTTGTTGCTGAGAATGATGGTATTGGATTGATTGGTGATGTTGTTGGTGAGGATGATGTTATCGGTTTGAATGGCTGTATAGTTGGTGAGGATGATGTTATTGGTTTGAATCGTGTTGTTGGAGAGGATGATGATACTTTTTTGGTTGGTGGTGTTATTGAGGATGATGGTATTGTTTTAAATGTTGGTGCTGTTTGTGAGGATTGTGGTATTGGTTTAAATGTTGGTTTGGTTTGTGAGGATGATGGAATTGTTTTGAATGGCAGTGTTGGTGTGGATGTTGGTATTGGTTTGAATGGTGGTGTTGTGAGGTTAATGTTATTGGTTTGAATGGTGGTGTCAGTGTGGATGATGGTATTTGTTTGAATGGTGCTTTTGGTTGGATGATGGTATTGGTTTGAATGGTGGCGTTGTTGGTGAGGTTGATGGCATTGGTGTGAAAGTTTGTGTTTGTGAGGATCATGGTATTGGTTTAAATGGTGGTTTTGTTTGTGAGGATGATGGTATTGGATTGAATGATGGTGTTGGTGAGGATGATGAGATTTTTTTGAATGGCGGTGTTGGTGTGGATGTTGGTATTGGTTTGAATGGTGGAGTTGGTGAGGATAATGTTATTGGTTTGAATTATGCTTTTGGTTGGATGATGGTATTGGTTTGAATGGTGGTGTTGGTAAGGATGAAGGTATTGGTTTGAATGGTGGTGTTGGTTAGGATGATGGTATTGGTTTAAATTGTTTTGTTGTTGGTGAGGATGATGGTATTGTTTTGAATAGTGGTGCTTATGAGGTTGATGGTATTGGTTTAAATAGTGGTGCTGTTTGTGAGGATGATGGTAATGGTTTGAATTGTGGTGTTGTTGGTGAGGATGATGGTTTTGGTTTGAATGGTGTTGTTGTTGGTGCTGATAATGGTATTGGTTTGGATGGTGGTGTTGGTGAGGATGATGGTATTGCTTTAAATGGTGGTGTTGTTGGTGAGGATGATGGTATTGAAATGAATGGTTATGTTAGTGAGGATGATGGTATTGGTTTGAATGGTGGTATTTTTGGTGAGGATGATGTTATCGGTTTGAATGGTGGTATTGTTGGTGAAGATGATGGTATTGGTTTCAATTGTGGTGTTGTTGGTGTGGATGATGCTATTAGTTTGAATGGCGGTGTTGGAAATTATGAAGGTATTTGTTTGAACGGTGGTGTTGGTGATGTTGATGGTATTGGTTTGAATGGTGGTGTTGGTTAGGATGATGGTATTAGTTTAAATTGTTTTGTTGTTGGTGAGGATGATGGTATTGTTTTGAATAGTGGTGCTTATGAGGTTGATCGTATTGGTTTAAATAGTGGTGCTGTTCGTGAGGATGATGGTAATGGTTTGAATTGTGGTGTTGTTGGTGAGGATGATGGTTTTGGTTTGAATGGTGTTGTTGTTGGTGCTGATAATGGTATTGGTTTGGATGGTGGTGTTGGTGAGGATGATGGTATTGCTTTAAATGGTGGTGCTGTTGGTGAGGATGATGGTATTGAATTGAATGGTTGTGTTAGTGAGGATGATGGTATTGGTTTGAATGGTGGTGTTGGTAAGTATCAAGGTATTTGTTTGAATGGTGGTGTTGTTGGTGAGGATGATTCTGTTAGTTTGAATGGTGGTGTTGGTAAGTATCAAGGTATTTGTTTGAATGCTGGGGTTGGTGATGTTGATGGTATTGGTTTGAAACGTGTTGTTGGAGAGGATGATGATACTGGTTTAGATGGTGGTGTTGTTTAGGATGACGGTATTGTTTTACATGTTGGTGTTGTTGGTGAGGTTGATGGCATTGGTGTGAAAGTTTGTGTTTGTGAGGATCATGGTATTGGTTTAAATGGTGGTTTTGTTTGTGAGGATGATGGTATTGGATTGAATGATGGTGTTGGTGTGGATGATGAGATTTTTTTGAATGGCGGTGTTGGTGTGGATGTTGGTATTGGTTTGAATGGTGGAGTTGGTGAGGATAATGTTATTGGTTTGAATTATGCTTTTGGTTGGATGATGGTATTGGTTTCAAAGGTGGTGTTGGTAAGGATAATGGTATTGGTTTGAATGGTGGTATTTTTGGTGAGGATGATGTTATCGGTTTGAATGGTGGTATTGTTGGTGAAGATGATGGTATTGGTTTCAATGGTGTTGTTGTTGGTGTGGATGATGCTATTAGTTTGAATGGCCGTGTTGGAAATTATGAAGGTATTTGTTTGAACGGTGGTGTTGGTGATGTTGATGGTATTGGTTTGAATGGTGGTGTTGGTTAGGATGATGGTATTGGTTTAAATTGTTTTGTTGTTGGTGAGGATGATGGTATTGTTTTGAATAGTGGTGCTTATGAGGTTGATGGTATTGGTTTAAATAGTGGTGCTGTTCGTGAGGATGATGGTAATGGTTTGAATTGTGGTGTTGTTGGTGTGGATGATGGTTTTGGTTTGAATGGTGTTGTTGTTGGTGCTGATAATGGTATTGGTTTGGATTGTGGTGTTGGTGAGGATGATGGTATTGCTTTAAATGGTGGTGTTGTTGGTGAGGATGATGGTATTGAATTGAATGGTTGTGTTAGTGAGGATGATGGTATTGGTTTGAATGGTGGTGTTGGTAAGTATCAAGGTTTTTGTTTGAATTGTGGTGTTGTTGGTGAGGATGATGGTTTTGGTTTGAATGGTGTTGTTGTTGGTGCTGATAATGGTATTGGTTTGGATGGTGGTGTTGGTGAGGATGATGGTATTGCTTTAAATGGTGGTGCTGTTGGTGAGGATGATGGTATTGAATTGAATGGTTGTGTTAGTGAGGATGATGGTATTGGTTTGAATGGTGGTGTTGGTAAGTATCAAGGTATTTGTTTGAATGGTGGTGTTGTTGGTGAGGATGATTCTGTTAGTTTGAATGGTGGTGTTGGTAAGTATCAAGGTATTTGTTTGAATGCTGGGGTTGGTGATGTTGATGGTATTGGTTTGAAACGTGTTGTTGGAGAGGATGATGATACTGGTTTAGATGGTGGTGTTGTTTAGGATGACGGTATTGTTTTACATGTTGGTGTTGTTGGTGAGGTTGATGGCATTGGTGTGAAAGTTTGTGTTTGTGAGGATCATGGTATTGGTTTAAATGGTGGTTTTGTTTGTGAGGATGATGGTATTGGATTGAATGATGGTGTTGGTGAGGATGATGAGATTTTTTTGAATGGCAGTGTTGGTGTGGATGTTGGTATTGGTTTGAATGGTGGAGTTGGTGAGGATAATGTTATTGGTTTGAATTATGCTTTTGGTTGGATGATGGTATTCGTTTCAAAGGTGGTGTTGGTAAGGATAATGGTATTGGTTTGAATGGTGGTATTTTTGGTGAGGATGATGTTATCGGTTTGAATGGTGGTATTGTTGGTGTGGATGATGCTATTAGTTTGAATGGCGGTGTTGGAAATTATGAAGGTATTTGTTTGAACGGTGGTGTTGGTGATGTTGATGGTATTGGTTTGAATCATGTTGTTGGAGAAAATGATGATACTGGTTCGGTTGGTGGTGTTATTGAGGATGACGGTATTGTTTTAAATGCTGGTGTTGTTTGTGAGGATGATGGTATTGGTTTGAATGGTGGTGTTGGTGAGGACGATGGTATTGGTTTGAATGGTGTTGTTGTTTGTGCTGATGGTATTGGTTTGAATGGTGGTGTTAGTGAGGTTGATGGTATTGGTTTGAATGGTGATGTTAGTGCGAATGATGGTATTGGTTTGAATGGTTGTGTTGGTGAGGAAGATAGTGTTGGTTTGAATGGTGGTGTTGGAGAGGATGATGGTATTGGTTAATATGGTGTTGTTGTTGGTGAGGATGATGGAATTGGTTTAAATGGTGGTGTTGATAAGGATGACGGTTCTGGTTTGAATATGTGGTGTTTGTGAGGATGATAGTATTGGTTAAGATTGTTGTGTTGGTGAGGACGATGGTATTGGTTTAAATGGTGTTGTTGTTGGTGAGGATGATTCTGTTAGTTTGAATGGTGGTGTTGGTAAGTATCAAGGTATTTGTTTGAATGCTGGGGTTGGTGATGTTGATGGTATTGGTTTGAAATGTGTTGTTGGAGAGGATGATGATACTGGTTTAGATGGTGGTGTTGTTTAGGATGACGGTATTGTTTTACATGTTGGTGTTGTTGGTGAGGTTGATGGCATTGGTGTGAAAGTTTGTGTTTGTGAGGATCATGGTATTGGTTTAAATGGTGGTTTTGTTTGTGAGGATGATGGTATTGGATTGAATGATGGTGTTGGTGTGGATGATGAGATTTTTTTGAATGGTGGTGTTGGTGTGGATGATGGTATTGGTTTGAATGGTTGTGTTGGATAGGATGATGGTATTGTTTTAAATGTTGTTGTTGTTTCTGAGGATCATGGTATTGGTTTAAATGGTGGTTTTGTTTGTGAGGATGATGGTATTGGATTGAATGATGGTGTTGGTGAGGATGATGAGATTTTTTTGAATGGCGGTGTTGGTGTGGATGTTGGTATTGGTTTGAATGGTGGAGTTGGTGAGGTTAATGTTATTGGTTTGAATTATGCTTTTGGTTGGATGATGGTATTGGTTTCAAAGGTGTTGTTGGTAAGGATAATAGTATTGGTTTGAATGGTGGTATTTTTGGTGAGGATGATGTTATCGGTTTGAATGGTGGTATTGTTGGTGAAGATGATGGTATTGGTTTCAATGGTGGTGTTGTTGGTGTGGATGATGCTATTAGTTTGAATGGCGGTGTTGGAAAGTATGAAGGTATTTGTTTGAACGGTGGTGTTGGTGATGTTGATGGTTTTGGTTTGAATCATGTTGTTGGAGAAAATGATGATACTGGTTTGGATGGTGGTGTTATTGAGGATGATGGTATTGTGTCAAATGTTGGTGTTGTTGGTGAGTTTGATGGCATTAGTTTGAAAGTTTGTGATTGTGAGGATCATGGTATGGTTTAAATGGTGGGTTTGTTTGTGAGGATGATGGCATTGGTTTGAGTGATGGTGTTGGTGAGGATGATGGGGTTTTTTTGAATGTCGGTGTTGGTGTGGATGTTGGTATTGGTTTGAATTGTGGAGTTGGTGAGTTATTGGTTTGAATGATGCTTTTGTTTGGATGATGGTATTGGTTTCTTTCTTTCTTTTTCAATCTTTTTATTAGTATTAAAAATATTATGAGCAAAATACAATTAATATATTAATAAAGGGATTACAAACATACAAGTTCCCATTACACATGAAGGAATACATAAGCAATGAATACAGTATAAATAAGTTTTCCCAAAACATGAACCATATTGTATATATATGAACAAGGTAAATCTAGATATTTCATAATATATAATAAATAAAATAAATGGTATTGGTTTCAAAGGTGGTGTTGGTAAGGATGATGGTATTGGTTTGAATGGTGGTATTGTTGGTGAGGATGATGGTATTGGATTGAATGGTGTTTTTGTTGGTGATGATGATGTTATCGGTTTGAATGGTGGTATTGTTGGTGTGGATGATGCTATTAGTTTGAATGGCGGTGTTGGAAATTATGAAGGTATTTGTTTGAACGGTGGTGTTGGTGATGTTGATGGTATTGGTTTGAATGGTGGTGTTGGTTAGGATGATGGTATTGGTTTAAATTGTTTTGTTGTTGGTGAGGATGATGGTATTGTTTTGAATAGTGGTGCTTATGAGGTTGATGGTATTGGTTTAAATAGTGGTGCTGTTCGTGAGGATGATGGTAATGGTTTGAATTGTGGTGTTGTTGGTGTGGATGATGGTTTTGTTTTGAATGGTGTTGTTGTTGGTGCTGATAATGGTATTGGTTTGGATGGTGGTGTTGGTGAGGATGATGGTATTGCTTTAAATGGTGGTGTTGTTGGTGAGGATGATGGTATTGAATTGAATGGTTGTGTTAGTGAGGATGATGGTATTGGTTTGAATGGTGGTGTTGGTAAGTATCAAGGTATTTGTTTGAATGGTGGTGTTGTTGGTGAGGATGATTCTGTTAGTTTGAATGGTGGTGTTGGTAAGTATCAAGGTATTTGTTTGAATGCTGGGGTTGGTGATGTTGATGGTATTGGTTTGAAACGTGTTGTTGGAGAGGATGATGATACTGGTTTAGATGGTGGTGTTGTTTAGGATGACGGTATTGTTTTACATGTTGGTGTTGTTGGTGAGGTTGATGGCATTGGTGTGAAAGTTTGTGTTTGTGAGGATCATGGTATTGGTTTAAATGGTGGTTTTGTTTGTGAGGATGATGGTATTGGATTGAATGATGGTGTTGGTGAGGATGATGAGATTTTTTTGAATGGCAGTGTTGGTGTGGATGTTGGTATTGGTTTGAATGGTGGAGATGGTGAGGATAATGTTATTGGTTTGAATTATGCTTTTGGTTGGATGATGGTATTGGTTTCAAAGGTGGTGTTGGTAAGGATAATGCTATTGGTTTGAATGGTGGTATTTTTGGTGAGGATGATGTTATCGGTTTGAATGGTGGTATTGTTGGTGAAGATGATGGTATTGGTTTCAATGGTGTTGTTGTTGGTGTGGATGATGCTATTAGTTTGAATGGCGGTGTTGGAAATTATGAAGGTATTTGTTTGAACGGTGGTGTTGGTGATGTTGATGGTATTGGTTTGAATGGTGGTGTTGGTTAGGATGATGGTATTGGTTTAAATTGTTTTGTTGTTGGTGAGGATGATGGTATTGTTTTGAATAGTGGTGCTTATGAGGTTGATGGTATTGGTTTAAATAGTGGTGCTGTTCGTGAGGATGATGGTAATGGTTTGAATTGTGGTGTTGTTGGTGTGGATGATGGTTTTGGTTTGAATGGTGTTGTTGTTGGTGCTGATAATGGTATTGGTTTGGATTGTGGTGTTGGTGAGGATGATGGTATTGCTTTAAATGGTGGTGTTGTTGGTGAGGATGATGGTATTGAATTGAATGGTTGTGTTAGTGAGGATGATGGTATTGGTTTGAATGGTGGTGTTGGTAAGTATCAAGGTATTTGTTTGAACGGTGGTGTTGGTGATGTTGATGGTATTGGTTTGAATCATGTTGTTGGAGAAAATGATGATACTGGTTTGGATGGTGGTGTTATTGAGGATGACGGTATTGTTTTAAATGCTGGTGTTGTTCGTGAGGATCGTGGTATTGGTTTAAATGTTGGTTTTGTTTGTGAGGATGATGGTATTGGTTTGATTGGTGGTGTTGGTGAGGATGATGTTATTTTTTTGAGTGGCGGAGTTGGTGTGGATGTTGGTATTGGTCTGAATGGTGGAGTTGGTGAGGTTCATGTTATTGTTTTGAATTGCGGTGTTGGTGAGGATGAAGGTATTGGTTTGAATTCTGGTGTTGGTTAGGATGATGGTATTGGTTTGAATGATGCTTTTGGTTAGGATGATGGTTTTGGTTTGAATGGTGGTGTTGGTAAGGATGATAGTACTGGTTTGAATGGTGGTGTTAGGTAGGATGATGGTATTTGTTTGAATTGTGCTTTTGGTTGATTGATGGTATTGGTTTGAATGATGGTGTTGGTAAGGATGATGGTATTGGTTTGAATGGTGGTGTTGGTTAGGATGATGGTAATGGTTTAAATTGTTTTGTTGTTGGTGAGGACGATGGTATTGGTTTGAATGGTGTTGTTGTTTGTGCTGATGGTATTGGTTTGAATGGTGGTGTTAGTGAGGTTGATGGTATTGGTTTGAATGGTGATGTTAGTGCGAATGATGGTATTGGTTTGAATGGTTGTGTTGGTGAGGAAGATAGTGTTGGTTTGAATGGTGGTGTTGGAGAGGATGATGGTATTGGTTAATATGGTGTTGTTGTTGGTGAGGATGATGGAATTGGTTTAAATGGTGGTGTTGATAAGGATGACGGTTCTGGTTTGAATGGTGGTGTTTGTGAGGATGATAGTATTGGTTAAGATTGTAGTGTTGGTGAGGACGATGGTATTGGTTTAAATGGTGTTGTTGTTGGTGAGGATGATTCTGTTAGTTTGAATGGTGGTGTTGGTAAGTATCAAGGTATTTGTTTGAATGCTGGGGTTGGTGATGTTGATGGTATTGGTTTGAAACGTGTTGTTGGAGAGGATGATGATACTGGTTTAGATGGTGGTGTTGTTTAGGATGACGGTATTGTTTTACATGTTGGTGTTGTTGGTGAGGTTGATGGCATTGGTGTGAAAGTTTGTGTTTGTGAGGATCATGGTATTGTTTTAAATGGTGGTTTTGTTTGTGAGGATGATGGTATTGGATTGAATGATGGTGTTGGTGAGGATGATGAGATTTTTTTGAATGGCGGTGTTGGTGTGAATGTTGGTATTGGTTTGAATGGTGGAGTTGGTGAGGATAATGTTATTGGTTTGAATTATGCTTTTGGTTGGATGATGGTATTGGTTTCAAAGGTGGTGTTGCTAAAGATAATGGTATTGGTTTGAATGGTGGTATTTTTGGTGAGGATGATGTTATCGGTTTGAATGGTGGTATTGTTGGTGAAGATGATGGTATTGGTTTGAATGGCGGTGTTGGAAATTATGAAGGTATTTGTTTGAACGGTGGTGTTGGTGATGTTGATGGTATTGGTTTGAATGGTGGTGTTGGTTAGGATGATGGTATTGGTTTAAATTGTTTTGTTATTGGTGAGGATGATGGTATTTTTTTGAATAGTGTTGCTTATGAGGTTGATGGTATTGGTTTAATTAGTGGTGCTGTTCGTGAGGATGATGGTAATGGTTTGAATTGTGGTGTTGTTGGTGAGGATGATGGTTTTGGTTTGAATGGTGTTGTTGTTGGTGCTGATAATGGTATTGGTTTGGATGGTGGTGTTGGTGAGGATGATGGTATTGCTTTAAATGGTGGTGCTGTTGGTGAGGATGATGGTATTGAATTGAATGGTTGTGTTAGTGAGGATGATGGTATTGGTTTGAATGGTGGTGTTGGTAAGTATCAAGGTATTTGTTTGAATGGTGGTGTTGTTGGTGAGGATGATTCTGTTAGTTTGAATGGTGGTGTTGGTAAGTATCAAGGTATTTGTTTGAATGCTGGGGTTGGTGATGTTGATGGTATTGGTTTGAAACGTGTTGTTGGAGAGGATGATGATACTGGTTTAGATGGTGGTGTTGTTTAGGATGACGGTATTGTTTTACATGTTGGTGTTGTTGGTGAGGTTGATGGCATTGGTGTGAAAGTTTGTGTTTGTGAGGATCATGGTATTGGTTTAAATGGTGGTTTTGTTTGTGAGGATGATGGTATTGGATTGAATGATGGTGTTGGTGAGGATGATGAGATTTTTTTGAATGGCAGTGTTGGTGTGGATGTTGGTATTGGTTTGAATGGTGGAGTTGGTGAGGATAATGTTATTGGTTTGAATTATGCTTTTGGTTGGATGATGGTATTGGTTTCAAAGGTGGTGTTGGTAAGGATAATGGTATTGGTTTGAATGGTGGTATTTTTGGTGAGGATGATGTTATCGGTTTGAATGGTGGTATTGTTGGTGAAGATGATGTTATTGGTTTCAATGGTGGTGTTGTTGGTGTGGATGATGCTATTAGTTTGAATGGCGGTGTTGGAAATTATGAAGGTATTTGTTTGAACGGTGGTGTTGGTGATGTTGATGGTATTGGTTTGAATCATGTTGTTGGAGAAAATGATGATACTGGTTCGGTTGGTTGTGTTAGTGAGGATGATGGTATTGGTTTAAATGTTGGTTTTGTTTGTGAGGATGATGGTATTGGTTTGAATGGTGGTGTTTGTGAGGATGATGTTATTTTTTTGAGTGGCGGAGTTGGTGTGGATGTTGGTATTGGTTTGAATGGTGGAGTTGGTGAGGTTCATTTTATTGTTTTGAATTGCGGTGTTGGTGAGGATGAAGGTATAGGTTTGAATTCTGGTGTTGGTTAGGATGATGGTATTGGTTTGAATGATGCTTTTGGTTAGGATGATGGTATTTGTTTGAATGATGCTTTTGGTTGATTGATGGTATTGGTTTGAATGATGGTGTTGGTAAGGATGATGGTATTGGTTTGAATGGTGCTGTTGGTTAGGATGATGGTAATGGTTTGAATGGTGTTGTTGTTTGTGCTGATGGTATTGGTTTGAATGGTGGTGTTAGTGAGATTGATGGTATTGGTTTGAATGGTGATGTTGGTTAGGATGATGGTAATGGTTTAAATTGTTTTGTTGTTGGTGAGGATGGTGGTATTGGTTTGAATGGTGTTGTTGTTTGTGCTGATGGTATTGGTTTGAATGGTGGTGTTAGTGAGGTTGATGGTATTGGTTTGAATGGTGATGTTAGTGCGAATGATGGTATTGGTTTGAATGGTTGTGTTGGTGAGGAAGATAGTGTTGGTTTGAATGGTGGTGTTGGAGAGGATGATGGTATTGGTTAATATGGTGTTGTTGTTGGTGAGGATGATGGAATTGGTTTAAATGGTGGTGTTGATAAGGATGACGGTTCTGGTTTGAATGGTGGTGTTTGTGAGGATGATAGTATTGGTTAAGATTGTAGTGTTGGTGAGGACGATGGTATTGGTTTAAATGGTGTTGTTGTTGGTGAGGATGATTCTGTTAGTTTGAATGGTGGTGTTGGTAAGTATCAAGGTATTTGTTTGAATGCTGGGGTTGGTGATGTTGATGGTATTGGTTTGAAACGTGTTGTTGGAGAGGATGATGATACTGGTTTAGATGGTGGTGTTGTTTAGGATGACGGTATTGTTTTACATGTTGGTGTTGTTGGTGAGGTTGATGGCATTGGTGTGAAAGTTTGTGTTTGTGAGGATCATGGTATCGGTTTGAATGGTGGTATTGTTGGTGAAGATGATGTTATTGGTTTCAATGGTGGTGTTGTTGGTGTGGATGATGCTATTAGTTTGAATGGCGGTGTTGGAAATTATGAAGGTATTTGTTTGAACGGTGGTGTTGGTGATGTTGATGGTATTGGTTTGAATCATGTTGTTGGAGAAAATGATGATACTGGTTCGGTTGGTGGTGTTATTGAGGATGATGGTATTGTTTTAAATGCTGGTGTTGTTTGTGAGGATCGTGGTATTGGTTTAAATGTTGGTTTTGTTTGTGAGGATGATGGTATTGGTTTGAATGGTGGTGTTTGTGAGGATGATGTTATTTTTTTGAGTGGCGGAGTTGGTGTGGATGTTGGTATTGGTTTGAATGGTGGAGTTGGTGAGGTTCATTTTATTGTTTTGAATTGCGGTGTTGGTGAGGATGAAGGTATAGGTTTGAATTCTGGTGTTGGTTAGGATGATGGTATTGGTTTGAATGATGCTTTTGGTTAGGATGATGGTATTTGTTTGAATGATGCTTTTGGTTGATTGATGGTATTGGTTTGAATGATGGTGTTGGTAAGGATGATGGTATTGGTTTGAATGGTGCTGTTGGTTAGGATGATGGTAATGGTTTGAATGGTGTTGTTGTTTGTGCTGATGGTATTGGTTTGAATGGTGGTGTTAGTGAGATTGATGGTATTGGTTTGAATGGTGATGTTGGTTAGGATGATGGTAATGGTTTAAATTGTTTTGTTGTTGGTGAGGATGGTGGTATTGGTTTGAATGGTGTTGTTGTTTGTGCTGATGGTATTGGTTTGAATGGTGGTGTTAGTGAGGTTGATGGTATTGGTTTGAATGGTGATGTTAGTGCGAATGATGGTATTGGTTTGAATGGTTGTGTTGGTGAGGAAGATAGTGTTGGTTTGAATGGTGGTGTTGGAGAGGATGATGGTATTGGTTAATATGGTGTTGTTGTTGGTGAGGATGATGGAATTGGTTTAAATGGTGGTGTTGATAAGGATGACGGTTCTGGTTTGAATGGTGGTGTTTGTGAGGATGATAGTATTGGTTAAGATTGTAGTGTTGGTGAGGACGATGGTATTGGTTTAAATGGTGTTGTTGTTGGTGAGGATGATTCTGTTAGTTTGAATGGTGGTGTTGGTAAGTATCAAGGTATTTGTTTGAATGCTGGGGTTGGTGATGTTGATGGTATTGGTTTGAAACGTGTTGTTGGAGAGGATGATGATACTGGTTTAGATGGTGGTGTTGTTTAGGATGACGGTATTGTTTTACATGTTGGTGTTGTTGGTGAGGTTGATGGCATTGGTGTGAAAGTTTGTGTTTGTGAGGATCATGGTATCGGTTTGAATGGTGGTATTGTTGGTGAAGATGATGTTATTGGTTTCAATGGTGGTGTTGTTGGTGTGGATGATGCTATTAGTTTGAATGGCGGTGTTGGAAATTATGAAGGTATTTGTTTGAACGGTGGTGTTGGTGATGTTGATGGTATTGGTTTGAATCATGTTGTTGGAGAAAATGATGATACTGGTTCGGTTGGTGGTGTTATTGAGGATGATGGTATTGTTTTAAATGCTGGTGTTGTTTGTGAGGATCGTGGTATTGGTTTAAATGTTGGTTTTGTTTGTGAGGATGATGGTATTGGTTTGAATGGTGGTGTTTGTGAGGATGATGTTATTTTTTTGAGTGGCGGAGTTGGTGTGGATGTTGGTATTGGTTTGAATGGTGGAGTTGGTGAGGTTCATTTTATTGTTTTGAATTGCGGTGTTGGTGAGGATGAAGGTATAGGTTTGAATTCTGGTGTTGGTTAGGATGATGGTATTGGTTTGAATGATGCTTTTGGTTAGGATGATGGTATTTGTTTGAATGATGCTTTTGGTTGATTGATGGTATTGGTTTGAATGATGGTGTTGGTAAGGATGATGGTATTGGTTTGAATGGTGGTGTTGGTTAGGATGATGGTAATGGTTTGAATGGTGTTGTTGTTTGTGCTGATGGTATTGGTTTGAATGGTGGTGTTAGTGAGGTTGATGGTATTGGTTTGAATGGTGATGTTGGTTAGGATGATGGTAATGGTTTAAATTGTTTTGTTGTTGGTGAGGACGGTGGTATTGGTTTGAATGGTGTTGTTGTTTGTGCTGATGGTATTGGTTTGAATGGTGGTGTTAGTGAGGTTGATGGTATTGGTTTGAATGGTGATGTTAGTGCGAATGATGGTATTGGTTTGAATGGTTGTGTTGGTGAGGAAGATAGTGTTGGTTTGAATGGTGGTGTTGGAGAGGATGATGGTATTGGTTAATATGGTGTTGTTGTTGGTGAGGATGATGGAATTGGTTGAAATGGTGGTGTTGATAAGGATGACGGTTCTGGTTTGAATGGTGGTGTTTGTGAGGATGATAGTATTGGTTAAGATTGTAGTGTTGGTGAGGACGATGGTATTGGTTTAAATGGTGTTGTTGTTGGTGAGGTTGATTCTGTTAGTTTGAATGGTGGTGTTGGTAAGTATCAAGGTATTTGTTTGAATGTTGGGTTTGGTGATGTTGATGGTATTGGTTTGAAACGTGTTGTTGGAGAGGATGATGATACTGGTTTAGATGGTGGTGTTGTTTAGGATGACGGTATTGTTTTACATGTTGGTGTTGTTGGTGAGGTTGATGGCATTGGTGTGAAAGTTTGTGTTTGTGAGGATCATGGTATTGGTTTAAATGGTGGTTTTGTTTGTGAGGATGATGGTATTGGATTGAATGATGGTGTTGGTGAGGATGATGAGATTTTTTTGAATGGCAGTGTTGGTGTGGAATTTGGTATTGGTTTGAATGGTGGAGTTGGTGAGGATAATGTTATTGGTTTGAATTATGCTTTTGGTTGGATGATGGTATTGGTTTCAAAGGTGGTGTTGGTAAGGATAATGGTATTGGTTTGAATGGTGGTATTTTTGGTGAGGATGATGTTATCGGTTTGAATGGTGGTATTGTTGGTGTGGATGATGCTATTAGTTTGAATGGCGGTGTTGGAAATTATGAAGGTATTTGTTTGAACGGTGGTGTTGGTGATGTTGATGGTATTGGTTTGAATCATGTTGTTGGAGAAAATGATGATACTGGTTCGGTTGGTGGTGTTATTGAGGATGATGGTATTGTTTTAAATGCTGGTGTTGTTTGTGAGGATCGTGGTATTGGTTTAAATGTTGGTTTTGTTTGTGAGGATGATGGTATTGGTTTGAATGGTGGTGTTTGTGAGGATGATGTTATTTTTTTGAGTGGCGGAGTTGGTGTGGATGTTGGTATTGGTTTGAATGGTGGAGTTGGTGAGGTTCATTTTATTGTTTTGAATTGCGGTGTTGGTGAGAATGAAGGTATAGGTTTGAATTCTGGTGTTGGTTAGGATGATGGTATTGGTTTGAATGATGCTTTTGGTTAGGATGATGGTATTTGTTTGAATGATGCTTTTGGTTGATTGATGGTATTGGTTTGAATGATGGTGTTGGTAAGGATGATGGTATTGGTTTGAATGGTGCTGTTGGTTAGGATGATGGTAATGGATTGAATGTTGGTGTTATTGGTGAGGATGATGGTATGGATTTGAATGGTGATGTTAGTGAGAATGATGGTATTGGTTTGAATGGTGGTCTTGGTGGTGTTGGTGATGTTGATGGTATTGGTTTGAATCATGTTGTTGGAGAGGATGATGATACTGGTTTGGATGGTGGTGTAATTGAGGATGATGGTATTGTGGCAAATGTTGGTGTTGTTGGTGAGGTTGATGGCATTAGTTTGAAAGTTTGTGTTTGTGAGGATCATGGTATTGGTTTAAATGGTGGTTTTGTTTGTGAGGATGATGGTATTGTTTTAAATGTTGGTGTTGTTGGTGTGGTTGATGGTATTGGTTTGAATGTTTGTGTTTGAGAGGATCATGGTATTGTTTTAAATGGCGATTTTGTTTGTGAGGATGATGGTGTTGGTTTGAATGGTCGTGTTGGTGAGGAAGATAGTATTTTTTTGAATGGCGGTGTTGGTGTAAAAGTTGGTATTGGTTTGAATGGTGGAGTTGGTGAGGTTAATGGTATTGGTTTCAATGATGCTTTTGGTTGGTTGAAGTTATTTGTTTGAATGGTGGTGTTGTTAAGGATGATGGTATTGGTTTGACTGGTGGTATTGTTGGTGAGGATGATGATATTGGATTGAATGTTGGTGTTATTGGTGAGGATGATGGTATGGATTTGAATGGTGATGTTAGTGAGAATGATGGTATTGGTTTGAATGGTGGTCTTGGTGGTGTTGGTGATGTTGATGGTATTGGTTTGAATCATGTTGTTGGAGAGGATGATGATACTGGTTTGGATGGTGGTGTAATTGAGGATGATGGTATTGTGGCAAATGTTGGTGTTGTTGGTGAGGTTGATGGCATTAGTTTGAAAGTTTGTGTTTGTGAGGATCATGGTATTGGCTTAAATGGTGGGTTTGTTTGTAAGGATGATGCTATTGGTTTGAATTGTGGTGTTGGTGAGAATGATGATAATGGTTTGAATTGTGGTGTTGTTGGTGAGGATGATGGTTTTGGTTTGAATGGTGTTGTTGTTGGTGATGATAATGGTATTGGTTTGGATGGTGGTGTTGGTGAGGATGATGGTATTGGTTTAAATGGTGGTGTTGTTGGTGAGGATGATGGTATTGAATTGAATGGTTGTGTTAGTGAGAATGATGGTATTGTTTTGAATGGCGGTGTTGGTAAGCATCAAGGTATTTGTTTGAATGGTGGTGTAGGTGATGTTGATGGTATTGATTTGAATTGTTTTGTTGGAGTGGATGGTGATACTGGTTTGGATGGTGGTGTTTTTGAGGATGATGGTATGGTTTTAAATGTTGGTGTTGTTTGTGAGGATCGTGGTATTGGTTTAAATGTTGGTTTTGTTTGTGAGGATGATGGTATTGGTTTGAATGGTGGTGTTGGTGAGGATGATGTTATTTTTTTGAGTGGCGGTGTTGGTGTGGATGTTGGTATTGGTTTGAATGGTGGAGTTGGTGTGGTTAATGTTATTGTTTTGAATGGCGGTGTTGGTGAGGATGAAGGTATTGGTTTGAATTCTGGTGTTGGTTAGGATGATGGTATTGGTTTGAATGATGCTTTTGGTTAGGATGATGGTATTGGTTTGAATGGTTGTGTTGGTGAGGAAGATAGTGTTGGTTTGAATGGTGGTGTTGGAGAGGATGATGGTATTGGTTAATATGGTGTTGTTGTTGGTGAGGATGATGGAATTGGTTGAAATGGTGGTGTTGATAAGGATGACGGTTCTGGTTTGAATGGTGGTGTTTGTGAGGATGATAGTATTGGTTAAGATTGTAGTGTTGGTGAGGACGATGGTATTGGTTTAAATGGTGTTGTTGTTGGTGAGGTTGATTCTGTTAGTTTGAATGGTGGTGTTGGTAAGTATCAAGGTATTTGTTTGAATGTTGGGTTTGGTGATGTTGATGGTATTGGTTTGAAACGTGTTGTTGGAGAGGATGATGATACTGGTTTAGATGGTGGTGTTGTTTAGGATGACGGTATTGTTTTACATGTTGGTGTTGTTGGTGAGGTTGATGGCATTGGTGTGAAAGTTTGTGTTTGTGAGGATCATGGTATTGGTTTAAATGGTGGTTTTGTTTGTGAGGATGATGGTATTGGATTGAATGATGGTGTTGGTGAGGATGATGAGATTTTTTTGAATGGCAGTGTTGGTGTGGATGTTGGTATTGGTTTGAATGGTGGAGTTGGTGAGGATAATGTTATTGGTTTGAATTATGCTTTTGGTTGGATGATGGTATTGGTTTCAAAGGTGGTGTTGGTAAGGATAATGGTATTGGTTTGAATGGTGGTATTTTTGGTGAGGATGATGTTATCGGTTTGAATGGTGGTATTGTTGGTGTGGATGATGCTATTAGTTTGAATGGCGGTGTTGGAAATTATGAAGGTATTTGTTTGAACGGTGGTGTTGGTGATGTTGATGGTATTGGTTTGAATCATGTTGTTGGAGAAAATGATGATACTGGTTCGGTTGGTGGTGTTATTGAGGATGATGGTATTGTTTTAAATGCTGGTGTTGTTTGTGAGGATCGTGGTATTGGTTTAAATGTTGGTTTTGTTTGTGAGGATGATGGTATTGGTTTGAATGGTGGTGTTTGTGAGGATGATGTTATTTTTTTGAGTGGCGGAGTTGGTGTGGATGTTGGTATTGGTTTGAATGGTGGAGTTGGTGAGGTTCATTTTATTGTTTTGAATTGCGGTGTTGGTGAGGATGAAGGTATAGGTTTGAATTCTGGTGTTGGTTAGGATGATGGTATTGGTTTGAATGATGCTTTTGGTTAGGATGATGGTATTTGTTTGAATGATGCTTTTGGTTGATTGATGGTATTGGTTTGAATGATGGTGTTGGTAAGGATGATGGTATTGGTTTGAATGGTGCTGTTGGTTAGGATGATGGTAATGGATTGAATGTTGGTGTTATTGGTGAGGATGATGGTATGGATTTGAATGGTGATGTTAGTGAGAATGATGGTATTGGTTTGAATGGTGGTCTTGGTGGTGTTGGTGATGTTGATGGTATTGGTTTGAATCATGTTGTTGGAGAGGATGATGATACTGGTTTGGATGGTGGTGTAATTGAGGATGATGGTATTGTGGCAAATGTTGGTGTTGTTGGTGAGGTTGATGGCATTAGTTTGAAAGTTTGTGTTTGTGAGGATCATGGTATTGGTTTAAATGGTGGTTTTGTTTGTGAGGATGATGGTATTGTTTTAAATGTTGGTGTTGTTGGTGTGGTTGATGGTATTGGTTTGAATGTTTGTGTTTGAGAGGATCATGGTATTGTTTTAAATGGCGATTTTGTTTGTGAGGATGATGGTGTTGGTTTGAATGGTCGTGTTGGTGAGGAAGATAGTATTTTTTTGAATGGCGGTGTTGGTGTAAAAGTTGGTATTGGTTTGAATGGTGGAGTTGGTGAGGTTAATGGTATTGGTTTCAATGATGCTTTTGGTTGGTTGAAGTTATTTGTTTGAATGGTGGTGTTGTTAAGGATGATGGTATTGGTTTGACTGGTGGTATTGTTGGTGAGGATGATGATATTGGATTGAATGTTGGTGTTATTGGTGAGGATGATGGTATGGATTTGAATGGTGATGTTAGTGAGAATGATGGTATTGGTTTGAATGGTGGTCTTGGTGGTGTTGGTGATGTTGATGGTATTGGTTTGAATCATGTTGTTGGAGAGGATGATGATACTGGTTTGGATGGTGGTGTAATTGAGGATGATGGTATTGTGGCAAATGTTGGTGTTGTTGGTGAGGTTGATGGCATTAGTTTGAAAGTTTGTGTTTGTGAGGATCATGGTATTGGCTTAAATGGTGGGTTTGTTTGTAAGGATGATGCTATTGGTTTGAATTGTGGTGTTGGTGAGAATGATGATAATGGTTTGAATTGTGGTGTTGTTGGTGAGGATGATGGTTTTGGTTTGAATGGTGTTGTTGTTGGTGATGATAATGGTATTGGTTTGGATGGTGGTGTTGGTGAGGATGATGGTATTGGTTTAAATGGTGGTGTTGTTGGTGAGGATGATGGTATTGAATTGAATGGTTGTGTTAGTGAGAATGATGGTATTGTTTTGAATGGCGGTGTTGGTAAGCATCAAGGTATTTGTTTGAATGGTGGTGTAGGTGATGTTGATGGTATTGATTTGAATTGTTTTGTTGGAGTGGATGGTGATACTGGTTTGGATGGTGGTGTTTTTGAGGATGATGGTATGGTTTTAAATGTTGGTGTTGTTTGTGAGGATCGTGGTATTGGTTTAAATGTTGGTTTTGTTTGTGAGGATGATGGTATTGGTTTGAATGGTGGTGTTGGTGAGGATGATGTTATTTTTTTGAGTGGCGGTGTTGGTGTGGATGTTGGTATTGGTTTGAATGGTGGAGTTGGTGTGGTTAATGTTATTGTTTTGAATGGCGGTGTTGGTGAGGATGAAGGTATTGGTTTGAATTCTGGTGTTGGTTAGGATGATGGTATTGGTTTGAATGATGCTTTTGGTTAGGATGATGGTATTGGTTTGAATGGTTGTGTTGGTGAGGAAGATAGTGTTGGTTTGAATGGTGGTGTTGGAGAGGATGATGGTATTGGTTAATATGGTGTTGTTGTTGGTGAGGATGATGGAATTGGTTGAAATGGTGGTGTTGATAAGGATGACGGTTCTGGTTTGAATGGTGGTGTTTGTGAGGATGATAGTATTGGTTAAGATTGTAGTGTTGGTGAGGACGATGGTATTGGTTTAAATGGTGTTGTTGTTGGTGAGGTTGATTCTGTTAGTTTGAATGGTGGTGTTGGTAAGTATCAAGGTATTTGTTTGAATGTTGGGTTTGGTGATGTTGATGGTATTGGTTTGAAACGTGTTGTTGGAGAGGATGATGATACTGGTTTAGATGGTGGTGTTGTTTAGGATGACGGTATTGTTTTACATGTTGGTGTTGTTGGTGAGGTTGATGGCATTGGTGTGAAAGTTTGTGTTTGTGAGGATCATGGTATTGGTTTAAATGGTGGTTTTGTTTGTGAGGATGATGGTATTGGATTGAATGATGGTGTTGGTGAGGATGATGAGATTTTTTTGAATGGCAGTGTTGGTGTGGATGTTGGTATTGGTTTGAATGGTGGAGTTGGTGAGGATAATGTTATTGGTTTGAATTATGCTTTTGGTTGGATGATGGTATTGGTTTCAAAGGTGGTGTTGGTAAGGATAATGGTATTGGTTTGAATGGTGGTATTTTTGGTGAGGATGATGTTATCGGTTTGAATGGTGGTATTGTTGGTGTGGATGATGCTATTAGTTTGAATGGCGGTGTTGGAAATTATGAAGGTATTTGTTTGAACGGTGGTGTTGGTGATGTTGATGGTATTGGTTTGAATCATGTTGTTGGAGAAAATGATGATACTGGTTCGGTTGGTGGTGTTATTGAGGATGATGGTATTGTTTTAAATGCTGGTGTTGTTTGTGAGGATCGTGGTATTGGTTTAAATGTTGGTTTTGTTTGTGAGGATGATGGTATTGGTTTGAATGGTGGTGTTTGTGAGGATGATGTTATTTTTTTGAGTGGCGGAGTTGGTGTGGATGTTGGTATTGGTTTGAATGGTGGAGTTGGTGAGGTTCATTTTATTGTTTTGAATTGCGGTGTTGGTGAGGATGAAGGTATAGGTTTGAATTCTGGTGTTGGTTAGGATGATGGTATTGGTTTGAATGATGCTTTTGGTTAGGATGATGGTATTTGTTTGAATGATGCTTTTGGTTGATTGATGGTATTGGTTTGAATGATGGTGTTGGTAAGGATGATGGTATTGGTTTGAATGGTGCTGTTGGTTAGGATGATGGTAATGGATTGAATGTTGGTGTTATTGGTGAGGATGATGGTATGGATTTGAATGGTGATGTTAGTGAGAATAATGGTATTGGTTTGAATGGTGGTCTTGGTGGTGTTGGTGATGTTGATGGTATTGGTTTGAATCATGTTGTTGGAGAGGATGATGATACTGGTTTGGATGGTGGTGTAATTGAGAATGATGGTATTGTGGCAAATGTTGGTGTTGTTGGTGAGGTTGATGGCATTAGTTTGAAAGTTTGTGTTTGTGAGGATCATGGTATTGGTTTAAATGGTGGTTTTGTTTGTGAGGATGATGGTATTGTTTTAAATGTTGGTGTTGTTGGTGTGGTTGATGGTATTGGTTTGAATGTTTGTGTTTGAGAGGATCATGGTATTGTTTTAAATGGCGATTTTGTTTGTGAGGATGATGGTGTTGGTTTGAATGGTCGTGTTGGTGAGGAAGATAGTATTTTTTTGAATGGCGGTGTTGGTGTAAAAGTTGGTATTGGTTTGAATGGTGGAGTTGGTGAGGTTAATGGTATTGGTTTCAATGATGCTTTTGGTTGGTTGAAGTTATTTGTTTGAATGGTGGTGTTGTTAAGGATGATGGTATTGGTTTGACTGGTGGTATTGTTGGTGAGGATGATGATATTGGATTGAATGTTGGTGTTATTGGTGAGGATGATGGTATGGATTTGAATGGTGATGTTAGTGAGAATGATGGTATTGGTTTGAATGGTGGTCTTGGTGGTGTTGGTGATGTTGATGGTATTGGTTTGAATCATGTTGTTGGAGAGGATGATGATACTGGTTTGGATGGTGGTGTAATTGAGGATGATGGTATTGTGGCAAATGTTGGTGTTGTTGGTGAGGTTGATGGCATTAGTTTGAAAGTTTGTGTTTGTGAGGATCATGGTATTGGCTTAAATGGTGGGTTTGTTTGTAAGGATGATGCTATTGGTTTGAATTGTGGTGTTGGTGAGAATGATGATAATGGTTTGAATTGTGGTGTTGTTGGTGAGGATGATGGTTTTGGTTTGAATGGTGTTGTTGTTGGTGATGATAATGGTATTGGTTTGGATGGTGGTGTTGGTGAGGATGATGGTATTGGTTTAAATGGTGGTGTTGTTGGTGAGGATGATGGTATTGAATTGAATGGTTGTGTTAGTGAGAATGATGGTATTGTTTTGAATGGCGGTGTTGGTAAGCATCAAGGTATTTGTTTGAATGGTGGTGTAGGTGATGTTGATGGTATTGATTTGAATTGTTTTGTTGGAGTGGATGGTGATACTGGTTTGGATGGTGGTGTTTTTGAGGATGATGGTATGGTTTTAAATGTTGGTGTTGTTTGTGAGGATCGTGGTATTGGTTTAAATGTTGGTTTTGTTTGTGAGGATGATGGTATTGGTTTGAATGGTGGTGTTGGTGAGGATGATGTTATTTTTTTGAGTGGCGGTGTTGGTGTGGATGTTGGTATTGGTTTGAATGGTGGAGTTGGTGTGGTTAATGTTATTGTTTTGAATGGCGGTGTTGGTGAGGATGAAGGTATTGGTTTGAATTCTGGTGTTGGTTAGGATGATGGTATTGGTTTGAATGATGCTTTTGGTTAGGATGATGGTATTTGTTTGAATGGTGGTGTTGGTGTGGATGATGATATTGGTTTGAATGGTGGTGTCGGATAGGATGATGGAATTTGTTTTAATGATGCTTTTGGTTGATTGATTGTATTGGTTTGAATGATGGTGTTGTTAAGGATGATGGTATTGGTTTGAATGGTGGTGTTGGTTAGGATGATGGTAATGGTTTAAATTGTTTTGTTGTTGGTGAGGATGATGGTATTGGTTTGAATGGTGTTGTTGTTTGTGCTGATGGTATTGGTTTGAATGGTGGTGTTAGTGAGGTTGATTGTATTGGTTTGAATGGTGATGTTGGTGAGGAAGATAGTGTTGGTTTGAATGGTGGTGTTGGAGAGGATGATGGTATTGGTTAATATGGTGTTGTTGTTGGTGAGGATGATGGAATTGGTTTAAATGGTGTTGTTGATAAGGATGACGGTTATGGTTTGAATGGTGGTGTTTGTGAGGATGATAGTATCGGTTTGGAATGTAGTGTTGGTGAGGACGATGGTATTGGTTTAAATGGTGTTGTTGTTGGTGAGAATGATGGTATTGGATTGAATGGTGATATTGTTGGTGCGAATGATGGTATTGTTTTGAATCGTGGCATTGTTGGTGAGGGTGATGGAATTGGTTTGATTGGTGGTGTTGGTGATGTTGATGGTATTGTGTTAAATGTTGGTGTTGTTTGTGAGGATCGTGGTATTGGTTTAAATTGTGGTTTTGTTTGTGAGGATGATGGTATTGTTTTAAATGTTGGTGTTGTTGGTGTGGTTAATGGTATTGGTTTGAATGTTTGTGTTTGAGAGGATCATGGTATTGTTTTAAATGGCGATTTTGTTTGTGAGGATGATGGTGTTGGTTTGAATGGTCGTGTTGGTGAGGATGATAGTATTTTTTTGAATGGTGGTGTTGGTGTGGAAGTTGGTATTGGTTTGAATGGTGGAGTTGGTGAGGTTAATGGTATTGGTTTGAATGATGCTTTTGGTTGGATGAAGTTATTTGTTTGAATGGTGGTGTTGTTAAGGATGATGGTATTGGTTTGACTGGTGGTATTGTTGGTGAGGATGATGATATTGGATTGAATGTTGGTGTTATTGGTGAGGATGATGGTATGGATTTGAATGGTGATGTTAGTGAGAATGATGGTATTGGTTTGAATGGTGGTCTTGGTGGTGTTGGTGATGTTGATGGTATTGGTTTGAATCATGTTGTTGGAGAGGATGATGATACTGGTTTGGATGGTGGTGTAATTGAGGATGATGGTATTGTGGCAAATGTTGGTGTTGTTGGTGAGGTTGATGGCATTAGTTTGAAAGTTTGTGTTTGTGAGGATCATGGTATTGGTTTAAATGGTGGTTTTGTTTGTGAGGATGATGGTATTGTTTTAAATGTTGGTGTGGTTGATGGTATTGGTTTGAATGTTTGTGTTTGAGAGGATCATGGTATTGTTTTAAATGGCGATTTTGTTTGTGAGGATGATGGTGTTGGTTTGAATGGTCGTGTTGGTGAGGAAGATAGTATTTTTTTTGAATGGCGGTGTTGGTGTAAAAGTTGGTATTGGTTTGAATGGTGGAGTTGGTGAGGTTAATGGTATTGGTTTCAATGATGCTTTTGGTTGGTTGAAGTTATTTGTTTGAATGGTGGTGTTGTTAAGGATGATGGTATTGGTTTGACTGGTGGTATTGTTGGTGAGGATGATGATATTGGATTGAATGTTGGTGTTATTGGTGAGGATGATGGTATGGATTTGAATGGTGATGTTAGTGAGAATGATGGTATTGGTTTGAATGGTGGTCTTGGTGGCGTTGGTGATGTTGATGGTATTGGTTTGAATCATGTTGTTGGAGAGGATGATGATACTGGTTTGGATGGTGGTGTAATTGAGGATGATGGTATTGTGGCAAATGTTGGTGTTGTTGGTGAGGTTGATGGCATTAGTTTGAAAGTTTGTGTTTGTGAGGATCATGGTATTGGCTTAAATGGTGGGTTTGTTTGTAAGGATGATGCTATTGGTTTGAATTGTGGTGTTGGTGAGAATGATGATAATGGTTTGAATTGTGGTGTTGTTGGTGAGGATGATGGTTTTGGTTTGAATGGTGTTGTTGTTGGTGATGATAATGGTATTGGTTTGGATGGTGGTGTTGGTGAGGATGATGGTATTGGTTTAAATGGTGGTGTTGTTGGTGAGGATGATGGTATTGAATTGAATGGTTGTGTTAGTGAGAATGATGGTATTGTTTTGAATGGCGGTGTTGGTAAGCATCAAGGTATTTGTTTGAATGGTGGTGTAGGTGATGTTGATGGTATTGATTTGAATTGTTTTGTTGGAGTGGATGGTGATACTGGTTTGGATGGTGGTGTTTTTGAGGATGATGGTATGGTTTTAAATGTTGGTGTTGTTTGTGAGGATCGTGGTATTGGTTTAAATGTTGGTTTTGTTTGTGAGGATGATGGTATTGGTTTGAATGGTGGTGTTGGTGAGGATGATGTTATTTTTTTGAGTGGCGGTGTTGGTGTGGATGTTGGTATTGGTTTGAATGGTGGAGTTGGTGTGGTTAATGTTATTGTTTTGAATGGCGGTGTTGGTGAGGATGAAGGTATTGGTTTGAATTCTGGTGTTGGTTAGGATGATGGTATTGGTTTGAATGATGCTTTTGGTTAGGATGATGGTATTTGTTTGAATGGTGGTGTTGGTGTGGATGATGATATTGGTTTGAATGGTGGTGTCGGATAGGATGATGGAATTTGTTTTAATGATGCTTTTGGTTGATTGATTGTATTGGTTTGAATGATGGTGTTGTTAAGGATGATGGTATTGGTTTGAATGGTGTTGTTGTTTGTGCTGATGGTATTGGTTTGAATGGTGGTGTTAGTGAGGTTGATTGTATTGGTTTGAATGGTGATGTTGGTGATGTTGATGGTATTGGTTTGAATCATGTTGTTGGAGAGGATGATGATACTGGTTTGGATGGTGGTGTAATTGAGGATGATGGTATTGTGGCAAATGTTGGTGTTGTTGGTGAGGTTGATGGCATTAGTTTGAAAGTTTGTGTTTGTGAGGATCATGGTATTGGTTTAAATGGTGGTTTTGTTTGTGAGGATGATGGTATTGTTTTAAATGTTGGTGTGGTTGATGGTATTGGTTTGAATGTTTGTGTTTGAGAGGATCATGGTATTGTTTTAAATGGCGATTTTGTTTGTGAGGATGATGGTGTTGGTTTGAATGGTCGTGTTGGTGAGGAAGATAGTATTTTTTTTGAATGGCGGTGTTGGTGTAAAAGTTGGTATTGGTTTGAATGGTGGAGTTGGTGAGGTTAATGGTATTGGTTTCAATGATGCTTTTGGTTGGTTGAAGTTATTTGTTTGAATGGTGGTGTTGTTAAGGATGATGGTATTGGTTTGACTGGTGGTATTGTTGGTGAGGATGATGATATTGGATTGAATGTTGGTGTTATTGGTGAGGATGATGGTATGGATTTGAATGGTGATGTTAGTGAGAATGATGGTATTGGTTTGAATGGTGGTCTTGGTGGCGTTGGTGATGTTGATGGTATTGGTTTGAATCATGTTGTTGGAGAGGATGATGATACTGGTTTGGATGGTGGTGTAATTGAGGATGATGGTATTGTGGCAAATGTTGGTGTTGTTGGTGAGGTTGATGGCATTAGTTTGAAAGTTTGTGTTTGTGAGGATCATGGTATTGGCTTAAATGGTGGGTTTGTTTGTAAGGATGATGCTATTGGTTTGAATTGTGGTGTTGGTGAGAATGATGATAATGGTTTGAATTGTGGTGTTGTTGGTGAGGATGATGGTTTTGGTTTGAATGGTGTTGTTGTTGGTGATGATAATGGTATTGGTTTGGATGGTGGTGTTGGTGAGGATGATGGTATTGGTTTAAATGGTGGTGTTGTTGGTGAGGATGATGGTATTGAATTGAATGGTTGTGTTAGTGAGAATGATGGTATTGTTTTGAATGGCGGTGTTGGTAAGCATCAAGGTATTTGTTTGAATGGTGGTGTAGGTGATGTTGATGGTATTGATTTGAATTGTTTTGTTGGAGTGGATGGTGATACTGGTTTGGATGGTGGTGTTTTTGAGGATGATGGTATGGTTTTAAATGTTGGTGTTGTTTGTGAGGATCGTGGTATTGGTTTAAATGTTGGTTTTGTTTGTGAGGATGATGGTATTGGTTTGAATGGTGGTGTTGGTGAGGATGATGTTATTTTTTTGAGTGGCGGTGTTGGTGTGGATGTTGGTATTGGTTTGAATGGTGGAGTTGGTGTGGTTAATGTTATTGTTTTGAATGGCGGTGTTGGTGAGGATGAAGGTATTGGTTTGAATTCTGGTGTTGGTTAGGATGATGGTATTGGTTTGAATGATGCTTTTGGTTAGGATGATGGTATTTGTTTGAATGGTGGTGTTGGTGTGGATGATGATATTGGTTTGAATGGTGGTGTCGGATAGGATGATGGAATTTGTTTTAATGATGCTTTTGGTTGATTGATTGTATTGGTTTGAATGATGGTGTTGTTAAGGATGATGGTATTGGTTTGAATGGTGGTGTTGGTTAGGATGATGGTAATGGTTTAAATTGTTTTGTTGTTGGTGAGGATGATGGTATTGGTTTGAATGGTGTTGTTGTTTGTGCTGATGGTATTGGTTTGAATGGTGGTGTTAGTGAGGTTGATTGTATTGGTTTGAATGGTGATGTTGGTGAGGAAGATAGTGTTGGTTTGAATGGTGGTGTTGGAGAGGATGATGGTATTGGTTAATATGGTGTTGTTGTTGGTGAGGATGATGGAATTGGTTTAAATGGTGTTGTTGATAAGGATGACGGTTCTGGTTTGAATGGTGGTGTTTGTGAGGATGATAGTATCGGTTTGGATTGTAGTGTTGGTGAGGACGATGGTATTGGTTTAAATGGTGTTGTTGTTGGTGAGAATGATGGTATTGGATTGAATGGTGATATTGTTGGTGCGAATGATGGTATTGTTTTGAATCGTGGCATTGTTGGTGAGGGTGATGGAATTGGTTTGATTGGTGGTGTTGGTGATGTTGATGGTATTGTGTTAAATGTTGGTGTTGTTTGTGAGGATCGTGGTATTGGTTTAAATTGTGGTTTTGTTTGTGAGGATGATGGTATTGTTTTAAATGTTGGTGTTGTTGGTGTGGTTAATGGTATTGGTTTGAATGTTTGTGTTTGAGAGGATCATGGTATTGTTTTAAATGGCGATTTTGTTTGTGAGGATGATGGTGTTGGTTTGAATGGTCGTGTTGGTGAGGATGATAGTATTTTTTTGAATGGTGGTGTTGGTGTGGAAGTTGGTATTGGTTTGAATGGTGGAGTTGGTGAGGTTAATGGTATTGGTTTGAATGATGCTTTTGGTTGGATGAAGTTATTTGTTTGAATGGTGGTGTTGTTAAGGATGATGGTATTGGTTTGACTGGTGGTATTGTTGGTGAGGATGATGATATTGGATTGAATGGTGGTTTTGTTGGGGAGGATGATGTTGTCAGTTTGAATGGTGGTATTGTTGGTGAGGCTGATGGTATTGGTTTGAATGTTGGTGTTGTTGGTGAGGATGATGGGATGATGGTATGGATTTGAATGGTGATGTTAGTGAGAATGATGGTTTTGGTTTGGATGGTGGTCTTGGTGGTGTTGGTGATGTTGATGGTATTGGTTTGAATCATGTTGTTGGAGAGGATGATGATACTGGTTTGGATGGTGGTGTTATTGAGGATGATGGTATTGTGTCAAATGTTGGTGTTGTTGGTGAGGTTGATGGCATTAGTTTGAAAGTTTGTGTTTGTGAGGATCATGGTATTGGCTTAAATGGTGGGTTTGTTTGTGAGGATGATGCTATTGGTTTGAATTGTGGTGTTGGTGAGAATGATGATAATGGTTTGAATTGTGATGTTGTTGGTGAGGATGATGGTTTTGGTTTGAATGGTGTTGTTGTTGGTGATTATAATGGTATTGGTTTGGATGATAGTGTTGGTGAGGGTGATGGTATTGGTTTAAATGGTGGTGTTGTTGGTGAGGATGATGGTATTGAATTGAATGGTTGTGTTAGTGAGAATGATGGTATTGTTTTGAATGGCGGTGTTGGTAAGCATCAAGGTATTTGTTTGAATGTTGGTGTAGGTGATGTTGATGATATTAAGAACTTAAGAACTTTTTAAAAGCTATTATTAATGCTTTTGAGATGGTGATTTAGATGCATATCATATTTTTTTTTACTGAGTTAAGTATTGTATGTAATTAGTTCTGCTACAACAAGTGTATGGGACATTGGAAAAAAAGTTGAATTTCCCCATGGGGATGAATAAAGTATCTATCTATCTATCTATCTATTGATTTGAATTGTTTTGTTGGAGTGGATGATGATACTGGTTTGGATGGTGGTGTTATTGAGGATGATGGTATGGTTTTAAATGTTGGTGTTGTTTGTGAGGATCGTGGTATTGGTTTGAATGGTGGTGTTGGTGAGGATGATGGTTTTTTTTGAATGGTGGTGTTGGTGTGGATGTTGGTATTGGTTTGAATGGTGGAGTTGGTGAGGTTAATGCTATTGGTTTGAATGGTGGTGTTGGTGAGGATGAACGTATTGGTTTGAATGCTGGTGTTGGTTAGGATGATGGTATTGGTTTGAATGATGCTTTTGGTTAGGATGATGGTTTTGTTTTGAATGGTGGTGTTGGTAAGGATGATAGTACTGGTGTGAATGGTGGTGTTAGTTAGGATGATGGTATTTGTTTGAATGGTGGTGTTCGTGTGGTTGATGGTATTGGTTTGAATGGTGGTGTGGTTCTTGAGGATGATTTTATCGGTTTGAAGGGTGGTATTGTTGGTGAGGATGATGTTATTGGTTTAAATGGTGGTATTAGTGATGTTGATGGTATTGGTCTGAATCGTGTTGTTGGAGAGGATGATGATAC
This sequence comes from Hemitrygon akajei, assembly GCF_048418815.1. NCBI lineage: Eukaryota > Metazoa > Chordata > Chondrichthyes > Myliobatiformes > Dasyatidae > Hemitrygon > Hemitrygon akajei. The sequence goes on along the minus strand of NC_133128.1, from coordinate 121,376,760 downwards.
TGGTTTGGATGGTGGTGTTATTGAAGATGATGGTATTGTGTTAAATGTTGGTGTTGTTTGTGAGGATCGTGGTATTGGTTTAAATTATGGTTTTGTTTGTGAGGATGATGGTATTGTTTTAAATGTTGGTGTTGTTTATGAGATTGATGGTATTGGTTTAAATGGTCATGTTGTTCGTGAGGATGTTGGTAATGGTTTGAATTGTGGTGTTGTTGGTGTTGATGATGGTATTGGTTTGATTGGTGGTGTTGGTGAGGATGATGGTGTTGGTTGGAATGGTGGTGTTGGTGAGGATGATGGAATTGGATTGAATGGTGATATTGTTGGTGCGAATGATGGTATTGTTTTGAATCGTGGCATTGTTGGTGAGGGTGATGGAATTGGTTTGATTGGTGGTGTTGGTGATGTTGATGGTATTGTGTTAAATGTTGGTGTTGTTTGTGAGGATCGTGGTATTGGTTTAAATTGTGGTTTTGTTTGTGAGGATGATGGTATTGTTTTAAATGTTGGTGTTGTTGGTGTGGTTAATGGTATTGGTTTGAATGTTTGTGTTTGAGAGGATCATGGTATTGTTTTAAATGGCGATTTTGTTTGTGAGGATGATGGTGTTGGTTTGAATGGTCGTGTTGGTGAGGATGATAGTATTTTTTTGAATGGTGGTGTTGGTGTGGAAGTTGGTATTGGTTTGAATGGTGGAGTTGGTGAGGTTAATGGTATTGGTTTGAATGATGCTTTTGGTTGGATGAAGTTATTTGTTTGAATGGTGGTGTTGTTAAGGATGATGGTATTGGTTTGACTGGTGGTATTGTTGGTGAGGATGATGATATTGGATTGAATGGTGGTTTTGTTGGGGAGGATGATGTTGTCAGTTTGAATGGTGGTATTGTTGGTGAGGCTGATGGTATTGGTTTGAATGTTGGTGTTGTTGGTGAGGATGATGGGATGATGGTATGGATTTGAATGGTGATGTTAGTGAGAATGATGGTTTTGGTTTGGATGGTGGTCTTGGTGGTGTTGGTGATGTTGATGGTATTGGTTTGAATCATGTTGTTGGAGAGGATGATGATACTGGTTTGGATGGTGGTGTTATTGAGGATGATGGTATTGTGTCAAATGTTGGTGTTGTTGGTGAGGTTGATGGCATTAGTTTGAAAGTTTGTGTTTGTGAGGATCATGGTATTGGCTTAAATGGTGGGTTTGTTTGTGAGGATGATGCTATTGGTTTGAATTGTGGTGTTGGTGAGAATGATGATAATGGTTTGAATTGTGATGTTGTTGGTGAGGATGATGGTTTTGGTTTGAATGGTGTTGTTGTTGGTGATTATAATGGTATTGGTTTGGATGATAGTGTTGGTGAGGGTGATGGTATTGGTTTAAATGGTGGTGTTGTTGGTGAGGATGATGGTATTGAATTGAATGGTTGTGTTAGTGAGAATGATGGTATTGTTTTGAATGGCGGTGTTGGTAAGCATCAAGGTATTTGTTTGAATGTTGGTGTAGGTGATGTTGATGATATTAAGAACTTAAGAACTTTTTAAAAGCTATTATTAATGCTTTTGAGATGGTGATTTAGATGCATATCATATTTTTTTTTACTGAGTTAAGTATTGTATGTAATTAGTTCTGCTACAACAAGTGTATGGGACATTGGAAAAAAAGTTGAATTTCCCCATGGGGATGAATAAAGTATCTATCTATCTATCTATTGATTTGAATTGTTTTGTTGGAGTGGATGATGATACTGGTTTGGATGGTGGTGTTATTGAGGATGATGGTATGGTTTTAAATGTTGGTGTTGTTTGTGAGGATCGTGGTATTGGTTTGAATGGTGGTGTTGGTGAGGATGATGGTTTTTTTTGAATGGTGGTGTTGGTGTGGATGTTGGTATTGGTTTGAATGGTGGAGTTGGTGAGGTTAATGCTATTGGTTTGAATGGTGGTGTTGGTGAGGATGAACGTATTGGTTTGAATGCTGGTGTTGGTTAGGATGATGGTATTGGTTTGAATGATGCTTTTGGTTAGGATGATGGTTTTGTTTTGAATGGTGGTGTTGGTAAGGATGATAGTACTGGTGTGAATGGTGGTGTTAGTTAGGATGATGGTATTTGTTTGAATGGTGGTGTTCGTGTGGTTGATGGTATTGGTTTGAATGGTGGTGTGGTTCTTGAGGATGATTTTATCGGTTTGAAGGGTGGTATTGTTGGTGAGGATGATGTTATTGGTTTAAATGGTGGTATTAGTGATGTTGATGGTATTGGTCTGAATCGTGTTGTTGGAGAGGATGATGATACTGGTTTGGATGGTGGTGTTATTGAAGATGATGGTATTGTGTTAAATGTTGGTGTTGTTTGTGAGGATCGTGGTATTGGTTTAAATTATGGTTTTGTTTGTGAGGATGATGGTATTGTTTTAAATGTTGGTGTTGTTTATGAGATTGATGGTATTGGTTTAAATGGTCATGTTGTTCGTGAGGATGTTGGTAATGGTTTGAATTGTGGTGTTGTTGGTGTTGATGATGGTATTGGTTTGATTGGTGGTGTTGGTGAGGATGATGGTGTTGGTTGGAATGGTGGTGTTGGTGAGGATGATGGAATTGGTTTAAATGGTGGTGTTGATGAGGATGACAGTTCTGGTTTGAATGGTGTTGTTTGTAAGGATGGTAGTATCGGTTTGGATGGTAGTGTTGGTGAGGATGATGGTATTATTTTAAATGGTGTTGTTGGTGAGAATGATGGTATTGGATTGATTGGTGATGTTGTTGGTGAGGATGATGTTTTCGGTTTGAATGGTGTTATTGTTGATGTGGATGATGGTATTGCTTTGAATGGTGGTGTTGGTGAGGATGATGATATTGATTTGAATGGTGGTGTTTTTGAGGATGATAGTATCGGTTTGTATGGCAGTGTTGGTGAGGATGTTGGTATTGGTTTAAATGGTGTTGTTGTTGGTGAGAATGATGGTATTGGATTGAATGGTGATGTTGTTGGTGAGGATGATGTTATCGGTTTCAATGGTGGTATAGTTGGTGAGGATGATGGCATTGGTTTGAACGGTGGTGTTGGTGATGTTGATAGTATTGGTTTGAATCGTGTTGTTGGAGAGGATGATGATACTTCTTTGGAAGGTGGTGTTATTAAGGATGATAGTATTCAATGTCTGTAGTGAGATGCTGAAGATGTTCTATAGGTCAGTTGTGGAGAGCGCCCTCTTCTTTGTGGTGGCATGTTGGGGAGGCAGCATTAAGAAGAGGGACGCCTCACGTCTTAATAAGCTGGTAAGGAAGGCGGGCTCTGTCGTGGGCAAAGTACTGGAGAGTATAACATCGGTAGCTGAGCGAAGGGCGCTGAGTAGGCTATGGTCAATTATGGAAAACCCTGAACATCCTCTACATAGCACCATCCAGAGACAGAGAAGCAGTTTCAGCGACAGGTTGCTATCGATGCAATGCTCCTCAGACAGGATGAAGAGGTCAATACTCCCCAATGCCATTAGGCTTTACAATTCAACCGCCAGGAGTAAGATATGTTAAAGTGCTGGGGTTGATTGTATTTAATGTATTTAAGTAAACTACTTAAGAACTTTTTAAAAGCTATTATTAATGCTTTTTGAGAGAGTGATTTAGATGCATATCATATTTTTTACTGAGTTAAGTATTGTATGTAATTAGTTTTGCTACAACAAGTGTACGGGACATTGGAAAAAATGTTGAATTTCCCCATGGGGATGAATAAAGTATCTATCTATCTATCTATCTATCTATTGTTTTAAATGTTGGTGTTGTTTGTGAGGATCGTGGTATTGGTTTAAATGTTGGTTTTGTTTGTGAGGATGATGGTATTGGTTTGAATGGTGTTGTTGTTGGTGCTGATAATGGTATTGGTTTGGATGGTGGTGTTGATGGTGAGGATGATGGTATTGAATTGAATGGTTGTGTTAGTGAGAATGATGGTAGTGGTTTGAATGGCGGTGTTGGTAAGTATCAAGGTATTTGTTTGAATGGTGGTGTAGGTGCTGTTGATGGTATTGATTTGAATTGTTTTGTTGGAGTGGATGATGATACTGGTTTGGATGGTGGCGTTATTGAGGATGATGGTATGGTTTTAAATGTTGGTGTTGTTTGTGAGGATCGTGGTATTGGTTTAAATGTTGGTTTTGTTTGTGAGGATGATGGTATTGGTTTGAATGGTGTTGTAGGTGAGGATGATGGTATGGATTTGAATGGTGATGTTAGTAAAAATGATTGTATTGGTTTGAATGGTGGTGTTGGTGAGGATGATGGTATTTTTTTGAATCGCGGTGTTGGTAATGATGATGGTATTGGTTTGACTGGTGGTATTGTTGGTGAGGATGATGGAATTGGTTTAAATGGTGGTGTTGATGAGGATGACTGTTCTAGTATGAATGCTGGTGTTTGTGAGGATGATAATATTGGTTTGGATGTTAGTGTTGGTGAGAATGATGGTATTATTTTAAATGTTTTTGTTGTTGGTGAGAATGATGGCAATGGATTGAATGGTGATGTTGTTGGTGAGGATGATGGTATTGGTTTGAATGGTGCTGTTGGATAGGATGAGGGTATTGGTTTAAATGATGCTTTTTGTTGGATGATGGTATTGGTTTGAATGGTGGTGTTGGTAAGGATGATGGTAATGGTCTGAATGGTGGTGTTGGTTAGGATGGTGGTATTGGTTTAAATTGTTTTGTTGTTGGTGATGACGATGGTATTGTGTTGAATGGTGTTGTTGGTGAGGATGATGGTGTTGGTTGGAATGGTGGTGTTGGTGAGGAAGATGGTATTGAATTGAATGGTTGTGTTAGTGATAATTATGGTGTTGGTTTGAATGGCGGTGTTGGTAAGTATCAACGTATTTGTTTGAATGGTGGTGTAGGTGATGTTGATGGTATTGATTTGAATCGTTTTGTTGGAGTGGATGATGATACTGGTTTGGATGGTGGTGTTATTGAGGATGATGGTATTGTTTTAAATGTTGGTGTTGTTTGTGAGGATCGTGGTATTGGTTTAAATGTTGGTTTTGTTTGTGAGGATGATGGTATTGGTTTGAATGGTGGTGTTGGTGAGGATGATGGTATTTTTTTGAATGGCGGTGTTGGTGTGGATGTTGGTATTGGTTTGAATGATGCTTTTGGTTAGGATGATGGTTTTGGTTTGAATGGTGGTGTTGGTAAGAATGATAGTACTGGTTTGAATGGTGGTGTTAGTTAGGATGATGGTATTGGTTTGAATGGTGGTGTTGGTAAGAATGATAGTACTGGTTTGAATGGTGGTGTTAGTTAGGATGATGGTATTGGTTTGAATGATGCTTTTGTTTAGGATGATGGTATTGGTTTGAATGGTGGCGTTGGATAGAATGATGGTATTTGTTTGAAAGATGCTTTTGGTTGGATTATGGTATTGGTTTGAATGATGGTGTTGGTAAGGATGATGGTATTGGTTTGAATGGTGGTGTTGGTTAGGATGATGGTATTGGTTTAAATTGTTTTGTTGTTGGTGAGGATGATGGTATTGGTTTGAATGGTGGTGTTTGTGATGTTGATGGTATTGGTTTAAATGGTCATGTTGTTCGTGAGGAAGTTGGCAATGGTTTGAATTGTGGTGTTGTTGGTGATGATGATGGTATTGGTTTGAAAGGTGGTGTTGGTGAGGATGATGGTATTTGTTTGGATCGTGGTGTTGGTGAGGATGATGGTATTTGTTTATATTGTGGTGTTGTTAGTGAGGATGATGGTATTGATTTGAATGGTGTTGTTAGTGAGAATGATGGTATTTGTTTGAATGGTGGTGTTGGTGAGGATGATGGTATTGGTTTGAATGGTGGTGATGTTTAGATAATGGTATTGGTTTCAATGATGCTTTTGGTTAGGATGATGTTATTGGTTTAAATGGTGTTGTTGGTGAGAATGATGGTATTGGATTGAATAGTGGCGTTGTTGGGGAGGATGATGTTATAGGTTTGAATTGTGGTATTGTTTGTGAGGATGATGGTATTCGATTGAATGGTGGTTTTGTTGGTGAGGATGATGGTATGGATTTGAATGTTGATGTTAGTTAAAATGATGGTATTGGTTTGAATGGTGGTGTTGGTGAGGATGATGGGGTTGGTTGGAATGGTGGTGTTGGTGAGGATGATGGTATTGGTTAATATGGTGGTGATGTTGCTGAGGATGATGGAAATGTTTAAATGGTGGTGTTGATGAGGATGACGTTTCTGGTTTGAATGGTGGTGTTGGATAGGATGAGGGTATTGGTTTGAATGATGCTTTTGGTTGGATGAAGGTATTGGTTTGAATGGTGGTGTTGGATAGGATGATGGTATTGGTTTAAATTGTTTTGTTGTTGGTGAGAATGATGGTATTGGATTGAATGGTGGCGTTGTTGGTGAGGATGATGTTACCTGTTTGAATTGTGGTATTGTTGGTGAGGATGATGGTATTGGTTTGAATGGTGGTGTTGTTGGTGAGGATGATGTTTTCTGTTTGAATTGTGGTATTGTTGGTGAGGATGATGGTATTGGTTTGAATGATGGTGGTGTTGGTGAGGATGATTCTGTTAGTTTGAATGGCAGTGTTGGTAAGTATCAAGGTATTTGTTTGAATGCTGGGGTTGGTGATGTTGATGGTATTGGTTTGAATCGTGTTGTTGGAGAGGATGATGATACTGGTTTGGATGGTGGTGTTATTGAGGATGATGGTATTGTTTTAAATTTTGGTGTTGTTGGTGAGGTTGATGGTATTGGTTTGAATGTTTGTGTTTGTGTGGATCATGGTATCGGTTTAAATGGTTGTTTTGTTTGTTAGGATGACGCTATTAGTTTGAATGGTGGTGTCAGTGAGGATGATGGTATTTTTTTGAATGGCGGTGTTGCTGTGGATGTTGGTATTGGTTTGAATGGTGGAGTTGGTGAGGTTAATGTTATTGGATTGAATGGTGGTGATGGTTAGGATAATGGTATTGGTTTCAATGATGCTTTTGGTGAGAATGATGGTATTGGATTGAATGGTGGCATTAGTGAGGATGATGTTTTCTGTTTGAATTGTGGTATTGTTGGTGAGGATGATGGTATTGGTTTGAATGGTGGTGTTGTTGGTGAGGATGATTCTATTAGTTTGAATGGTGGTGTTGGTAAGTATCAAGGTATTTGTTTGAATGCTGGGGTTGGTGATGTTGATGGCATTGGTTTGAATTGTGTTGTTGGAGAGGATGATGTTACTGGTTTGGATGGTGGTGTTATTGAGTATGATGGTATTGGTTTAAAAGTTGGTTTTGTGTGGTGAGGATGATGGTATTGATTTGAATGGGGATGTTAGTGAGAATGATGGTATTGGTTTGAATGGTGGTGTTGGTGAGGATGATGGTATTGTATTGAATGGTGGTCTTGGTGAGGATGTTGGTAATGATTAATATGGTGGTGTTGATGAGGATGACGGTTCTGGTTTGAATGGTGGTGTTTGTGAGGATGTTATTATCGGTTTGGATGGTAGTGTTTGTGTGGATGATTGTATTTGTTTCAATGGTGGTGTTGGTGAGGATGATGATATTGGTTTGAATGGTGGTGTTGGTGTGGTTGATGGTATTGGATTGAATGGTGGTTTTGGTGAGGATGATGGTGTTGGTTTGAATGGTGGTGTCGGTGGGTATGATGGTATTGGTTAAAATGGTAATGTTGATGGTGAGGATAATGGAAATGGTTTAAATGTTGGTGTTGTTTGTGAGGATCGTGGTATTGGTTTAAATTGTGGTTTTGTTTGTGAGGATGATGGTTTTGGTTTGAATGGTGCTGTTGGTGAGGATGATGGTATTTGTTTGAATGGCGGTGGTGCTGTGGATGTTGTTATTGGTTTGAATGGTGGAGTTGGTTCAGTTAATGTTATTGGTTTGAATGGTGGTGATAGTTAGGATAATGGTATTGGTTTCAATGATGCTTTTGGTTAGGATGATGGTATTGGTTTAAATGGTGTTGTTGTTGGTGAGAATGATGGTATTGGATTGAATGTTGGTGTTGTTGGTGAGGATGATTTTATCGGTTTCAATGGTGGTATTGTTGGTGAGGATGATGGTATTGGTTTAAATGTGGTGTTGGTGAGGATGATGATATTGGTTTGAATAGTGTTGGTGTGGTTGATGGTATTGGTTTGATTGGTGGTGTTGGATAGAATGATGGTATTGGTTTGAATGATACTTTTGGTTGGATGATGGTATTGGTTTGGATGGTGGTGTTTTTGAGGATGATGGTATTGGTTAATATGGTGGTGTTGATGAGGATTGTTTGTGAGGTTGATGGTATAGGTTTGAATGTTGGTGTTGGTGAGGATGATGGTATTTTTTTGAATGGCGGTGTTGGTGTGGATGTTGGTATTGGTTTGAATGGTGGCGTCGGTGAGGTTAATGTTATTGGTTAGAATGATGGTGATGGTTAGGCTAATAGTATTGGTTTCAATGATCCTTTTGGTTAGGATGATGGCATTGGTTTAAATGGTGTTGTTGTTGGTGAGAATGATGGTATTGGATTGAATGGTGGCGTTGTTGGTGAGGATGATGTTATCGGTTTGAATGGTGGTATTGTTGGTGAGGATGATGCTATTAGTTTGAATGGTGGTGTTGGCAAGTATCAAGGTATTTGTTTGAATGCTGGGGTTGCTAAGGATGATGGTATTGGTTTGAATGGTGGTATTGTTGGTGAGGATAATGGTATTGGTTTGAATGGTGCTGTTGGATAGGATGATGGTATTGGTTTGAATGATGCTTTTGGTTTGATGATGGTATTGGTTTGAATGGTGGTGTTGGCAAGTATCAATGTATTTGAATGCTGGGGTTGCTAAGGATGATGGTATTGGTTTGAATGATGGTGATGATTACGATAATGGTATTGGTTTCAATGATACTTTTGGTTAGGATAATGGTATTGGTTTGAATGGTGCTGTTGGTGAGGATGATGGTATTTGTTTGAATGGCGGTGGTGCTGTGGATGTTGTTATTGGTTTGAATGGTGGAGTTGGTTCAGTTAATGTTATTGGTTTGAATGGTGGTGATAGTTAGGATAATGGTATTGGTTTCAATGATGCTTTTGGTTAGGATGATGGTATTGGTTTAAATGGTGTTGTTGTTGGTGAGAATGATGGTATTGGATTGAATGTTGGCGTTGTTGGTGAGGATGATTTTATCGGTTTCAATGGTGGTATTGTTGGTGAGGATGATGGTATTGGTTTAAATGTGGTGTTGGTGAGGATGATGGTATTGTATTGAATGGTGGTCTTGGTGAGGATGTTGGTAATGATTAATATGGTGGTGTTGATGAGGATGACGGTTCTGGTTTGAATGGTGGTGTTTGTGAGGATGTTATTATCGGTTTGGATGGTAGTGTTTGTGTGGATGATTGTATTTGTTTCAATGGTGGTGTTGGTGAGGATGATGATATTGGTTTGAATGGTGGTGTTGGTGTGGTTGATGGTATTGGATTGAATGGTGGTTTTGGTGAGGATGATGGTGTTGGTTTGAATGGTGGTGTCGGTGGGTATGATGGTATTGGTTAAAATGGTAATGTTGTTGGTGAGGATAATGGAAATGGTTTAAATGTTGGTGTTGTTTGTGAGGATCGTGGTATTGGTTTAAATTGTGGTTTTGTTTGTGAGGATGATGGTTTTGGTTTGAATGGTGGCGTCGGTGAGGTTAATGTTATTGGTTAGAATGATGGTGATGGTTAGGCTAATAGTATTGGTTTCAATGATCCTTTTGGTTAGGATGATGGGATTGGTTTAAATGTTGTTGTTGTTGGTGAGAATGATGGTATTGGATTGAATGGTGGCGTTGTTGGTGAGGATGATGTTATCGGTTTGAATGGTGGTATTGTTGGTGAGGATGATGCTATTAGTTTGAATGGTGGTGTTGTCAAGTATCAAGGTATTTGTTTGAATGCTGGGGTTGCTAAGGATGATGGTATTGGTTTGAATGGTGGTGATGGTTACGATAATGGTATTGGTTTCAATGATACTTTTGGTTAGGATGTTGGTATTGGTTTGAATGGTGCTGTTGGTTAGGATGATGGTATTGGTTTGAATGGTGGTGTTGGCCAGGATCATGGTATTGGTTTAAGTGTTGGTGTTGTTTGTGAGGATAATGATTTTGTTTTGAATGGTGCTGTTGGTGAGGATGATGGTATTGGTTTGAATGATGGTGTTGGTGAGGATGATGGTTGTTTTTGAATGGACGTGTTTGTGTGGATGTTGGCATTGATTTGAATGGTGGCGTTGGTGAGGTTAATGTTATTGGTTTGAATGAAGCTTTTGGTTGGATGATGGCATTGGCTTGAATGGTGGTGTTGGTGAGGATGATGGCATTGGCTTGAATGGTGGTGTTGGTGAGGATGATGGTATTGGTTTGAATGGTGGTATTGTTGGTGAGGATAATGGTATTGGTTTGAATGGTGCTGTTGGATAGGATGATGGTATTGGTTTGAATGATGCTTTTGGTTTGATGATGGTATTGGTTTGAATGGTGCTGTTGGTGAGGATGATGGTATTTGTTTGAATGGCGGTGGTGCTGTGGATGTTGTTATTGGTTTGAATGGTGTAGTTGGTTCAGTTAATGTTATTGGTTTGAATGGTGGTGATAGTTAGGATAATGGTATTGGTTTCAATGATGCTTTTGGTTAGGATGATGGTATTGGTTTAAATGGTGTTGTTGTTGGTGAGAATGATGGTATTGGATTGAATGTTGGCGTTGTTGGTGAGGATGATTTTATCGGTTTCAATGGTGGTATTGTTGGTGAGGATGATGGTATTGGTTTAAATGTGGTGTTGGTGAGGATGATGATATTGGTTTGAATAGTGTTGGTGTGGTTGATGGTATTGGTTTGATTGGTGGTGTTGGATAGAATGATGGTATTGGTTTGAATGATACTTTTGGTTGGATGATGGTATTGGTTTGAATGGTGGTGTTGGTAAGGATGATGATACTGGTTCGGATGGTGGTGTTTTTGAGGATGATGGTATTGGTTAATATGGTGGTGTTGATGAGGATTGTTTGTGAGGTTGATGGTATAGGTTTGAATGTTGGTGTTGGTGAGGATGATGGTATTTTTTTGAATGGCGGTGTTGGTGTGGATGTTGGTATTGGTTTGAATGGTGGCGTCGGTGAGGTTAATGTTATTGGTTAGAATGATGGTGATGGTTAGGCTAATAGTATTGGTTTCAATGATCCTTTTGGTTAGGATGATGGCATTGGTTTAAATGGTGTTGTTGTTGGTGAGAATGATGGTATTGGATTGAATGGTGGCGTTGTTGGTGAGGATGATGTTATCGGTTTGAATAGTGGTATTGTTGGTGAGGATGATGCTATTAGTTTGAATGGTGGTGTTGGCAAGTATCAAGGTATTTGTTTGAATGCTGGGGTTGCTAAGGATGATGGTATTGGTTTGAATGGTGGTATTGTTGGTGAGGATAATGGTATTGGTTTGAATGGTGCTGTTGGATAGGATGATGGTATTGGTTTGAATGATGCTTTTGGTTTGATGATGGTATTGGTTTGAATGGTGGTGTTGGCAAGTATCAAGGTATTTGAATGCTGGGGTTGCTAAGGATGATGGTATTGGTTTGAATGATGGTGATGATTACGATAATGGTATTGGTTTCAATGATACTTTTGGTTAGGATAATGGTATTGGTTTGAATGGTGCTGTTGGTTAGGACGATGGTATTGGTTTGAATGGTGGTGTTGGTCAGGATCATGGTATTGGTTTAAGTGTTGGTGTTGTTTGTGAGGATGATGATTTTGTTTTGAATGGTGCTGTTGGTGAGGTTAATGTTATTGGTTTGAATGAAGCTTTTGTTTGGATGATGGCATTGGCTTGAATGGTGGTGTTGGTAAGGATGATGGTATTGGTTTGAATGGTGGTATTGTTGGTGAGGATGATGGTATTGGTTTGAATGGTGGTGTTGGTGAGGATGATGATATTGGTTTAAATGGTGGTATTTGTTTGGTTGATGGTATTGGTTTGAAAGTTGGTGTTGGATAGGATGATGGTATTGGTTTGAATGATGCTTTTGGTTTGATGATGGTATTGGTTTGAATGGTGGTGTTTGTGAGGTTGATGGTATGGGTTTAAATGGTTGTGTTGTTCGTGAGGATGTTGGTAATCGTTTCAATGGTGTTGTTGTTGGTGCTGATGATTGTATTGTTTTGAATGGTGGTGTTGGTGAGGATGATGGAATTGGTTTGGATGGTGGTGTTGGTGAGGATGATGGTATTGGTTTGAATGGTGGTGTTGTTAAGGATGATGATACTGGTTTGGATGGTGGTGTTATTGGGGATGATGGTATTGTTTTAAATGTTGGTTTTGTTTGTGAGGTTGATGGTATAGGTTTGAATGTTGGTGTTGGTGAGGATGATGGTATTTTTTTGAATGGCGGTGTTGGTGTGGATGTTGGCATTGATTTGAATGGTGGCGTTGGTGAGGTTAATGTTATTGGTTTGAATGAAGCTTTTGGTTGGATGATGGCATTGGCTTGAATGGTGGTGTTGGTAAGGATGATGGTATTGGTTTGAATGGTGGTATTGTTGGTGAGGATAATGGTATTGGTTTGAATGGTGCTGTTGGATAGGATGATGGTATTGGTTTGAATGATGCTTTTGGTTTGATGATGGTATTGGTTTGAATGGTGGTGTTGGCAAGTATCAATGTATTTGAATGCTGGGGTTGCTAAGGATGATGGTATTGGTTTGAATGATGGTGATGATTACGATAATGGTATTGGTTTCAATGATACTTTTGGTTAGGATAATGGTATTGGTTTGAATGGTGCTGTTGGTGAGGATGATGGTATTTGTTTGAATGGCGGTGGTGCTGTGGATGTTGTTATTGGTTTGAATGGTGGAGTTGGTTCAGTTAATGTTATTGGTTTGAATGGTGGTGATAGTTAGGATAATGGTATTGGTTTCAATGATGCTTTTGGTTAGGATGATGGTATTGGTTTAAATGGTGTTGTTGTTGGTGAGAATGATGGTATTGGATTGAATGTTGGCGTTGTTGGTGAGGATGATTTTATCGGTTTCAATGGTGGTATTGTTGGTGAGGATGATGGTATTGGTTTAAATGTGGTGTTGGTGAGGATGATGGTATTGTATTGAATGGTGGTCTTGGTGAGGATGTTGGTAATGATTAATATGGTGGTGTTGATGAGGATGACGGTTCTGGTTTGAATGGTGGTGTTTGTGAGGATGTTATTATCGGTTTGGATGGTAGTGTTTGTGTGGATGATTGTATTTGTTTCAATGGTGGTGTTGGTGAGGATGATGATATTGGTTTGAATGGTGGTGTTGGTGTGGTTGATGGTATTGGATTGAATGGTGGTTTTGGTGAGGATGATGGTGTTGGTTTGAATGGTGGTGTCGGTGGGTATGATGGTATTGGTTAAAATGGTAATGTTGTTGGTGAGGATAATGGAAATGGTTTAAATGTTGGTGTTGTTTGTGAGGATCGTGGTATTGGTTTAAATTGTGGTTTTGTTTGTGAGGATGATGGTTTTGGTTTGAATGGTGGCGTCGGTGAGGTTAATGTTATTGGTTAGAATGATGGTGATGGTTAGGCTAATAGTATTGGTTTCAATGATCCTTTTGGTTAGGATGATGGGATTGGTTTAAATGTTGTTGTTGTTGTTGAGAATGATGGTATTGGATTGAATGGTGGCGTTGTTGGTGAGGATGATGTTATCGGTTTGAATGGTGGTATTGTTGGTGAGGATGATGCTATTAGTTTGAATGGTGGTGTTGTCAAGTATCAAGGTATTTGTTTGAATGCTGGGGTTGCTAAGGATGATGGTATTGGTTTGAATGGTGGTGATGGTTACGATAATGGTATTGGTTTCAATGATACTTTTGGTTAGGATGTTGGTATTGGTTTGAATGGTGCTGTTGGTTAGGATGATGGTATTGGTTTGAATGGTGGTGTTGGCCAGGATCATGGTATTGGTTTAAGTGTTGGTGTTGTTTGTGAGGATAATGATTTTGTTTTGAATGGTGCTGTTGGTGAGGATGATGGTATTGGTTTGAATGATGGTGTTGGTGAGGATGATGGTTGTTTTTGAATGGACGTGTTTGTGTGGATGTTGGCATTGATTTGAATGGTGGCGTTGGTGAGGTTAATGTTATTGGTTTGAATGAAGCTTTTGGTTGGATGATGGCATTGGCTTGAATGGTGGTGTTGGTGAGGATGATGGCATTGGCTTGAATGGTGGTGTTGGTGAGGATGATGGTATTGGTTTGAATGGTGGTATTGTTGGTGAGGATAATGGTATTGGTTTGAATGGTGCTGTTGGATAGGATGATGGTATTGGTTTGAATGATGCTTTTGGTTTGATGATGGTATTGGTTTGAATGGTGCTGTTGGTGAGGATGATGGTATTTGTTTGAATGGCGGTGGTGCTGTGGATGTTGTTATTGGTTTGAATGGTGTAGTTGGTTCAGTTAATGTTATTGGTTTGAATGGTGGTGATAGTTAGGATAATGGTATTGGTTTCAATGATGCTTTTGGTTAGGATGATGGTATTGGTTTAAATGGTGTTGTTGTTGGTGAGAATGATGGTATTGGATTGAATGTTGGCGTTGTTGGTGAGGATGATTTTATCGGTTTCAATGGTGGTATTGTTGGTGAGGATGATGGTATTGGTTTAAATGTGGTGTTGGTGAGGATGATGATATTGGTTTGAATAGTGTTGGTGTGGTTGATGGTATTGGTTTGATTGGTGGTGTTGGATAGAATGATGGTATTGGTTTGAATGATACTTTTGGTTGGATGATGGTATTGGTTTGAATGGTGGTGTTGGTAAGGATGATGATACTGGTTCGGATGGTGGTGTTTTTGAGGATGATGGTATTGGTTAATATGGTGGTGTTGATGAGGATTGTTTGTGAGGTTGATGGTATAGGTTTGAATGTTGGTGTTGGTGAGGATGATGGTATTTTTTTGAATGGCGGTGTTGGTGTGGATGTTGGTATTGGTTTGAATGGTGGCGTCGGTGAGGTTAATGTTATTGGTTAGAATGATGGTGATGGTTAGGCTAATAGTATTGGTTTCAATGATCCTTTTGGTTAGGATGATGGCATTGGTTTAAATGGTGTTGTTGTTGGTGAGAATGATGGTATTGGATTGAATGGTGGCGTTGTTGGTGAGGATGATGTTATCGGTTTGAATAGTGGTATTGTTGGTGAGGATGATGCTATTAGTTTGAATGGTGGTGTTGGCAAGTATCAAGGTATTTGTTTGAATGCTGGGGTTGCTAAGGATGATGGTATTGGTTTGAATGGTGGTATTGTTGGTGAGGATAATGGTATTGGTTTGAATGGTGCTGTTGGATAGGATGATGGTATTGGTTTGAATGATGCTTTTGGTTTGATGATGGTATTGGTTTGAATGGTGGTGTTGGCAAGTATCAAGGTATTTGAATGCTGGGGTTGCTAAGGATGATGGTATTGGTTTGAATGATGGTGATGATTACGATAATGGTATTGGTTTCAATGATACTTTTGGTTAGGATAATGGTATTGGTTTGAATGGTGCTGTTGGTTAGGACGATGGTATTGGTTTGAATGGTGGTGTTGGTCAGGATCATGGTATTGGTTTAAGTGTTGGTGTTGTTTGTGAGGATGATGATTTTGTTTTGAATGGTGCTGTTGGTGAGGTTAATGTTATTGGTTTGAATGAAGCTTTTGTTTGGATGATGGCATTGGCTTGAATGGTGGTGTTGGTAAGGATGATGGTATTGGTTTGAATGGTGGTATTGTTGGTGAGGATGATGGTATTGGTTTGAATGGTGGTGTTGGTGAGGATGATGATATTGGTTTAAATGGTGGTATTTGTTTGGTTGATGGTATTGGTTTGAAAGTTGGTGTTGGATAGGATGATGGTATTGGTTTGAATGATGCTTTTGGTTTGATGATGGTATTGGTTTGAATGGTGGTGTTTGTGAGGTTGATGGTATGGGTTTAAATGGTTGTGTTGTTCGTGAGGATGTTGGTAATCGTTTCAATGGTGTTGTTGTTGGTGCTGATGATTGTATTGTTTTGAATGGTGGTGTTGGTGAGGATGATGGAATTGGTTTGGATGGTGGTGTTGGTGAGGATGATGGTATTGGTTTGAATGGTGGTGTTGTTAAGGATGATGATACTGGTTTGGATGGTGGTGTTATTGGGGATGATGGTATTGTTTTAAATGTTGGTTTTGTTTGTGAGGTTGATGGTATAGGTTTGAATGTTGGTGTTGGTGAGGATGATGGTATTTTTTTGAATGGCGGTGTTGGTGTGGATGTTGGCATTGATTTGAATGGTGGCGTTGGTGAGGTTAATGTTATTGGTTTGAATGAAGCTTTTGGTTGGATGATGGCATTGGCTTGAATGGTGGTGTTGGTAAGGATGATGGTATTGGTTTGAATGGTGGTATTGTTGGTGAGGATAATGGTATTGGTTTGAATGGTGCTGTTGGATAGGATGATGGTATTGGTTTGAATGATGCTTTTGGTTTGATGATGGTATTGGTTTGAATGGTGGTGTTGGCAAGTATCAATGTATTTGAATGCTGGGGTTGCTAAGGATGATGGTATTGGTTTGAATGATGGTGATGATTACGATAATGGTATTGGTTTCAATGATACTTTTGGTTAGGATAATGGTATTGGTTTGAATGGTGCTGTTGGTGAGGATGATGGTATTTGTTTGAATGGCGGTGGTGCTGTGGATGTTGTTATTGGTTTGAATGGTGGAGTTGGTTCAGTTAATGTTATTGGTTTGAATGGTGGTGATAGTTAGGATAATGGTATTGGTTTCAATGATGCTTTTGGTTAGGATGATGGTATTGGTTTAAATGGTGTTGTTGTTGGTGAGAATGATGGTATTGGATTGAATGTTGGCGTTGTTGGTGAGGATGATTTTATCGGTTTCAATGGTGGTATTGTTGGTGAGGATGATGGTATTGGTTTAAATGTGGTGTTGGTGAGGATGATGGTATTGTATTGAATGGTGGTCTTGGTGAGGATGTTGGTAATGATTAATATGGTGGTGTTGATGAGGATGACGGTTCTGGTTTGAATGGTGGTGTTTGTGAGGATGTTATTATCGGTTTGGATGGTAGTGTTTGTGTGGATGATTGTATTTGTTTCAATGGTGGTGTTGGTGAGGATGATGATATTGGTTTGAATGGTGGTGTTGGTGTGGTTGATGGTATTGGATTGAATGGTGGTTTTGGTGAGGATGATGGTGTTGGTTTGAATGGTGGTGTCGGTGGGTATGATGGTATTGGTTAAAATGGTAATGTTGTTGGTGAGGATAATGGAAATGGTTTAAATGTTGGTGTTGTTTGTGAGGATCGTGGTATTGGTTTAAATTGTGGTTTTGTTTGTGAGGATGATGGTTTTGGTTTGAATGGTGGCGTCGGTGAGGTTAATGTTATTGGTTAGAATGATGGTGATGGTTAGGCTAATAGTATTGGTTTCAATGATCCTTTTGGTTAGGATGATGGGATTGGTTTAAATGTTGTTGTTGTTGGTGAGAATGATGGTATTGGATTGAATGGTGGCGTTGTTGGTGAGGATGATGTTATCGGTTTGAATGGTGGTATTGTTGGTGAGGATGATGCTATTAGTTTGAATGGTGGTGTTGTCAAGTATCAAGGTATTTGTTTGAATGCTGGGGTTGCTAAGGATGATGGTATTGGTTTGAATGGTGGTGATGGTTACGATAATGGTATTGGTTTCAATGATACTTTTGGTTAGGATGTTGGTATTGGTTTGAATGGTGCTGTTGGTTAGGATGATGGTATTGGTTTGAATGGTGGTGTTGGCCAGGATCATGGTATTGGTTTAAGTGTTGGTGTTGTTTGTGAGGATAATGATTTTGTTTTGAATGGTGCTGTTGGTGAGGATGATGGTATTGGTTTGAATGATGGTGTTGGTGAGGATGATGGTTGTTTTTGAATGGACGTGTTTGTGTGGATGTTGGCATTGATTTGAATGGTGGCGTTGGTGAGGTTAATGTTATTGGTTTGAATGAAGCTTTTGGTTGGATGATGGCATTGGCTTGAATGGTGGTGTTGGTGAGGATGATGGCATTGGCTTGAATGGTGGTGTTGGTGAGGATGATGGTATTGGTTTGAATGGTGGTATTGTTGGTGAGGATAATGGTATTGGTTTGAATGGTGCTGTTGGATAGGATGATGGTATTGGTTTGAATGATGCTTTTGGTTTGATGATGGTATTGGTTTGAATGGTGCTGTTGGTGAGGATGATGGTATTTGTTTGAATGGCGGTGGTGCTGTGGATGTTGTTATTGGTTTGAATGGTGTAGTTGGTTCAGTTAATGTTATTGGTTTGAATGGTGGTGATAGTTAGGATAATGGTATTGGTTTCAATGATGCTTTTGGTTAGGATGATGGTATTGGTTTAAATGGTGTTGTTGTTGGTGAGAATGATGGTATTGGATTGAATGTTGGCGTTGTTGGTGAGGATGATTTTATCGGTTTCAATGGTGGTATTGTTGGTGAGGATGATGGTATTGGTTTAAATGTGGTGTTGGTGAGGATGATGATATTGGTTTGAATAGTGTTGGTGTGGTTGATGGTATTGGTTTGATTGGTGGTGTTGGATAGAATGATGGTATTGGTTTGAATGATACTTTTGGTTGGATGATGGTATTGGTTTGAATGGTGGTGTTGGTAAGGATGATGATACTGGTTCGGATGGTGGTGTTTTTGAGGATGATGGTATTGGTTAATATGGTGGTGTTGATGAGGATTGTTTGTGAGGTTGATGGTATAGGTTTGAATGTTGGTGTTGGTGAGGATGATGGTATTTTTTTGAATGGCGGTGTTGGTGTGGATGTTGGTATTGGTTTGAATGGTGGCGTCGGTGAGGTTAATGTTATTGGTTAGAATGATGGTGATGGTTAGGCTAATAGTATTGGTTTCAATGATCCTTTTGGTTAGGATGATGGCATTGGTTTAAATGGTGTTGTTGTTGGTGAGAATGATGGTATTGGATTGAATGGTGGCGTTGTTGGTGAGGATGATGTTATCGGTTTGAATAGTGGTATTGTTGGTGAGGATGATGCTATTAGTTTGAATGGTGGTGTTGGCAAGTATCAAGGTATTTGTTTGAATGCTGGGGTTGCTAAGGATGATGGTATTGGTTTGAATGGTGGTATTGTTGGTGAGGATAATGGTATTGGTTTGAATGGTGCTGTTGGATAGGATGATGGTATTGGTTTGAATGATGCTTTTGGTTTGATGATGGTATTGGTTTGAATGGTGGTGTTGGCAAGTATCAAGGTATTTGAATGCTGGGGTTGCTAAGGATGATGGTATTGGTTTGAATGATGGTGATGATTACGATAATGGTATTGGTTTCAATGATACTTTTGGTTAGGATAATGGTATTGGTTTGAATGGTGCTGTTGGTTAGGACGATGGTATTGGTTTGAATGGTGGTGTTGGTCAGGATCATGGTATTGGTTTAAGTGTTGGTGTTGTTTGTGAGGATGATGATTTTGTTTTGAATGGTGCTGTTGGTGAGGTTAATGTTATTGGTTTGAATGAAGCTTTTGTTTGGATGATGGCATTGGCTTGAATGGTGGTGTTGGTAAGGATGATGGTATTGGTTTGAATGGTGGTATTGTTGGTGAGGATGATGGTATTGGTTTGAATGGTGGTGTTGGTGAGGATGATGATATTGGTTTAAATGGTGGTATTTGTTTGGTTGATGGTATTGGTTTGAAAGTTGGTGTTGGATAGGATGATGGTATTGGTTTGAATGATGCTTTTGGTTTGATGATGGTATTGGTTTGAATGGTGGTGTTTGTGAGGTTGATGGTATGGGTTTAAATGGTTGTGTTGTTCGTGAGGATGTTGGTAATCGTTTCAATGGTGTTGTTGTTGGTGCTGATGATTGTATTGTTTTGAATGGTGGTGTTGGTGAGGATGATGGAATTGGTTTGGATGGTGGTGTTGGTGAGGATGATGGTATTGGTTTGAATGGTGGTGTTGTTAAGGATGATGATACTGGTTTGGATGGTGGTGTTATTGGGGATGATGGTATTGTTTTAAATGTTGGTTTTGTTTGTGAGGTTGATGGTATAGGTTTGAATGTTGGTGTTGGTGAGGATGATGGTATTTTTTTGAATGGCGGTGTTGGTGTGGATGTTGGCATTGATTTGAATGGTGGCGTTGGTGAGGTTAATGTTATTGGTTTGAATGAAGCTTTTGGTTGGATGATGGCATTGGCTTGAATGGTGGTGTTGGTAAGGATGATGGTATTGGTTTGAATGGTGGTATTGTTGGTGAGGATAATGGTATTGGTTTGAATGGTGCTGTTGGATAGGATGATGGTATTGGTTTGAATGATGCTTTTGGTTTGATGATGGTATTGGTTTGAATGGTGGTGTTGGCAAGTATCAATGTATTTGAATGCTGGGGTTGCTAAGGATGATGGTATTGGTTTGAATGATGGTGATGATTACGATAATGGTATTGGTTTCAATGATACTTTTGGTTAGGATAATGGTATTGGTTTGAATGGTGCTGTTGGTGAGGATGATGGTATTTGTTTGAATGGCGGTGGTGCTGTGGATGTTGTTATTGGTTTGAATGGTGGAGTTGGTTCAGTTAATGTTATTGGTTTGAATGGTGGTGATAGTTAGGATAATGGTATTGGTTTCAATGATGCTTTTGGTTAGGATGATGGTATTGGTTTAAATGGTGTTGTTGTTGGTGAGAATGATGGTATTGGATTGAATGTTGGCGTTGTTGGTGAGGATGATTTTATCGGTTTCAATGGTGGTATTGTTGGTGAGGATGATGGTATTGGTTTAAATGTGGTGTTGGTGAGGATGATGGTATTGTATTGAATGGTGGTCTTGGTGAGGATGTTGGTAATGATTAATATGGTGGTGTTGATGAGGATGACGGTTCTGGTTTGAATGGTGGTGTTTGTGAGGATGTTATTATCGGTTTGGATGGTAGTGTTTGTGTGGATGATTGTATTTGTTTCAATGGTGGTGTTGGTGAGGATGATGATATTGGTTTGAATGGTGGTGTTGGTGTGGTTGATGGTATTGGATTGAATGGTGGTTTTGGTGAGGATGATGGTGTTGGTTTGAATGGTGGTGTCGGTGGGTATGATGGTATTGGTTAAAATGGTAATGTTGTTGGTGAGGATAATGGAAATGGTTTAAATGTTGGTGTTGTTTGTGAGGATCGTGGTATTGGTTTAAATTGTGGTTTTGTTTGTGAGGATGATGGTTTTGGTTTGAATGGTGGCGTCGGTGAGGTTAATGTTATTGGTTAGAATGATGGTGATGGTTAGGCTAATAGTATTGGTTTCAATGATCCTTTTGGTTAGGATGATGGGATTGGTTTAAATGTTGTTGTTGTTGGTGAGAATGATGGTATTGGATTGAATGGTGGCGTTGTTGGTGAGGATGATGTTATCGGTTTGAATGGTGGTATTGTTGGTGAGGATGATGCTATTAGTTTGAATGGTGGTGTTGTCAAGTATCAAGGTATTTGTTTGAATGCTGGGGTTGCTAAGGATGATGGTATTGGTTTGAATGGTGGTGATGGTTACGATAATGGTATTGGTTTCAATGATACTTTTGGTTAGGATGTTGGTATTGGTTTGAATGGTGCTGTTGGTTAGGATGATGGTATTGGTTTGAATGGTGGTGTTGGCCAGGATCATGGTATTGGTTTAAGTGTTGGTGTTGTTTGTGAGGATAATGATTTTGTTTTGAATGGTGCTGTTGGTGAGGATGATGGTATTGGTTTGAATGATGGTGTTGGTGAGGATGATGGTTGTTTTTGAATGGACGTGTTTGTGTGGATGTTGGCATTGATTTGAATGGTGGCGTTGGTGAGGTTAATGTTATTGGTTTGAATGAAGCTTTTGGTTGGATGATGGCATTGGCTTGAATGGTGGTGTTGGTGAGGATGATGGCATTGGCTTGAATGGTGGTGTTGGTGAGGATGATGGTATTGGTTTGAATGGTGGTATTGTTGGTGAGGATAATGGTATTGGTTTGAATGGTGCTGTTGGATAGGATGATGGTATTGGTTTGAATGATGCTTTTGGTTTGATGATGGTATTGGTTTGAATGGTGCTGTTGGTGAGGATGATGGTATTTGTTTGAATGGCGGTGGTGCTGTGGATGTTGTTATTGGTTTGAATGGTGTAGTTGGTTCAGTTAATGTTATTGGTTTGAATGGTGGTGATAGTTAGGATAATGGTATTGGTTTCAATGATGCTTTTGGTTAGGATGATGGTATTGGTTTAAATGGTGTTGTTGTTGGTGAGAATGATGGTATTGGATTGAATGTTGGCGTTGTTGGTGAGGATGATTTTATCGGTTTCAATGGTGGTATTGTTGGTGAGGATGATGGTATTGGTTTAAATGTGGTGTTGGTGAGGATGATGATATTGGTTTGAATAGTGTTGGTGTGGTTGATGGTATTGGTTTGATTGGTGGTGTTGGATAGAATGATGGTATTGGTTTGAATGATACTTTTGGTTGGATGATGGTATTGGTTTGAATGGTGGTGTTGGTAAGGATGATGATACTGGTTCGGATGGTGGTGTTTTTGAGGATGATGGTATTGGTTAATATGGTGGTGTTGATGAGGATTGTTTGTGAGGTTGATGGTATAGGTTTGAATGTTGGTGTTGGTGAGGATGATGGTATTTTTTTGAATGGCGGTGTTGGTGTGGATGTTGGTATTGGTTTGAATGGTGGCGTCGGTGAGGTTAATGTTATTGGTTAGAATGATGGTGATGGTTAGGCTAATAGTATTGGTTTCAATGATCCTTTTGGTTAGGATGATGGCATTGGTTTAAATGGTGTTGTTGTTGGTGAGAATGATGGTATTGGATTGAATGGTGGCGTTGTTGGTGAGGATGATGTTATCGGTTTGAATAGTGGTATTGTTGGTGAGGATGATGCTATTAGTTTGAATGGTGGTGTTGGCAAGTATCAAGGTATTTGTTTGAATGCTGGGGTTGCTAAGGATGATGGTATTGGTTTGAATGGTGGTATTGTTGGTGAGGATAATGGTATTGGTTTGAATGGTGCTGTTGGATAGGATGATGGTATTGGTTTGAATGATGCTTTTGGTTTGATGATGGTATTGGTTTGAATGGTGGTGTTGGCAAGTATCAAGGTATTTGAATGCTGGGGTTGCTAAGGATGATGGTATTGGTTTGAATGATGGTGATGATTACGATAATGGTATTGGTTTCAATGATACTTTTGGTTAGGATAATGGTATTGGTTTGAATGGTGCTGTTGGTTAGGACGATGGTATTGGTTTGAATGGTGGTGTTGGTCAGGATCATGGTATTGGTTTAAGTGTTGGTGTTGTTTGTGAGGATGATGATTTTGTTTTGAATGGTGCTGTTGGTGAGGTTAATGTTATTGGTTTGAATGAAGCTTTTGTTTGGATGATGGCATTGGCTTGAATGGTGGTGTTGGTAAGGATGATGGTATTGGTTTGAATGGTGGTATTGTTGGTGAGGATGATGGTATTGGTTTGAATGGTGGTGTTGGTGAGGATGATGATATTGGTTTAAATGGTGGTATTTGTTTGGTTGATGGTATTGGTTTGAAAGTTGGTGTTGGATAGGATGATGGTATTGGTTTGAATGATGCTTTTGGTTTGATGATGGTATTGGTTTGAATGGTGGTGTTTGTGAGGTTGATGGTATGGGTTTAAATGGTTGTGTTGTTCGTGAGGATGTTGGTAATCGTTTCAATGGTGTTGTTGTTGGTGCTGATGATTGTATTGTTTTGAATGGTGGTGTTGGTGAGGATGATGGAATTGGTTTGGATGGTGGTGTTGGTGAGGATGATGGTATTGGTTTGAATGGTGGTGTTGTTAAGGATGATGATACTGGTTTGGATGGTGGTGTTATTGGGGATGATGGTATTGTTTTAAATGTTGGTTTTGTTTGTGAGGTTGATGGTATAGGTTTGAATGTTGGTGTTGGTGAGGATGATGGTATTTTTTTGAATGGCGGTGTTGGTGTGGATGTTGGCATTGATTTGAATGGTGGCGTTGGTGAGGTTAATGTTATTGGTTTGAATGAAGCTTTTGGTTGGATGATGGCATTGGCTTGAATGGTGGTGTTGGTAAGGATGATGGTATTGGTTTGAATGGTGGTATTGTTGGTGAGGATAATGGTATTGGTTTGAATGGTGCTGTTGGATAGGATGATGGTATTGGTTTGAATGATGCTTTTGGTTTGATGATGGTATTGGTTTGAATGGTGGTGTTGGCAAGTATCAATGTATTTGAATGCTGGGGTTGCTAAGGATGATGGTATTGGTTTGAATGATGGTGATGATTACGATAATGGTATTGGTTTCAATGATACTTTTGGTTAGGATAATGGTATTGGTTTGAATGGTGCTGTTGGTGAGGATGATGGTATTTGTTTGAATGGCGGTGGTGCTGTGGATGTTGTTATTGGTTTGAATGGTGGAGTTGGTTCAGTTAATGTTATTGGTTTGAATGGTGGTGATAGTTAGGATAATGGTATTGGTTTCAATGATGCTTTTGGTTAGGATGATGGTATTGGTTTAAATGGTGTTGTTGTTGGTGAGAATGATGGTATTGGATTGAATGTTGGCGTTGTTGGTGAGGATGATTTTATCGGTTTCAATGGTGGTATTGTTGGTGAGGATGATGGTATTGGTTTAAATGTGGTGTTGGTGAGGATGATGGTATTGTATTGAATGGTGGTCTTGGTGAGGATGTTGGTAATGATTAATATGGTGGTGTTGATGAGGATGACGGTTCTGGTTTGAATGGTGGTGTTTGTGAGGATGTTATTATCGGTTTGGATGGTAGTGTTTGTGTGGATGATTGTATTTGTTTCAATGGTGATGTTGGTGAGGATGATGATATTGGTTTGAATGGTGGTGTTGGTGTGGTTGATGGTATTGGATTGAATGGTGGTTTTGGTGAGGATGATGGTGTTGGTTTGAATGGTGGTGTCGGTGGGTATGATGGTATTGGTTAAAATGGTAATGTTGTTGGTGAGGATAATGGAAATGGTTTAAATGTTGGTGTTGTTTGTGAGGATCGTGGTATTGGTTTAAATTGTGGTTTTGTTTGTGAGGATGATGGTTTTGGTTTGAATGGTGGCGTCGGTGAGGTTAATGTTATTGGTTAGAATGATGGTGATGGTTAGGCTAATAGTATTGGTTTCAATGATCCTTTTGGTTAGGATGATGGGATTGGTTTAAATGTTGTTGTTGTTGGTGAGAATGATGGTATTGGATTGAATGGTGGCGTTGTTGGTGAGGATGATGTTATCGGTTTGAATGGTGGTATTGTTGGTGAGGATGATGCTATTAGTTTGAATGGTGGTGTTGTCAAGTATCAAGGTATTTGTTTGAATGCTGGGGTTGCTAAGGATGATGGTATTGGTTTGAATGGTGGTGATGGTTACGATAATGGTATTGGTTTCAATGATACTTTTGGTTAGGATGTTGGTATTGGTTTGAATGGTGCTGTTGGTTAGGATGATGGTATTGGTTTGAATGGTGGTGTTGGTCAGGATCATGGTATTGATTTAAGTATTGGTGTTGTTTGTTAGGATGATGATTTTGTTTTGAATGGTGCTGTTGGTGAGGATGATGGTATTGGTTTGAATGATGGTGTTGGTGAGGATAATGGTTGTTTTTGAATGGACGTGTTGGTGTGGATGTTGGTATTGATTTGAATGGTGGAGTTGGTGAGGTTAATGTTATTGGTTTGAATGAAGCTTTTGGTTGGATGATGGCATTGGCTTGAATGGTGGTGTTGTTGGTGAGGATGATGGTATTGGTTTGAATAGTGGTGTTGGTGAGGATGATGATATTGGTTTAAATAGTGGTATTTGTTTGGTTGATGGTATTGGTTTGAAAGGTGGTGTTGGATAGGATGATGGTATTGGTTTGAATGATGCTTTTGCTTTGATGATGGTATTGGTTTGAATGGTGGTGTTTGTGAGGTTGATGGTATGGGTTTAAATGGTTGTGTTGTTCGTGAGGATGTTGGTAATTGTTTCAATGGTGTTGTTGTTGGTGCTGATGATTGTATTGTTTTGAATGGTGGTGTTGGTGAGGATGATGGAACTGGTTTGGATGGTGGTGTTGGTGAGGATGATGGTATTGGTTTAAATGGTGGTGTTGTTGGTGAGGATGATGGTATTGGTTTGAATGGTGGTGTTGTTAAGGACGATGATACTGGTTTGGATGGTGGTGTTATTGAGGATGATGGTATTGTTTTAAATGTTGGTTTTTTTTGTGAGGTTGATGGTATAGGTTTGAATGTTGGTGTTGGGTTGGAATTTGGTATTGATTTGAATGGTGGAGTCGGTGAGGTTACTGTTATTGGTTTGAATGATGGTGATGGTTAGGCTAATGGTATTGGTTTCAATGATCCTTTTGGTTAGGGTGATGGCATTGGTTTAAATGGTGTTGTTGTTGGTGAGAATGATGATATTGGATTGAATGGTGGCGTTGTTGGTGAGGATGATGTTATCGGTTTGAATAGTGGTATTGCTGGTGAGGATGATGGTATTGGTTTGAATCATGGTGTTGTTGGTGAGGATGATGCTATTAGATTGAATGGCAGTGTTTGTAAGTATCAAGGTATTTGTTTGAATGGTGGTGTTGCTAAGGATGATGGTATTGGTTTGAATGGTGGTGATGGTTAGGATAATGGTATTGGTTTCAATGATGCTTTTGGTCAGGATGATGGTATTGGTTTGAATGATGGTGTTGGTGAGGATGATGGTTGTTTTTGAATGGACGTGTTGGTGTGGATGTTGGTATTGGTTTGAATGGTGGTGTTGTTAAGAATGATGATACTGGTTTGGATGGTGGTGTTATTGAGGATGATGGTATTGTTTTAAATGTTGGTTTTGTTTGTGAGGTTGATGGTATAGGTTTGAATGTTGGTGTTGGTGAGGATGATGGTATTTTTTTGAATGGCGGTGTTGGTGTGGATGTTGGTATTGATTTGAATGGTGGAGTCGGTGAGGTTAATGTTATTGGTTTGAATGATGGTGATGGTTAGGCTAATGGTATTGGTTTCAATGATCCTTTTGGTTAGGATGATGGCATTGGTTTAAATGGTGTTGTTGTTGGTGAGAATGATGATATTGGATTGAATGGTGGCGTTGTTGGTGAGGATGATGTTATCGGTTTGAATAGTGGTATTGTTGGTGAGGATGATGGTATTGGTTTGAATCGTGGTGTTGTTGGTGAGGATGATGCTATTAGTTTGAATGGCAGTGTTGGTAAGTATCAAGGTATTTGTTTGAATGGTGGTGTTGCTAAGGATGATGGTATTGGTTTGAATGGTGGTGATGGTTAGGATAATGGTATTGGTTTCAATGATGCTTTTGATTAGGATGATGGTATTGGTTTGAATGGTGCTGTTGGTTAGGATGATGGTATTGGTTTGAATGGTGGTGTTGGTCAGGATCATGGTATTTGTTTGAATGATGGTGTTGGTGAGGATGATGGTTGTTTTTGAATGGACGTGTTGGTGTGGATGTTGGTATTGGTTTGAATGGTGGTATTTGTGTGGTTGATGGTATTGGTTTGAAAGGTGGTGTTGGATAGGATGATGGTATTGGTTTGAATGATGCTTTTGGTTTGATTATGGTATTGATTTGAATGGTGGTGTTTGTGAGGTTGATGGTATTGGTTTAAATGTTTGTGTTGTTTGTGAGGATGTTGGTAATTGTTTCAATGGTGTTGTTGTTGGTGCTGATGATAGTATTGTTTTGAATGGTGGTGTTGGTGAGGATGATGTAATTGGTTTGGATGGTGGTGTCGGTGAGGATGATGGTATTGGTTTAAATGGTGGTGTTGTTGGTGAGGATGATGGTATTTGTTTGAATGGCGGTGGTGCTGTGGATGTTGTTATTGGTTTGAATGGTGGAGTTGGTTCAGTTAATGTTATTGGTTTGAATGGTGGTGATAGTTAGGATAATGGTATTGGTTTCAATGATGCTTTTGGTTAGGATGATGGTATTGGTTTAAATGGTGTTGTTGTTGGTGAGAATGATGGTATTGGATTGAATGTTGGCGTTGTTGGTGAGGATGATTTTATCGGTTTCAATGGTGGTATTGTTGGTGAGGATGATGGTATTGGTTTAAATGTGGTGTTGGTGAGGATGATGATATTGGTTTGAATAGTGTTGGTGTGGTTGATGGTATTGGTTTGATTGGTGGTGTTGGATAGAATGATGGTATTGGTTTGAATGATACTTTTGGTTGGATGATGGTATTGGTTTGAATGGTGGTGTTGGTAAGGATGATGATACTGGTTTGGATGGTGGTGTTTTTGAGGATGATGGTATTGGTTAATATGGTGGTGTTGTTGCTGAGGATGATGGAATTGGTTTAAATGGTGGTGTTGATGAGGATTGTTTGTGAGGTTGATGGTATAGGTTTGAATGTTGGTGTTGGTGAGGATGATGGTATTTTTTTGAATGGCGGTGTTGGTGTGGATGTTGGTATTGGTTTGAATGGTGGCGTCGGTGAGGTTAATGTTATTGGTTAGAATGATGGTGATGGTTAGGCTAATAGTATTGGTTTCAATGATCCTTTTGGTTAGGATGATGGCATTGGTTTAAATGGAGTTGTTGTTGGTGAGAATGATGGTATTGGATTGAATGGTGGCGTTGTTGGTGAGGATGATGTTATCGGTTTGAATGGTGGTATTGTTGGTGAGGATGATGCTATTAGTTTGAATGGTGGTGTTGGCAAGTATCAAGGTATTTGTTTGAATGCTGGGGTTGCTAAGGATGATGGTATTGGTTTGAATGGTGGTATTGTTGGTGAGGATAATGGTATTGGTTTGAATGGTGCTGTTGGATAGGATGATGGTATTGGTTTGAATGATGCTTTTGGTTTGATGATGGTATTGGTTTGAATGGTGGTGTTGGCAAGTATCAAGGTATTTGAATGCTGGGGTTGCTAAGGATGATGGTATTGGTTTGAATGATGGTGATGATTACGATAATGGTATTGGTTTCAATGATACTTTTGGTTAGAATAATGGTATTGGTTTGAATGGTGCTGTTGGTTAGGATGATGGTATTGGTTTGAATGGTGGTGTTGGCAAGTATCAAGGTATTTGAATGCTGGTGTTGCTAAGGATGATGGTATTGGTTTGAATGATGGTGATGATTACGATAATGGTATTGGTTTCAATGATACTTTTGGTTAGGATGTTGGCATTGATTTGAATGGTGGCGTTGGTGAGGTTAATGTTATTGGTTTGAATGAAGCTTTTGGTTGGATGATGGCATTGGCTTGAATGGTGGTGTTGGTAAGGATGATGGTATTGGTTTGAATGGTGGTATTGTTGGTGAGGATGATGGTATTGGTTTGAATGGTGGTGTTGGTGAGGATGATGATATTGGTTTAAATGGTGGTATTTGTTTGGTTGATGGTATTGGTTTGAAAGTTGGTGTTGGATAGGATGATGGTATTGGTTTGAATGATGCTTTTGGTTTGATGATGGTATTGGTTTGAATGGTGGTGTTTGTGAGGTTGATGGTATGGGTTTAAATGGTTGTGTTGTTCGTGAGGATGTTGGTAATTGTTTCAATGGTGTTGTTGTTGGTGCTGATGATTGTATTGTTTTGAATGGTGGTGTTGGTGAGGATGATGGAATTGGTTTGGATGGTGGTGTTGGTGAGGATGATGGTATTGGTTTGAATGGTGTTGTTGTTAAGGATGATGATACTGGTTTGGATGGTGGTGTTATTGGGGATGATGGTATTGTTTTAAATGTTGGTTTTGTTTGTGAGGTTGATGGTATAGGTTTGAATGTTGGTGTTGGTGAGGATGATGGTATTTTTTTGAATGGCGGTGTTGGTGTGGATGTTGGTATTGATTTGAATGGTGGAGTCGGTGAGGTTAATGTTATTGGTTTGAATGATGCTTTTGGTTGGATGATGATATTCCTTTGAATGGTGGTATTGCTGGTGAAGATCATGGTATTGGTTTGAATGGTGGTTTTGTTGGTGAGGATGATGGTATTGGTTTGAATGGTGATGTTAGTGAGAATGATGGTATTGGTTTGAATGGTGGTGTTGGTGAGGATTATGGTTTTGGTTGAAATGGTGGTGTTGGTGAGGATGACGGTATTGGTTAATATGTTGGTGTTGTTGCTTAGGATGATGGAATTGGTTTAAATGGTGGTGTTGATGAGGATGACGGTTCTGGTTTGAATGGTGGCGTTTGTGAGGATGATAGTATTGGTTTGGATAGTAGTGTTGGTGAGGATGATGGTATTGGTTTAAATGTTGTTGTTGGTGAGAATGATGGTATTGGATTGAATGATGGTGATGTTGGTGAGGATGATGTAATCAGTTTGAATGGTGGTATTGTTGGTGAGGATGATGGTATTGGTTTGAATGGTGGTGATGGTTAGGATAATGGTATTGGTTTCAATGATGCTTTTGGTTAGGATGATGGTATTGGTTTGAATGGTGCTGTTGGTTAGGATGATGGTATTGGTTTGAATGGTGGTGTTGGTCAGGATCATGGTATTGATTTAAGTATTGGTGTTGTTTGTTAGGATGATGATTTTGTTTTGAATGGTGCTGTTGGTGAGGATGATGGTATTGGTTTGAATGATGGTGTTGGTGAGGATAATGGTTGTTTTTGAATGGACGTGTTGGTGTGGATGTTGGTATTGATTTGAATGGTGGAGTTGGTGAGGTTAATGTTATTGGTTTGAATGAAGCTTTTGGTTGGATGATGGCATTGGCTTGAATGGTGGTGTTGTTGGTGAGGATGATGGTATTGGTTTGAATAGTGGTGTTGGTGAGGATGATGATATTGGTTTAAATAGTGGTATTTGTTTGGTTGATGGTATTGGTTTGAAAGGTGGTGTTGGATAGGATGATTGTATTGGTTTGAATGATGCTTTTGCTTTGATGATGGTATTGGTTTGAATGGTGGTGTTTGTGAGGTTGATGGTATGGGTTTAAATGGTTGTGTTGTTCGTGAGGATGTTGGTAATTGTTTCAATGGTGTTGTTGTTGGTGCTGATGATTGTATTGTTTTGAATGGTGGTGTTGGTGAGGATGATGGAACTGGTTTGGATGGTGGTGTTGGTGAGGATGATGGTATTGGTTTAAATGGTGGTGTTGTTGGTGAGGATGATGGTATTGGTTTGAATGGTGGTGTTGTTAAGGACGATGATACTGGTTTGGATGGTGGTGTTATTGAGGATGATGGTATTGTTTTAAATGTTGGTTTTGTTTGTGAGGTTGATGGTATAGGTTTGAATGTTGGTGTTGGGTTGGAATTTGGTATTGATTTGAATGGTGGAGTCGGTGAGGTTACTGTTATTGGTTTGAATGATGGTGATGGTTAGGCTAATGGTATTGGTTTCAATGATCCTTTTGGTTAGGGTGATGGCATTGGTTTAAATGGTGTTGTTGTTGGTGAGAATGATGATATTGGATTGAATGGTGGCGTTGTTGGTGAGGATGATGTTATCGGTTTGAATAGTGGTATTGTTGGTGAGGATGATGGTATTGGTTTGAATCATGGTGTTGTTGGTGAGGATGACGCTATTAGATTGAATGGCAGTGTTTGTAAGTATCAAGGTATTTGTTTGAATGGTGGTGTTGCTAAGGATGATGGTATTGGTTTGAATGGTGGTGATGGTTAGGATAATGGTATTGGTTTCAATGATGCTTTTGGTCAGGATGATGGTATTGGTTTGAATGATGGTGTTGGTGAGGATGATGGTTGTTTTTGAATGGACGTGTTGGTGTGGATGTTGGTATTGGTTTGAATGGTGGTGTTGTTAAGAATGATGATACTGGTTTGGATGGTGGTGTTATTGAGGATGATGGTATTGTTTTAAATGTTGGTTTTGTTTGTGAGGTTGATGGTATAGGTTTGAATGTTGGTGTTGGTGAGGATGATGGTATTTTTTTGAATGGCGGTGTTGGTGTGGATGTTGGTATTGATTTGAATGGTGGAGTCGGTGAGGTTAATGTTATTGGTTTGAATGATGGTGATGGTTAGGCTAATGGTATTGGTTTCAATGATCCTTTTGGTTAGGATGATGGCATTGGTTTAAATGGTGTTGTTGTTGGTGAGAATGATGATATTGGATTGAATGGTGGCGTTGTTGGTGAGGATGATGTTATCGGTTTGAATAGTGGTATTGTTGGTGAGGATGATGGTATTGGTTTGAATCGTGGTGTTGTTGGTGAGGATGATGCTATTAGTTTGAATGGCAGTGTTGGTAAGTATCAAGGTATTTGTTTGAATGGTGGTGTTGCTAAGGATGATGGTATTGGTTTGAATGGTGGTGATGGTTAGGATAATGGTATTGGTTTCAATGATGCTTTTGATTAGGATGATGGTATTGGTTTGAATGGTGCTGTTGGTTAGGATGATGGTATTGGTTTGAATGGTGGTGTTGGTCAGGATCATGGTATTTGTTTGAATGATGGTGTTGGTGAGGATGATGGTTGTTTTTGAATGGACGTGTTGGTGTGGATGTTGGTATTGGTTTGAATGGTGGTATTTGTGTGGTTGATGGTATTGGTTTGAAAGGTGGTGTTGGATAGGATGATGGTATTGGTTTGAATGATGCTTTTGGTTTGATTATGGTATTGATTTGAATGGTGGTGTTTGTGAGGTTGATGGTATTGGTTTAAATGTTTGTGTTGTTTGTGAGGATGTTGGTAATTGTTTCAATGGTGTTGTTGTTGGTGCTGATGATAGTATTGTTTTGAATGGTGGTGTTGGTGAGGATGATGTAATTGGTTTGGATGGTGGTGTCGGTGAGGATGATGGTATTGGTTTAAATGGTGGTGTTGTTGGTGAGGATGATGGTATTTGTTTGAATGGCGGTGGTGCTGTGGATGTTGTTATTGGTTTGAATGGTGGAGTTGGTTCAGTTAATGTTATTGGTTTGAATGGTGGTGATAGTTAGGATAATGGTATTGGTTTCAATGATGCTTTTGGTTAGGATGATGGTATTGGTTTAAATGGTGTTGTTGTTGGTGAGAATGATGGTATTGGATTGAATGTTGGCGTTGTTGGTGAGGATGATTTTATCGGTTTCAATGGTGGTATTGTTGGTGAGGATGATGGTATTGGTTTAAATGTGGTGTTGGTGAGGATGATGATATTGGTTTGAATAGTGTTGGTGTGGTTGATGGTATTGGTTTGATTGGTGGTGTTGGATAGAATGATGGTATTGGTTTGAATGATACTTTTGGTTGGATGATGGTATTGGTTTGAATGGTGGTGTTGGTAAGGATGATGATACTGGTTTGGATGGTGGTGTTTTTGAGGATGATGGTATTGGTTAATATGGTGGTGTTGTTGCTGAGGATGATGGAATTGGTTTAAATGGTGGTGTTGATGAGGATTGTTTGTGAGGTTGATGGTATAGGTTTGAATGTTGGTGTTGGTGAGGATGATGGTATTTTTTTGAATGGCGGTGTTGGTGTGGATGTTGGTATTGGTTTGAATGGTGGCGTCGGTGAGGTTAATGTTATTGGTTAGAATGATGGTGATGGTTAGGCTAATAGTATTGGTTTCAATGATCCTTTTGGTTAGGATGATGGGATTGGTTTAAATGGTGTTGTTGTTGGTGAGAATGATGGTATTGGATTGAATGGTGGCGTTGTTGGTGAGGATGATGTTATCGGTTTGAATGGTGGTATTGTTGGTGAGGATGATGCTATTAGTTTGAATGGTGGTTGTGGCAAGTATCAAGGTATTTGTTTGAATGCTGGGGTTGCTAAGGATGATGGTATTGGTTTGAATGGTGGTATTGTTGGTGAGGATAATGGTATTGGTTTGAATGGTGCTGTTGGATAGGATGATGGTATTGGTTTGAATGATGCTTTTGGTTTGATGATGGTATTGGTTTGAATGGTGGTGTTGGCAAGTATCAAGGTATTTGAATGCTGGGGTTGCTAAGGATGATGGTATTGGTTTGAATGATGGTGATGATTACGATAATGG
Organism: Hemitrygon akajei; assembly: GCF_048418815.1. Classification (NCBI taxonomy): domain Eukaryota; kingdom Metazoa; phylum Chordata; class Chondrichthyes; order Myliobatiformes; family Dasyatidae; genus Hemitrygon; species Hemitrygon akajei. Next base: position 121,342,698 of record NC_133128.1, on the reverse strand, counting down.
TATTGGTTTCAATGATACTTTTGGTTAGGATAATGGTATTGGTTTGAATGGTGCTGTTGGTTAGGATGATGGTATTGGTTTGAATGGTGGTGTTGGCAAGTATCAAGGTATTTGAATGCTGGTGTTGCTAAGGATGATGGTATTGGTTTGAATGATGGTGATGATTACGATAATGGTATTGGTTTCAATGATACTTTTGGTTAGGATGTTGGCATTGATTTGAATGGTGGCGTTGGTGAGGTTAATGTTATTGGTTTGAATGAAGCTTTTGGTTGGATGATGGCATTGGCTTGAATGGTGGTGTTGGTAAGGATGATGGTATTGGTTTGAATGGTGGTATTGTTGGTGAGGATGATGGTATTGGTTTGAATGGTGGTGTTGGTGAGGATGATGATATTGGTTTAAATGGTGGTATTTGTTTGGTTGATGGTATTGGTTTGAAAGTTGGTGTTGGATAGGATGATGGTATTGGTTTGAATGATGCTTTTGGTTTGATGATGGTATTGGTTTGAATGGTGGTGTTTGTGAGGTTGATGGTATGGGTTTAAATGGTTGTGTTGTTCGTGAGGATGTTGGTAATTGTTTCAATGGTGTTGTTGTTGGTGCTGATGATTGTATTGTTTTGAATGGTGGTGTTGGTGAGGATGATGGAATTGGTTTGGATGGTGGTGTTGTTGAGGATGATGGTATTGGTTTGAATGGTGATGTTAGTGAGAATGATGGTATTGGTTTGAATGGTGGTGTTGGTGAGGATTATGGTTTTGGTTGAAATGGTGGTGTTGGTGAGGATGACGGTATTGGTTAATATGTTGGTGTTGTTGCTTAGGATGATGGAATTGGTTTAAATGGTGGTGTTGATGAGGATGACGGTTCTGGTTTGAATGGTGGCGTTTGTGAGGATGATAGTATCGGTTTGGATAGTAGTGTTGGTGAGGATGATGGTATTGGTTTAAATGTTGTTGTTGGTGAGAATGATGGTATTGGATTGAATGGTGGTGATGTTGGTGAGGATGATGTAATCAGTTTGAATGGTGGTATTGTTGGTGAGGATGATGGTATTGGTTTGAATGGTGGTGATGGTTAGGATAATGGTATTGGTTTCAATGATGCTTTTGGTTAGGATGATGGTATTGGTTTGAATGGTGCTGTTGGTTAGGATGATGGTATTGGTTTGAATGGTGGTGTTGGTCAGGATCATGATATTGATTTAAGTATTGGTGTTGTTTGTTAGGATGATGATTTTGTTTTGAATGGTGCTGTTGGTGAGGATGATGGTATTGGTTTGAATGATGGTGTTGGTGAGGATAATGGTTGTTTTTGAATGGACGTGTTGGTGTGGATGTTGGTATTGATTTGAATGGTGGAGTTGGTGAGGTTAATGTTATTGGTTTGAATGAAGCTTTTGGTTGGATGATGGCATTGGCTTGAATGGTGGTGTTGTTGGTGAGGATGATGGTATTGGTTTGAATAGTGGTGTTGGTGAGGATGATGATATTGGTTTAAATAGTGGTATTTGTTTGGTTGATGGTATTGGTTTGAAAGGTGGTGTTGGATAGGATGATGGTATTGGTTTGAATGATGCTTTTGCTTTGATGATGGTATTGGTTTGAATGGTGGTGTTTGTGAGGTTGATGGTATGGGTTTAAATGGTTGTGTTGTTCGTGAGGATGTTGGTAATTGTTTCAATGGTGTTGTTGTTGGTGCTGATGATTGTATTGTTTTGAATGGTGGTGTTGGTGAGGATGATGGAACTGGTTTGGATGGTGGTGTTGGTGAGGATGATGGTATTGGTTTAAATGGTGGTGTTGTTGGTGAGGATGATGGTATTGGTTTGAATGGTGGTGTTGTTAAGGATGATGGTATTGTTTTAAATGTTGGTTTTGTTTGTGAGGTTGATGGTATAGGTTTGAATGTTGGTGTTGGGTTGGAATTTGGTATTGATTTGAATGGTGGAGTCGGTGAGGTTACTGTTATTGGTTTGAATGATGGTGATGGTTAGGCTAATGGTATTGGTTTCAATGATCCTTTTGGTTAGGGTGATGGCATTGGTTTAAATGGTGTTGTTGTTGGTGAGAATGATGATATTGGATTGAATGGTGGCGTTGTTGGTGAGGATGATGTTATCGGTTTGAATAGTGGTATTGTTGGTGAGGATGATGGTATTGGTTTGAATCATGGTGTTGTTGGTGAGGATGACGCTATTAGATTGAATGGCAGTGTTTGTAAGTATCAAGGTATTTGTTTGAATGGTGGTGTTGCTAAGGATGATGGTATTGGTTTGAATGGTGGTGATGGTTAGGATAATGGTATTGGTTTCAATGATGCTTTTGGTCAGGATGATGGTATTGGTTTGAATGATGGTGTTGGTGAGGATGATGGTTGTTTTTGAATGGACGTGTTGGTGTGGATGTTGGTATTGGTTTGAATGGTGGTGTTGTTAAGAATGATGATACTGGTTTGGATGGTGGTGTTATTGAGGATGATGGTATTGTTTTAAATGTTGGTTTTGTTTGTGAGGTTGATGGTATAGGTTTGAATGTTGGTGTTGGTGAGGATGATGGTATTTTTTTGAATGGCGGTGTTGGTGTGGATGTTGGTATTGATTTGAATGGTGGAGTCGGTGAGGTTAATGTTATTGGTTTGAATGATGGTGATGGTTAGGCTAATGGTATTGGTTTCAATGATCCTTTTGGTTAGGATGATGGCATTGGTTTAAATGGTGTTGTTGTTGGTGAGAATGATGATATTGGATTGAATGGTGGCGTTGTTGGTGAGGATGATGTTATCGGTTTGAATAGTGGTATTGTTGGTGAGGATGATGGTATTGGTTTGAATCGTGGTGTTGTTGGTGAGGATGATGCTATTAGTTTGAATGGCAGTGTTGGTAAGTATCAAGGTATTTGTTTGAATGGTGGTGTTGCTAAGGATGATGGTATTGGTTTGAATGGTGGTGATGGTTAGGATAATGGTATTGGTTTCAATGATGCTTTTGATTAGGATGATGGTATTGGTTTGAATGGTGCTGTTGGTTAGGATGATGGTATTGGTTTGAATGGTGGTGTTGGTCAGGATCATGGTATTTGTTTGAATGATGGTGTTGGTGAGGATGATGGTTGTTTTTGAATGGACGTGTTGGTGTGGATGTTGGTATTGGTTTGAATGGTGGTATTTGTGTGGTTGATGGTATTGGTTTGAAAGGTGGTGTTGGATAGGATGATGGTATTGGTTTGAATGATGCTTTTGGTTTGATTATGGTATTGATTTGAATGGTGGTGTTTGTGAGGTTGATGGCATTGGTTTAAATGTTTGTGTTGTTTGTGAGGATGTTGGTAATTGTTTCAATGGTGTTGTTGTTGGTGCTGATGATAGTATTGTTTTGAATGGTGGTGTTGGTGAGGATGATGTAATTGGTTTGGATGGTGGTGTCGGTGAGGATGATGGTATTGGTTTAAATGGTGGTGTTGTTGGTGAGGATGATGGTATTTGTTTGAATGGCGGTGGTGCTGTGGATGTTGTTATTGGTTTGAATGGTGGAGTTGGTTCAGTTAATGTTATTGGTTTGAATGGTGGTGATAGTTAGGATAATGGTATTGGTTTCAATGATGCTTTTGGTTAGGATGATGGTATTGGTTTAAATGGTGTTGTTGTTGGTGAGAATGATGGTATTGGATTGAATGTTGGCGTTGTTGGTGAGGATGATTTTATCGGTTTCAATGGTGGTATTGTTGGTGAGGATGATGGTATTGGTTTAAATGTGGTGTTGGTGAGGATGATGATATTGGTTTGAATAGTGTTGGTGTGGTTGATGGTATTGGTTTGATTGGTGGTGTTGGATAGAATGATGGTATTGGTTTGAATGATACTTTTGGTTGGATGATGGTATTGGTTTGAATGGTGGTGTTGGTAAGGATGATGATACTGGTTTGGATGGTGGTGTTTTTGAGGATGATGGTATTGGTTAATATGGTGGTGTTGTTGCTGAGGATGATGGAATTGGTTTAAATGGTGGTGTTGATGAGGATTGTTTGTGAGGTTGATGGTATAGGTTTGAATGTTGGTGTTGGTGAGGATGATGGTATTTTTTTGAATGGCGGTGTTGGTGTGGATGTTGGTATTGGTTTGAATGGTGGCGTCGGTGAGGTTAATGTTATTGGTTAGAATGATGGTGATGGTTAGGCTAATAGTATTGGTTTCAATGATCCTTTTGGTTAGGATGATGGGATTGGTTTAAATGGTGTTGTTGTTGGTGAGAATGATGGTATTGGATTGAATGGTGGCGTTGTTGGTGAGGATGATGTTATCGGTTTGAATGGTGGTATTGTTGGTGAGGATGATGCTATTAGTTTGAATGGTGGTGTTGGCAAGTATCAAGGTATTTGTTTGAATGCTGGGGTTGCTAAGGATGATGGTATTGGTTTGAATGGTGGTATTGTTGGTGAGGATAATGGTATTGGTTTGAATGGTGCTGTTGGATAGGATGATGGTATTGGTTTGAATGATGCTTTTGGTTTGATGATGGTATTGGTTTGAATGGTGGTGTTGGCAAGTATCAAGGTATTTGAATGCTGGGGTTGCTAAGGATGATGGTATTGGTTTGAATGATGGTGATGATTACGATAATGGTATTGGTTTCAATGATACTTTTGGTTAGGATAATGGTATTGGTTTGAATGGTGCTGTTGGTTAGGATGATGGTATTGGTTTGAATGGTGGTGTTGGCAAGTATCAAGGTATTTGAATGCTGGTGTTGCTAAGGATGATGGTATTGGTTTGAATGATGGTGATGATTACGATAATGGTATTGGTTTCAATGATACTTTTGGTTAGGATGTTGGCATTGATTTGAATGGTGGCGTTGGTGAGGTTAATGTTATTGGTTTGAATGAAGCTTTTGGTTGGATGATGGCATTGGCTTGAATGGTGGTGTTGGTAAGGATGATGGTATTGGTTTGAATGGTGGTATTGTTGGTGAGGATGATGGTATTGGTTTGAATGGTGGTGTTGGTGAGGATGATGATATTGGTTTAAATGGTGGTATTTGTTTGGTTGATGGTATTGGTTTGAAAGTTGGTGTTGGATAGGATGATGGTATTGGTTTGAATGATGCTTTTGGTTTGATGATGGTATTGGTTTGAATGGTGGTGTTTGTGAGGTTGATGGTATGGGTTTAAATGGTTGTGTTGTTCGTGAGGATGTTGGTAATTGTTTCAATGGTGTTGTTGTTGGTGCTGATGATTGTATTGTTTTGAATGGTGGTGTTGGTGAGGATGATGGAATTGGTTTGGATGGTGGTGTTGGTGAGGATGATGGTATTGGTTTGAATGGTGGTGTTGTTAAGGATGATGATACTGGTTTGGATGGTGGTGTTATTGGGGATGATGGTATTGTTTTAAATGTTGGTTTTGTTTGTGAGGTTGATGGTATAGGTTTGAATGTTGGTGTTGTTGGTGTGGATGATGCTATTAGATTGAATGGCAGTGTTTGTAAGTATCAAGGTATTTGTTTGAATGGTGGTGTTGCTAAGGATGATGGTATTGGTTTGAATGGTGGTGATGGTTAGGATAATGGTATTGGTTTCAATGATGCTTTTGGTCAGGATGATGGTATTGGTTTGAATGATGGTGTTGGTGAGGATGATGGTATTTTTTTGAATGGCGGTGTTGGTGTGGATGTTGGTATTGATTTGAATGGTGGAGTCGGTGAGGTTAATGTTATTGGTTTGAATGATGCTTTTGGTTGGATGATGATATTCCTTTGAATGGTGGTATTGCTGGTGAAGATCATGGTATTGGTTTAAATGGTGGTGTTGATGAGGATGACGGTTCTGGTTTGAATGGTGGCGTTTGTGAGGATGATAGTATCGGTTTGGATAGTAGTGTTGGTGAGGATGATGGTATTGGTTTAAATGTTGTTGTTGGTGAGAATGATGGTATTGGATTGAATGGTGGTGATGTTGGTGAGGATGATGTAATCAGTTTGAATGGTGGTATTGTTGGTGAGGATGATGGTATTGGTTTGAATGGTGGTGATGGTTAGGATAATGGTATTGGTTTCAATGATGCTTTTGGTTAGGATGATGGTATTGGTTTGAATGGTGCTGTTGGTTAGGATGATGGTATTGGTTTGAATGGTGGTGTTGGTCAGGATCATGGTATTGATTTAAGTATTGGTGTTGTTTGTGAGGATGATGATTTTGTTTTGAATGGTGCTGTTGGTGAGGATGATGGTATTGGTTTGAATGATGGTGTTGGTGAGGATAATGGTTGTTTTTGAATGGACGTGTTGGTGTGGATGTTGGTATTGATTTGAATGGTGGAGTTGGTGAGGTTAATGTTATTGGTTTGAATGCAGCTTTTGGTTGGATGATGGCATTGGCTTGAATGGTGGTGTTGTTGGTGAGGATGATGGTATTGTTTTGAATAGTGGTGTTGGTGAGGATGATGATATTGGTTTAAATAGTGGTATTTGTTTGGTTGATGGTATTGGTTTGAAAGGTGGTGTTGGATAGGATGATGGTATTGGTTTGAATGATGCTTTTGCTTTGATGATGGTATTGGTTTGAATGGTGGTGTTTGTGAGGTTGATGGTATGGGTTTAAATGGTTGTGTTGTTCGTGAGGATGTTGGTAATTGTTTCAATGGTGTTGTTGTTGGTGCTGATGATTGTATTGTTTTGAATGGTGGTGTTGGTGAGGATGATGGAACTGGTTTGGATGGTGGTGTTGGTGAGGATGATGGTATTGGTTTAAATGGTGGTGTTGTTGGTGAGGATGATGGTATTGGTTTGAATGGTGGTGTTGTTAAGGACGATGATACTGGTTTGGATGGTGGTGTTATTGAGGATGATGGTATTGTTTTAAATGTTGGTTTTGTTTGTGAGGTTGATGGTATAGGTTTGAATGTTGGTGTTGGGTTGGAATTTAGTATTGATTTGAATGGTGGAGTCGGTGAGGTTACTGTTATGGGTTTGAATGATGGTGATGGTTAGGCTAATGGTATTGGTTTCAATGATCCTTTTGGTTAGGGTGATGGCATTGGTTTAAATGGTGTTGTTGTTGGTGAGAATGATGATATTGGATTGAATGGTGGCGTTGTTGGTGAGGATGATGTTATCGGTTTGAATAGTGGTATTGTTGGTGAGGATGATGGTATTGGTTTGAATCATGGTGTTGTTGGTGAGGATGATGCTATTAGATTGAATGGCAGTGTTTGTAAGTATCAAGGTATTTGTTTGAATGGTGGTGTTGCTAAGGATGATGGTATTGGTTTGAATGGTGGTGATGGTTAGGATAATGGTATTGGTTTCAATGATGCTTTTGGTCAGGATGATGGTATTGGTTTGAATGATGGTGTTGGTGAGGATGATGGTATTTTTTTGAATGGCGGTGTTGGTGTGGATGTTGTTATTGATTTGAATGGTGGAGTCGGTGAGGTTAATGTTATTGGTTTGAATGATGGTGATGGTTAGGCTAATGGTATTGGTTTCAATGATCCTTTTGGTTAGGATGATGGCATTGGTTTAAATGGTGTTGTTGTTGGTGAGAATGATGATATTGGATTGAATGGTGGCGTTGTTGGTGAGGATGATGTTATCGGTTTGAATAGTGGTATTGTTGGTGAGGATGATGGTATTGGTTTGAATCGTGGTGTTGTTGGTGAGGATGATGCTATTAGTTTGAATGGCAGTGTTGGTAAGTATCAAGGTATTTGTTTGAATGGTGGTGTTGCTAAGGATGATGGTATTGGTTTGAATGGTGGTGATGGTTAGGATAATGGTATTGGTTTCAATGATGCTTTTGATTATGATGATGGTATTGGTTTGAATGGTGCTGTTGGTTAGGATGATGGTATTGGTTTGAATGGTGGTGTTGGTCAGGATCATGGTATTTGTTTGAATGATGGTTGTTTTTGAATGGACGTGTTGGTGTGGATGTTGGTATTGGTTTGAATGGTGGTATTTGTGTGGTTGATGGTATTGGTTTGAAAGGTGGTGTTGGATAGGATGATGGTATTGGTTTGAATGATGCTTTTGGTTTGATTATGGTATTGATTTGAATGGTGGTGTTTGTGAGGTTGATGGTATTGGTTTAAATGTTTGTGTTGTTTGTGAGGATGTTGGTAATTGTTTCAATGGTGTTGTTGTTGGTGCTGATGATAGTATTGTTTTGAATGGTGGTGTTGGTGAGGATGATGTAATTGGTTTGGATGGTGGTGTCGGTGAGGATGATGGTATTGTTTTAAATGGTGGTGTTGTTGGCGAGGATGATGGTATTGATTTGAATGGTGGTGTTGGTGAGGATGATTGTGTTGGTTTGAATGGTGGTGTTGGTGAGGATGATGGTATTGGTTTGGATGGTGGTGTTGGTGAGGATAATGGTATTGGTTTCAATGATGCCTTTAGTTAAGATGATGGTATTGGTTTCAATGATGCTTTTAGTTAGGATGATGGTATTGGATTGAATGTTTGCGTTGTTGCTGAGGATGATGATATCGGTTTGAATGGTGGGATTGTAGGTGAAGATGACGGTATTGGTTTGAATGGTGTTTTTGTTGGTGCTGATGATTGTTTTGTTTTGAATGGTGGTGTTGGTGAGGTTAATGTTATTGGTTTGAATGATGCTTTTGGTTTCAAACGTGGTGTTGGTAAGGATGATGGTATTGGTTTGAATGGTGGTATTGTTGGCGAGTATGATGGTATTGGATTGAATGTTGGTGTTGTTGGTGAGGATCATGGTATTGGTTTAAATGGTGGTTTTGTTTGTGAGGTCGATGGTGTTGGTTTCAATGATGGTGTTTGTGAGGTTGATGGTATAGGTTTGAATGTTGGTGTTGGGTTGGATTTTGGTATTGATTTGAATGGTGGAGTCGGTGAGGTTACTGTTATTGGTTTGAATGATGGTGATGGTTAGGCTAATGGTATTTGTTTCAATGATCCTTTTGGTTAGGATGATGGCATTGGTTTAAATGGTGTTGTTGTTGGTGAGAATGATGATATTGGATTGAATGGTGGCGTTGTTGGTGAGGATGATGTTATCGGTTTGAATAGTGGTATTGTTGGTGAGGATGATGGTATTGGTTTGAATCATGGTGTTGTTGGTGAGGATGATGCTATTAGATTGAATGGCAGTGTTTGTAAGTATCAAGGTATTTGTTTGAATGGTGGTGTTGCTAAAGATGATGGTATTGGTTTGAATGGTGGTGATGGTTAGGATGATGGTTGTTTTTGAATGGACGTGTTGGTGTGGATATGGTATTGGTTTGAATGGTGGTATTTGTGTGGTTGATGGTATTGGTTTGAAAGGTGGTGTTGGATAGGATGATGGTATTGGTTTGATTATGGTATTGATTTGAATGGTGGTGTTTGTGAGGTTGATGGTATTGGTTTAAATGTTTGTGTTGTTCGTGAGGATGGTAATTGTTTCAATGGTGTTGTTGTTGGTGCTGATGATTGTATTGTTTTGAATGGTGGTGTTGGTGAGGACGATGTAATTGGTTTGGATGGTGTTGTTGGTGAGGATGATGGTATTGGTTTGGATGGTGGTGTTGGTGAGGATGATGGTGTTGGTTTCAATGATGCTTTTGGTCAGGATGATGGTATTGGTTTGAATGATGGTGTTGGTGAGGATGATGGTTGTTTTTGAATGGACGTGTTGGTGTGGATGTTGGTATTGGTTTGAATGGTGGTATTTGTGTGGTTGATGGTATTGGTTTGAAAGGTGGTGTTGGATAGGATGATGGTATTGGTTTGATTATGGTATTGATTTGAATGGTGGTGTTTGTGAGGTTGATGGTATTGGTTTAAATGTTTGTGTTGTTCGTGAGGATGGTAATTGTTTCAATGGTGTTGTTGTTGGTGCTGATGATTGTATTGTTTTGAATGGTGGTGTTGGTGAGGACGATGTAATTGGTTTGGATGGTGTTGTTGGTGAGGATGATGGTATTGGTTTGGATGGTGGTGTTGGTGAGGATGATGGTGTTGGTTTCAATGATGGTGTTTGTGAGGATGATGGTATTTTTTGAATGGCGGTGTTGGTGTGGATGTTGGTATTGGTTTGAATGGTGGAGTTGGTGAAGTTAATGTTATTGGTTTGAATGATGCTTTTGGTTGGATGATGATATTCCTTTGAATGGTGGTATTGCTGGTGAAGATCATGGTATTGTTTTGAATGGTGGTGTTGGTGAGGACGATGTAATTGGTTTGGATGGTGTTGTTGGTGAGGATGATGGTATTGATTTGAATGGTGGTGTTGGTGAGGATGATTGTGTTGGTTTGAATGGTGGTGTTGGTGAGGATGATGGTATTGGTTTGGATGGTGGTGTTGGTGAGGATAATGGTATTGGTTTCAATGATGCCTTTAGTTAAGATGATGGTATTGGTTTCAATGATGCTTTTAGTTAGGATGATGGTATTGGATTGAATGTTTGCGTTGTTGCTGAGGATGATGATATCGGTTTGAATGGTGGGATTGTAGGTGAAGATGACGGTATTGGTTTGAATGGTGTTTTTGTTGGTGCTGATGATTGTTTTGTTTTGAATGGTGGTGTTGGTGAGGTTAATGTTATTGGTTTGAATGATGCTTTTGGTTTCAAACGTGGTGTTGGTAAGGATGATGGTATTGGTTTGAATGGTGGTATTGTTGGCGAGTATGATGGTATTGGATTGAATGTTGGTGTTGTTGGTGAGGATCATGGTATTGGTTTAAATGGTGGTTTTGTTTGTGAGGTCGATGGTGTTGGTTTCAATGATGGTGTTTGTGAGGTTGATGGTATAGGTTTGAATGTTGGTGTTGGGTTGGATTTTGGTATTGATTTGAATGGTGGAGTCGGTGAGGTTACTGTTATTGGTTTGAATGATGGTGATGGTTAGGCTAATGGTATTTGTTTCAATGATCCTTTTGGTTAGGATGATGGCATTGGTTTAAATGGTGTTGTTGTTGGTGAGAATGATGATATTGGATTGAATGGTGGCGTTGTTGGTGAGGATGATGTTATCGGTTTGAATAGTGGTATTGTTGGTGAGGATGATGGTATTGGTTTGAATCATGGTGTTGTTGGTGAGGATGATGCTATTAGATTGAATGGCAGTGTTTGTAAGTATCAAGGTATTTGTTTGAATGGTGGTGTTGCTAAAGATGATGGTATTGGTTTGAATGGTGGTGATGGTTAGGATGATGGTTGTTTTTGAATGGACGTGTTGGTGTGGATATGGTATTGGTTTGAATGGTGGTATTTGTGTGGTTGATGGTATTGGTTTGAAAGGTGGTGTTGGATAGGATGATGGTATTGGTTTGATTATGGTATTGATTTGAATGGTGGTGTTTGTGAGGTTGATGGTATTGGTTTAAATGTTTGTGTTGTTCGTGAGGATGGTAATTGTTTCAATGGTGTTGTTGTTGGTGCTGATGATTGTATTGTTTTGAATGGTGGTGTTGGTGAGGACGATGTAATTGGTTTGGATGGTGTTGTTGGTGAGGATGATGGTATTGGTTTGGATGGTGGTGTTGGTGAGGATGATGGTGTTGGTTTCAATGATGCTTTTGGTCAGGATGATGGTATTGGTTTGAATGATGGTGTTGGTGAGGATGATGGTTGTTTTTGAATGGACGTGTTGGTGTGGATGTTGGTATTGGTTTGAATGGTGGTATTTGTGTGGTTGATGGTATTGGTTTGAAAGGTGGTGTTGGATAGGATGATGGTATTGGTTTGATTATGGTATTGATTTGAATGGTGGTGTTTGTGAGGTTGATGGTATTGGTTTAAATGTTTGTGTTGTTCGTGAGGATGGTAATTGTTTCAATGGTGTTGTTGTTGGTGCTGATGATTGTATTGTTTTGAATGGTGGTGTTGGTGAGGACGATGTAATTGGTTTGGATGGTGTTGTTGGTGAGGATGATGGTATTGGTTTGGATGGTGGTGTTGGTGAGGATGATGGTGTTGGTTTCAATGATGGTGTTTGTGAGGATGATGGTATTTTTTGAATGGCGGTGTTGGTGTGGATGTTGGTATTGGTTTGAATGGTGGAGTTGGTGAAGTTAATGTTATTGGTTTGAATGATGCTTTTGGTTGGATGATGATATTCCTTTGAATGGTGGTATTGCTGGTGAAGATCATGGTATTGGTTTGAATGGTGGTTTTGTTGGTGAGGATTATGGTTTTGGTTGAAATGGTGGTGTTGGTGAGGATGATGATATTGGTTAATATGTTGATGTTGTTGCTTAGGATGATGGAATTGGTTTAAATGGTGGTGTTGATGAGGATGACGGTTCTGGTTTAAATGGTGGCGTTTGTGATGATGACAGTATCGGTTTGGATAGTAGTGTTGGTGAGGATGATGGTATTGGTTTAAATGTTGTTGTTGGTGAGGATGATGGTATTGGATTGAATGGTGGTATTGTTTTTGAGGATGATGGTATTGGTTTGAATGTTGGTGTTGGTGTTTTTGATGGTATTGTTTTGAATGGTGGTTTTGGATAGGATGATGGTATTGGTTTGAATGATACTTTTGGTTAGGATGATGGTATTGGTTTGAATGGTGTTGTTGGTTAGGATGATGGTATTGGTTTGAATGGTGGTGTTGGTCAGGATCATGGTATTTGTTTAAGTGTTGGTGTTGTTTGTGAGGATGATGATTTTGTTTTGAATGGTGCTGTTGGTGAGGATGATGGTATTGGTTTGAATGTTGGTGTTGGTGTTTTTGATGGTATTGTTTTGAATGGTGGTGTTGGATAGGATGATGGTATTGGTTTGAATGATGCTTTTGGTTTGATGATGGTATTGGTTTGAATGGTGGTGTTTGTGAGGATGATGGTATTGGTTTAAATGGTGGTATTTGTTTGGTTGATGGTATTGGTTTGAAAGGTGGTGTTGGATAGGATGATGGTATTGGTTTGAATGATGCTTTTGGTTTGATGATGGTATCGATTTGAATGGTGGTGTTTGTGAAGAGGATTGTATCGGTTTAAATGTTAGTGTTGGTGAGGATGATGTTATTGGTTTGAATGTTGGTGTTGGTGAGGATAATGGTATTGGTTTCAATGATGCCTTTAGTTAAGATGATGGTATTGGTTTCAATGATGCTTTTAGTTAGGATGATGGTATTGGATTGAATGTTTGCGTTGTTGGTGAGGATGATGATATCGGTTTGAATGGTGGGATTGTAGGTGAAGATGACGGTATTGGTTTGAATGGTGTTTTTGTTGGTGCTGATGATTGTTTTGTTTTGAATGGTGGTGTTGGTGAGGTTAATGTTATTGGTTTGAATGATGCTTTTGGTTTCAAACGTGGTGTTGGTAAGGATGATGGTATTGGTTTGAATGGTGGTGTTGGTGAGGATGATGATATTGGTTTAAATGGTGGTATTTGTTTGGTTGATGGTATTGGTTTGAAAGGTGGTGTTGGATAGGATGATGGTATTGGTTTGAATGATGCTTTTGGTTTGATGATGGTATTGGTTTGAATGGTGGTGTTTGTGAGGATGATGGTATTGGTTTGAATGGTGGTGTTGGTCAGGATCATGGTATTTGTTTAAGTGTTGGTGTTGTTCGTGAGGATGGTAATTGTTTCAATGGTGTTGTTGGTGCTGATGATTGTATTGTTTTGAATGGTGGTGTTGGTGAGGACGATGTAATTGGTTTGGATGGTGTTGTTGGTGAGGATGATGGTATTGGTTTGGATGGTGGTGTTGGTGAGGATGATGGTGTTGGTTTCAATGATGGTGTTTGTGAGGATGATGGTATTTTTTGAATGGCGGTGTTGGTGTGGATGTTGGTATTGGTTTGAATGGTGGAGTTGGTGAAGTTAATGTTATTGGTTTGAATGATGCTTTTGGTTGGATGATGATATTCCTTTGAATGGTGGTATTGCTGGTGAAGATCATGGTATTGGTTTGAATGGTGGTTTTGTTGGTGAGGATTATGGTTTTGGTTGAAATGGTGGTGTTGGTGAGGATGATGATATTGGTTAATATGTTGATGTTGTTGCTTAGGATGATGGAATTGGTTTAAATGGTGGTGTTGATGAGGATGACGGTTCTGGTTTAAATGGTGGCGTTTGTGATGATGACAGTATCGGTTTGGATAGTAGTGTTGGTGAGGATGATGGTATTGGTTTAAATGTTGTTGTTGGTGAGGATGATGGTATTGGATTGAATGGTGGTATTGTTTTTGAGGATGATGGTATTGGTTTGAATGTTGGTGTTGGTGTTTTTGATGGTATTGTTTTGAATGGTGGTTTTGGATAGGATGATGGTATTGGTTTGAATGATACTTTTGGTTAGGATGATGGTATTGGTTTGAATGGTGTTGTTGGTTAGGATGATGGTATTGGTTTGAATGGTGGTGTTGGTCAGGATCATGGTATTTGTTTAAGTGTTGGTGTTGTTTGTGAGGATGATGATTTTGTTTTGAATGGTGCTGTTGGTGAGGATGATGGTATTGGTTTGAATGTTGGTGTTGGTGTTTTTGATGGTATTGTTTTGAATGGTGGTGTTGGATAGGATGATGGTATTGGTTTGAATGATGCTTTTGGTTTGATGATGGTATTGGTTTGAATGGTGGTGTTTGTGAGGATGATGGTATTGGTTTAAATGGTGGTATTTGTTTGGTTGATGGTATTGGTTTGAAAGGTGGTGTTGGATAGGATGATGGTATTGGTTTGAATGATGCTTTTGGTTTGATGATGGTATCGATTTGAATGGTGGTGTTTGTGAAGAGGATTGTATCGGTTTAAATGTTAGTGTTGGTGAGGATGATGTTATTGGTTTGAATGTTGGTGTTGGTGAGGATAATGGTATTGGTTTCAATGATGCCTTTAGTTAAGATGATGGTATTGGTTTCAATGATGCTTTTAGTTAGGATGATGGTATTGGATTGAATGTTTGCGTTGTTGGTGAGGATGATGATATCGGTTTGAATGGTGGGATTGTAGGTGAAGATGACGGTATTGGTTTGAATGGTGTTTTTGTTGGTGCTGATGATTGTTTTGTTTTGAATGGTGGTGTTGGTGAGGTTAATGTTATTGGTTTGAATGATGCTTTTGGTTTCAAACGTGGTGTTGGTAAGGATGATGGTATTGGTTTGAATGGTGGTATTGTTGGCGAGGATGATGGTATTGGATTGAATGTTGGTGTTGTTGGTGAGAATCATGGTATTGGTTTAAATGGTGGTTTTGTTTGTGAGGTTGATGGTATAGGTTTGAATGTTGGTGTTGGTGAGGATGATGGTATTTTTTTGAATGGCGGTGTTGTTAAGAATGATGATACTGGTTTGGATGGTGGTGTTATTGAGGATGATGGTATTGTTTTAAATGTTGGTTTTGTTTGTGAGGTTGATGGTATAGGTTTGAATGTTGGTGTTGGTGAGGATGATGGTATTTTTTTGAATGGCGGTGTTGGTGTGGATGTTGGTATTGATTTGAATGGTGGAGTCGGTGAGGTTAATGTTATTGGTTTGAATGATGGTGATGGTTAGGCTAATGGTATTGGTTTCAATGATCCTTTTGGTTAGGATGATGGCATTGGTTTAAATGGTGTTGTTGTTGGTGAGAATGATGATATTGGATTGAATGGTGGCGTTGTTGGTGAGGATGATGTTATCGGTTTGAATAGTGGTATTGTTGGTGAGGATGATGGTATTGGTTTGAATCGTGGTGTTGTTGGTGAGGATGATGCTATTAGTTTGAATGGCAGTGTTGGTAAGTATCAAGGTATTTGTTTGAATGGTGGTGTTGCTAAGGATGATGGTATTGGTTTGAATGGTGGTGATGGTTAGGATAATGGTATTGGTTTCAATGATGCTTTTGATTATGATGATGGTATTGGTTTGAATGGTGCTGTTGGTTAGGATGATGGTATTGGTTTGAATGGTGGTGTTGGTCAGGATCATGGTATTTGTTTGAATGATGGTGTTGGTGAGGATGATGGTTGTTTTTGAATGGACGTGTTGGTGTGGATGTTGGTATTGGTTTGAATGGTGGTATTTGTGTGGTTGATGGTATTGGTTTGAAAGGTGGTGTTTGTGAGGTTGATGGTATTGGTTTAAATGTTTGTGTTGTTCGTGAGGATGGTAATTGTTTCAATGGTGTTGTTGTTGGTGCTGATGATTGTATTGTTTTGAATGGTGGTGTTGGTGAGGACGATGTAATTGGTTTGGATGGTGTTGTTGGTGAGGATGATGGTATTGGTTTGAATGGCAGTGTTGGTAAGTATCAAGGTATTTGTTTGAATGGTGGTGTTGCTAAGGATGATGGTATTGGTTTGAATGGTGGTGATGGTTAGGATAATGGTATTGGTTTCAATGGTGCTTTTGATTAGGATGATGGTATTGGTTTGAATGGTGCTGTTGGTTAGGATGATGGTATTGGTTTGAATGGTGGTGTTGGTCAGTATCATGGTATTTGTTTGAATGATGGTGTTGGTGAGGATGATGGTTGTTTTTGAATGGACGTGTTGGTGTGGATGTTGGTATTGGTTTGAATGGTGGTATTTGTGTGGTTGATGGTATTGGTTTGAAAGGTGGTGTTGGATAGGATGATGGTATTGGTTTGAATGATGCTTTTGGTTTGATTATGGTATTGATTTGAATGGTGGTGTTTGTGAGGTTGATGGTATTGGTTTAAATGTTTGTGTTGTTTGTGAGGATGTTGGTAATTGTTTCAATGGTGTTGTTGTTGGTGCTGATGATAGTATTGTTTTGAATGGTGGTGTTGGTGAGGATGATGTAATTGGTTTGGATGGTGGTGTCGGTGAGGATGATGGTATTGTTTTAAATGGTGGTGTTGTTGGCGAGGATGATGGTATTGATTTGAATGGTGGTGTTGGTGAGGATGATTGTGTTGGTTTGAATGGTGGTGTTGGTGAGGATGATGGTATTGGTTTGGATGGTGGTGTTGGTGAGGATAATGGTATTGGTTTCAATGATGCCTTTAGTTAAGATGATGGTATTGGTTTCAATTATGCTTTTAGTTAGGATGATGGTATTGGATTGAATGTTTGCGTTGTTGCTGAGGATGATGATATCGGTTTGAATGGTGGGATTGTAGGTGAAGATGACGGTATTGGTTTGAATGGTGTTTTTGTTGGTGCTGATGATTGTTTTGTTTTGAATGGTGGTGTTGGTGAGGTTAATGTTATTGGTTTGAATGATGCTTTTGGTTTCAAACGTGGTGTTGGTGCTGATGATGGTATTGGTTTGAATGGTGGTATTGTTGGCGAGGATGATGGTATTGGATTGAATGTTGGTGTTGTTGGTGAGGATCATGGTATTGGTTTAAATGGTGGTTTTGTTTGTGAGGTTGATGGTGTTGGTTTCAATGATGGTGTTTGTGAGGTTGATGGTATAGGTTTGAATGTTGGTGTTGGGTTGGATTTTGGTATTGATTTGAATGGTGGAGTCGGTGAGGTTACTGTTATTGGTTTGAATGATGGTGATGGTTAGGCTAATGGTATTTGTTTCAATGATCCTTTTGGTTAGGATGATGGCATTGGTTTAAATGGTGTTGTTGTTGGTGAGAATGATGATATTGGATTGAATGGTGGCGTTGTTGGTGAGGATGATGTTATCGGTTTGAATAGTGGTATTGTTGGTGAGGATGATGGTATTGGTTTGAATCATGGTGTTGTTGGTGAGGATGATGCTATTAGATTGAATGGCAGTGTTTGTAAGTATCAAGGTATTTGTTTGAATGGTGGTGTTGCTAAAGATGATGGTATTGGTTTGAATGGTGGTGATGGTTAGGATAATGGTATTGGTTTCAATGATGCTTTTGGTCAGGATGATGGTATTGGTTTGAATGATGGTGTTGGTGAGGATGATGGTTGTTTTTGAATGGACGTGTTGGTGTGGATGTTGGTATTGGTTTGAATGGTGGTATTTGTGTGGTTGATGGTATTGGTTTGAAAGGTGGTGTTGGATAGGATGATGGTATTGGTTTGATTATGGTATTGATTTGAATGGTGGTGTTTGTGAGGTTGATGGTATTGGTTTAAATGTTTGTGTTGTTCGTGAGGATGGTAATTGTTTCAATGGTGTTGTTGTTGGTGCTGATGATTGTATTGTTTTGAATGGTGGTGTTGGTGAGGACGATGTAATTGGTTTGGATGGTGTTGTTGGTGAGGATGATGGTATTGGTTTGGATGGTGGTGTTGGTGAGGATGATGGTGTTGGTTTCAATGATGGTGTTTGTGAGGATGATGGTATTTTTTGAATGGCGGTGTTGGTGTGGATGTTGGTATTGGTTTGAATGGTGGAGTTGGTGAAGTTAATGTTATTGGTTTGAATGATGCTTTTGGTTGGATGATGATATTCCTTTGAATGGTGGTATTGCTGGTGAAGATCATGGTATTGGTTTGAATGGTGGTTTTGTTGGTGAGGATTATGGTTTTGGTTGAAATGGTGGTGTTGGTGAGGATGATGATATTGGTTAATATGTTGATGTTGTTGCTTAGGATGATGGAATTGGTTTAAATGGTGGTGTTGATGAGGATGACGGTTCTGGTTTAAATGGTGGCGTTTGTGATGATGACAGTATCGGTTTGGATAGTAGTGTTGGTGAGGATGATGGTATTGGTTTAAATGTTGTTGTTGGTGAGGATGATGGTATTGGATTGAATGGTGGTATTGTTTTTGAGGATGATGGTATTGGTTTGAATGTTGGTGTTGGTGTTTTTGATGGTATTGTTTTGAATGGTGGTTTTGGATAGGATGATGGTATTGGTTTGAATGATACTTTTGGTTAGGATGATGGTATTGGTTTGAATGGTGTTGTTGGTTAGGATGATGGTATTGGTTTGAATGGTGGTGTTGGTCAGGATCATGGTATTTGTTTAAGTGTTGGTGTTGTTTGTGAGGATGATGATTTTGTTTTGAATGGTGCTGTTGGTGAGGATGATGGTATTGGTTTGAATGTTGGTGTTGGTGTTTTTGATGGTATTGTTTTGAATGGTGGTGTTGGATAGGATGATGGTATTGGTTTGAATGATGCTTTTGGTTTGATGATGGTATTGGTTTGAATGGTGGTGTTTGTGAGGATGATGGTATTGGTTTAAATGGTGGTATTTGTTTGGTTGATGGTATTGGTTTGAAAGGTGGTGTTGGATAGGATGATGGTATTGGTTTGAATGATGCTTTTGGTTTGATGATGGTATCGATTTGAATGGTGGTGTTTGTGAAGAGGATTGTATCGGTTTAAATGTTAGTGTTGGTGAGGATGATGTTATTGGTTTGAATGTTGGTGTTGGTGAGGATAATGGTATTGGTTTCAATGATGCCTTTAGTTAAGATGATGGTATTGGTTTCAATGATGCTTTTAGTTAGGATGATGGTATTGGATTGAATGTTTGCGTTGTTGGTGAGGATGATGATATCGGTTTGAATGGTGGGATTGTAGGTGAAGATGACGGTATTGGTTTGAATGGTGTTTTTGTTGGTGCTGATGATTGTTTTGTTTTGAATGGTGGTGTTGGTGAGGTTAATGTTATTGGTTTGAATGATGCTTTTGGTTTCAAACGTGGTGTTGGTAAGGATGATGGTATTGGTTTGAATGGTGGTGTTGGTGAGGATGATGATATTGGTTTAAATGGTGGTATTTGTTTGGTTGATGGTATTGGTTTGAAAGGTGGTGTTGGATAGGATGATGGTATTGGTTTGAATGATGCTTTTGGTTTGATGATGGTATTGGTTTGAATGGTGGTGTTTGTGAGGATGATGGTATTGGTCTGAATGGTGGTGTTGGACAGGATCATGGTATTTGTTTAAGTGTTGGTGTTGTTTGTGAGGATGATGTTTTTGTTTTGAATGGTGCTGTTGGTGAGGATGATGGTATTGGTTTGAATGTTGGTGTTGGTGTTTTTGATGGTATTGTTTGGAATGGTGGTGTTGGATAGGATGATGGTATTGGTTTGAATGATGCTTTTGGTTTGATGATGGTATTGGTTTGAATGGTGGTGTTTGTGAGGATGATGGTATTGGTTTGAATGGTGGAGTTGGTGAGGTAAATGTTATTGGTTTGAATGAAGCTTTTGGTTGGATGATGGCATTGGCTTGAATGGTGTTATTGGTGAGGATGATGGTATTGGTTTGAATGGTGGTGTTGGTGAGGATGATGATATTGGTTTAAATGGTGGTATTTGTTTGGTTGATGGTATTGGTTTGAAAGGTGGTGTTGGATAGGATGATGGTATTGGTTTGAATGATGCTTTTGGTTTGATGATGGTATTGGTTTGAATGGTGGTGTTTGTGAGGTTGATGGTATGGGTTTAAATGGTTGTGTTGTTCGTGAGGATGTTGGTAATTGTTTCAATGGTGTTGTTGTTGGTGCTGATGATTGTATTGTTTTGAATGGTGGTGTTGGTGAGGATGATGGAATTGGTTTGGATGGTTGTGTTGGTGAGGATGATGGTATTGGTTTAAATGGTGGTGTTGTTGGTGAGGATGATGGTATTGGTTTGAATGGTGGTGTTGTTAAGAATGATGATACTGGTTTGGATGGTGGTGTTATTGAGGATGATGGTATTGTTTTAAATGTTGGTTTTGTTTGTGAGGTTGATGGTATAGGTTTGAATGTTGGTGTTGGTGAGGATGATGGTATTTTTTTGAATGGCGGTGTTGGTGTGGATGTTGGTATTGATTTGAATGGTGGAGTCGGTGAGGTTAATGTTATTGGTTTGAATGATGGTGATGGTTAGGCTAATGGTATTGGTTTCAATGATCCTTTTGGTTAGGATGATGGCATTGGTTTAAATGGTGTTGTTGTTGGTGAGAATGATGATATTGGATTGAATGGTGGCGTTGTTGGTGAGGATGATGTTATCGGTTTGAATAGTGGTATTGTTGGTGAGGATGATGGTATTGGTTTGAATCGTGGTGTTGTTGGTGAGGATGATGCTATTAGTTTGAATGGCAGTGTTGGTAAGTATCAAGGTATTTGTTTGAATGGTGGTGTTGCTAAGGATGATGGTATTGGTTTGAATGGTGGTGATGGTTAGGGTAATGGTATTGGTTTCAATGATGCTTTTGATTAGGATGATGGTATTGGTTTGAATGGTGCTGTTGGTTAGGATGATGGTATTGGTTTGAATGGTGGTGTTGGTTAGGATCATGGTATTTGTTTGAATGATGGTGTTGGTGAGGATGATGGTTGTTTTTGAATGGACGTGTTGGTGTGGATGTTGGTATTGGTTTGAATGGTGGTATTTGTGTGGTTGATGGTATTGGTTTGAAAGGTGGTGTTGGATAGGATGATGGTATTGGTTTGATTATGGTATTGATTTGAATGGTGGTGTTTGTGAGGTTGATGGTATTGGTTTAAATGTTTGTGTTGTTCGTGAGGATGGTAATTGTTTCAATGGTGTTGTTGTTGGTGCTGATGATTGTATTGTTTTGAATGGTGGTGTTGGTGAGGACGATGTAATTGGTTTGGATGGTGTTGTTGGTGAGGATGATGGTATTGGTTTGGATGGTGGTGTTGGTGAGGATGATGGTGTTGGTTTCAATGATGGTGTTTGTGAGGATGATGGTATTTTTTGAATGGCGGTGTTGGTGTGGATGTTGGTATTGGTTTGAATGGTGGAGTTGGTGAAGTTAATGTTATTGGTTTGAATGATGCTTTTGGTTGGATGATGATATTCCTTTGAATGGTGGTATTGCTGGTGAAGATCATGGTATTGTTTTGAATGGTGGTGTTGGTGAGGACGATGTAATTGGTTTGGATGGTGTTGTTGGTGAGGATGATGGTATTGATTTGAATGGTGGTGTTGGTGAGGATGATTGTGTTGGTTTGAATGGTGGTGTTGGTGAGGATGATGGTATTGGTTTGGATGGTGGTGTTGGTGAGGATAATGGTATTGGTTTCAATGATGCCTTTAGTTAAGATGATGGTATTGGTTTCAATGATGCTTTTAGTTAGGATGATGGTATTGGATTGAATGTTTGCGTTGTTGCTGAGGATGATGATATCGGTTTGAATGGTGGGATTGTAGGTGAAGATGACGGTATTGGTTTGAATGGTGTTTTTGTTGGTGCTGATGATTGTTTTGTTTTGAATGGTGGTGTTGGTGAGGTTAATGTTATTGGTTTGAATGATGCTTTTGGTTTCAAACGTGGTGTTGGTAAGGATGATGGTATTGGTTTGAATGGTGGTATTGTTGGCGAGTATGATGGTATTGGATTGAATGTTGGTGTTGTTGGTGAGGATCATGGTATTGGTTTAAATGGTGGTTTTGTTTGTGAGGTCGATGGTGTTGGTTTCAATGATGGTGTTTGTGAGGTTGATGGTATAGGTTTGAATGTTGGTGTTGGGTTGGATTTTGGTATTGATTTGAATGGTGGAGTCGGTGAGGTTACTGTTATTGGTTTGAATGATGGTGATGGTTAGGCTAATGGTATTTGTTTCAATGATCCTTTTGGTTAGGATGATGGCATTGGTTTAAATGGTGTTGTTGTTGGTGAGAATGATGATATTGGATTGAATGGTGGCGTTGTTGGTGAGGATGATGTTATCGGTTTGAATAGTGGTATTGTTGGTGAGGATGATGGTATTGGTTTGAATCATGGTGTTGTTGGTGAGGATGATGCTATTAGATTGAATGGCAGTGTTTGTAAGTATCAAGGTATTTGTTTGAATGGTGGTGTTGCTAAAGATGATGGTATTGGTTTGAATGGTGGTGATGGTTAGGATGATGGTTGTTTTTGAATGGACGTGTTGGTGTGGATATGGTATTGGTTTGAATGGTGGTATTTGTGTGGTTGATGGTATTGGTTTGAAAGGTGGTGTTGGATAGGATGATGGTATTGGTTTGATTATGGTATTGATTTGAATGGTGGTGTTTGTGAGGTTGATGGTATTGGTTTAAATGTTTGTGTTGTTCGTGAGGATGGTAATTGTTTCAATGGTGTTGTTGTTGGTGCTGATGATTGTATTGTTTTGAATGGTGGTGTTGGTGAGGACGATGTAATTGGTTTGGATGGTGTTGTTGGTGAGGATGATGGTATTGGTTTGGATGGTGGTGTTGGTGAGGATGATGGTGTTGGTTTCAATGATGCTTTTGGTCAGGATGATGGTATTGGTTTGAATGATGGTGTTGGTGAGGATGATGGTTGTTTTTGAATGGACGTGTTGGTGTGGATGTTGGTATTGGTTTGAATGGTGGTATTTGTGTGGTTGATGGTATTGGTTTGAAAGGTGGTGTTGGATAGGATGATGGTATTGGTTTGATTATGGTATTGATTTGAATGGTGGTGTTTGTGAGGTTGATGGTATTGGTTTAAATGTTTGTGTTGTTCGTGAGGATGGTAATTGTTTCAATGGTGTTGTTGTTGGTGCTGATGATTGTATTGTTTTGAATGGTGGTGTTGGTGAGGACGATGTAATTGGTTTGGATGGTGTTGTTGGTGAGGATGATGGTATTGGTTTGGATGGTGGTGTTGGTGAGGATGATGGTGTTGGTTTCAATGATGGTGTTTGTGAGGATGATGGTATTTTTTGAATGGCGGTGTTGGTGTGGATGTTGGTATTGGTTTGAATGGTGGAGTTGGTGAAGTTAATGTTATTGGTTTGAATGATGCTTTTGGTTGGATGATGATATTCCTTTGAATGGTGGTATTGCTGGTGAAGATCATGGTATTGGTTTGAATGGTGGTTTTGTTGGTGAGGATTATGGTTTTGGTTGAAATGGTGGTGTTGGTGAGGATGATGATATTGGTTAATATGTTGATGTTGTTGCTTAGGATGATGGAATTGGTTTAAATGGTGGTGTTGATGAGGATGACGGTTCTGGTTTAAATGGTGGCGTTTGTGATGATGACAGTATCGGTTTGGATAGTAGTGTTGGTGAGGATGATGGTATTGGTTTAAATGTTGTTGTTGGTGAGGATGATGGTATTGGATTGAATGGTGGTATTGTTTTTGAGGATGATGGTATTGGTTTGAATGTTGGTGTTGGTGTTTTTGATGGTATTGTTTTGAATGGTGGTTTTGGATAGGATGATGGTATTGGTTTGAATGATACTTTTGGTTAGGATGATGGTATTGGTTTGAATGGTGTTGTTGGTTAGGATGATGGTATTGGTTTGAATGGTGGTGTTGGTCAGGATCATGGTATTTGTTTAAGTGTTGGTGTTGTTTGTGAGGATGATGATTTTGTTTTGAATGGTGCTGTTGGTGAGGATGATGGTATTGGTTTGAATGTTGGTGTTGGTGTTTTTGATGGTATTGTTTTGAATGGTGGTGTTGGATAGGATGATGGTATTGGTTTGAATGATGCTTTTGGTTTGATGATGGTATTGGTTTGAATGGTGGTGTTTGTGAGGATGATGGTATTGGTTTAAATGGTGGTATTTGTTTGGTTGATGGTATTGGTTTGAAAGGTGGTGTTGGATAGGATGATGGTATTGGTTTGAATGATGCTTTTGGTTTGATGATGGTATCGATTTGAATGGTGGTGTTTGTGAAGAGGATTGTATCGGTTTAAATGTTAGTGTTGGTGAGGATGATGTTATTGGTTTGAATGTTGGTGTTGGTGAGGATAATGGTATTGGTTTCAATGATGCCTTTAGTTAAGATGATGGTATTGGTTTCAATGATGCTTTTAGTTAGGATGATGGTATTGGATTGAATGTTTGCGTTGTTGGTGAGGATGATGATATCGGTTTGAATGGTGGGATTGTAGGTGAAGATGACGGTATTGGTTTGAATGGTGTTTTTGTTGGTGCTGATGATTGTTTTGTTTTGAATGGTGGTGTTGGTGAGGTTAATGTTATTGGTTTGAATGATGCTTTTGGTTTCAAACGTGGTGTTGGTAAGGATGATGGTATTGGTTTGAATGGTGGTGTTGGTGAGGATGATGATATTGGTTTAAATGGTGGTATTTGTTTGGTTGATGGTATTGGTTTGAAAGGTGGTGTTGGATAGGATGATGGTATTGGTTTGAATGATGCTTTTGGTTTGATGATGGTATTGGTTTGAATGGTGGTGTTTGTGAGGATGATGGTATTGGTTTGAATGGTGGTGTTGGTCAGGATCATGGTATTTGTTTAAGTGTTGGTGTTGTTCGTGAGGATGGTAATTGTTTCAATGGTGTTGTTGGTGCTGATGATTGTATTGTTTTGAATGGTGGTGTTGGTGAGGACGATGTAATTGGTTTGGATGGTGTTGTTGGTGAGGATGATGGTATTGGTTTGGATGGTGGTGTTGGTGAGGATGATGGTGTTGGTTTCAATGATGGTGTTTGTGAGGATGATGGTATTTTTTGAATGGCGGTGTTGGTGTGGATGTTGGTATTGGTTTGAATGGTGGAGTTGGTGAAGTTAATGTTATTGGTTTGAATGATGCTTTTGGTTGGATGATGATATTCCTTTGAATGGTGGTATTGCTGGTGAAGATCATGGTATTGGTTTGAATGGTGGTTTTGTTGGTGAGGATTATGGTTTTGGTTGAAATGGTGGTGTTGGTGAGGATGATGATATTGGTTAATATGTTGATGTTGTTGCTTAGGATGATGGAATTGGTTTAAATGGTGGTGTTGATGAGGATGACGGTTCTGGTTTAAATGGTGGCGTTTGTGATGATGACAGTATCGGTTTGGATAGTAGTGTTGGTGAGGATGATGGTATTGGTTTAAATGTTGTTGTTGGTGAGGATGATGGTATTGGATTGAATGGTGGTATTGTTTTTGAGGATGATGGTATTGGTTTGAATGTTGGTGTTGGTGTTTTTGATGGTATTGTTTTGAATGGTGGTTTTGGATAGGATGATGGTATTGGTTTGAATGATACTTTTGGTTAGGATGATGGTATTGGTTTGAATGGTGTTGTTGGTTAGGATGATGGTATTGGTTTGAATGGTGGTGTTGGTCAGGATCATGGTATTTGTTTAAGTGTTGGTGTTGTTTGTGAGGATGATGATTTTGTTTTGAATGGTGCTGTTGGTGAGGATGATGGTATTGGTTTGAATGTTGGTGTTGGTGTTTTTGATGGTATTGTTTTGAATGGTGGTGTTGGATAGGATGATGGTATTGGTTTGAATGATGCTTTTGGTTTGATGATGGTATTGGTTTGAATGGTGGTGTTTGTGAGGATGATGGTATTGGTTTAAATGGTGGTATTTGTTTGGTTGATGGTATTGGTTTGAAAGGTGGTGTTGGATAGGATGATGGTATTGGTTTGAATGATGCTTTTGGTTTGATGATGGTATCGATTTGAATGGTGGTGTTTGTGAAGAGGATTGTATCGGTTTAAATGTTAGTGTTGGTGAGGATGATGTTATTGGTTTGAATGTTGGTGTTGGTGAGGATAATGGTATTGGTTTCAATGATGCCTTTAGTTAAGATGATGGTATTGGTTTCAATGATGCTTTTAGTTAGGATGATGGTATTGGATTGAATGTTTGCGTTGTTGGTGAGGATGATGATATCGGTTTGAATGGTGGGATTGTAGGTGAAGATGACGGTATTGGTTTGAATGGTGTTTTTGTTGGTGCTGATGATTGTTTTGTTTTGAATGGTGGTGTTGGTGAGGTTAATGTTATTGGTTTGAATGATGCTTTTGGTTTCAAACGTGGTGTTGGTAAGGATGATGGTATTGGTTTGAATGGTGGTGTTGGTGAGGATGATGATATTGGTTTAAATGGTGGTATTTGTTTGGTTGATGGTATTGGTTTGAAAGGTGGTGTTGGATAGGATGATGGTATTGGTTTGAATGATGCTTTTGGTTTGATGATGGTATTGGTTTGAATGGTGGTGTTTGTGAGGATGATGGTATTGGTTTGAATGGTGGTGTTGGTCAGGATCATGGTATTTGTTTAAGTGTTGGTGTTGTTCGTGAGGATGGTAATTGTTTCAATGGTGTTGTTGGTGCTGATGATTGTATTGTTTTGAATGGTGGTGTTGGTGAGGACGATGTAATTGGTTTGGATGGTGTTGTTGGTGAGGATGATGGTATTGGTTTGGATGGTGGTGTTGGTGAGGATGATGGTGTTGGTTTCAATGATGGTGTTTGTGAGGATGATGGTATTTTTTGAATGGCGGTGTTGGTGTGGATGTTGGTATTGGTTTGAATGGTGGAGTTGGTGAAGTTAATGTTATTGGTTTGAATGATGCTTTTGGTTGGATGATGATATTCCTTTGAATGGTGGTATTGCTGGTGAAGATCATGGTATTGGTTTGAATGGTGGTTTTGTTGGTGAGGATTATGGTTTTGGTTGAAATGGTGGTGTTGGTGAGGATGATGATATTGGTTAATATGTTGATGTTGTTGCTTAGGATGATGGAATTGGTTTAAATGGTGGTGTTGATGAGGATGACGGTTCTGGTTTAAATGGTGGCGTTTGTGATGATGACAGTATCGGTTTGGATAGTAGTGTTGGTGAGGATGATGGTATTGGTTTAAATGTTGTTGTTGGTGAGGATGATGGTATTGGATTGAATGGTGGTATTGTTTTTGAGGATGATGGTATTGGTTTGAATGTTGGTGTTGGTGTTTTTGATGGTATTGTTTTGAATGGTGGTTTTGGATAGGATGATGGTATTGGTTTGAATGATACTTTTGGTTAGGATGATGGTATTGGTTTGAATGGTGTTGTTGGTTAGGATGATGGTATTGGTTTGAATGGTGGTGTTGGTCAGGATCATGGTATTTGTTTAAGTGTTGGTGTTGTTTGTGAGGATGATGATTTTGTTTTGAATGGTGCTGTTGGTGAGGATGATGGTATTGGTTTGAATGTTGGTGTTGGTGTTTTTGATGGTATTGTTTTGAATGGTGGTGTTGGATAGGATGATGGTATTGGTTTGAATGATGCTTTTGGTTTGATGATGGTATTGGTTTGAATGGTGGTGTTTGTGAGGATGATGGTATTGGTTTAAATGGTGGTATTTGTTTGGTTGATGGTATTGGTTTGAAAGGTGGTGTTGGATAGGATGATGGTATTGGTTTGAATGATGCTTTTGGTTTGATGATGGTATCGATTTGAATGGTGGTGTTTGTGAAGAGGATTGTATCGGTTTAAATGTTAGTGTTGGTGAGGATGATGTTATTGGTTTGAATGTTGGTGTTGGTGAGGATAATGGTATTGGTTTCAATGATGCCTTTAGTTAAGATGATGGTATTGGTTTCAATGATGCTTTTAGTTAGGATGATGGTATTGGATTGAATGTTTGCGTTGTTGGTGAGGATGATGATATCGGTTTGAATGGTGGGATTGTAGGTGAAGATGACGGTATTGGTTTGAATGGTGTTTTTGTTGGTGCTGATGATTGTTTTGTTTTGAATGGTGGTGTTGGTGAGGTTAATGTTATTGGTTTGAATGATGCTTTTGGTTTCAAACGTGGTGTTGGTAAGGATGATGGTATTGGTTTGAATGGTGGTGTTGGTGAGGATGATGATATTGGTTTAAATGGTGGTATTTGTTTGGTTGATGGTATTGGTTTGAAAGGTGGTGTTGGATAGGATGATGGTATTGGTTTGAATGATGCTTTTGGTTTGATGATGGTATTGGTTTGAATGGTGGTGTTTGTGAGGATGATGGTATTGGTTTGAATGGTGGTGTTGGTCAGGATCATGGTATTTGTTTAAGTGTTGGTGTTGTTTGTGAGGATGATGATTTTGTTTTGAATGGTGCTGTTGGTGAGGATGATGGTATTGGTTTGAATGTTGGTGTTGGTGTTTTTGATGGTATTGTTTGGAATGGTGGTGTTGGATAGGATGATGGTATTGGTTTGAATGAAGCTTTTGGTTGGATGATGGCATTGGCTTGAATGGTGTTATTGGTGAGGATGATGGTATTGGTTTGAATGGTGGTGTTGGTGAGGATGATGATATTGGTTTAAATGGTGGTATTTGTTTGGTTGATGGTATTGGTTTGAAAGGTGGTGTTGGATAGGATGATGGTATTGGTTTGAATGATGCTTTTGGTTTGATGATGGTATTGGTTTGAATGGTGGTGTTTGTGAGGTTGATGGTATGGGTTTAAATGGTTGTGTTGTTCGTGAGGATGTTGGTAATTGTTTCAATGGTGTTGTTGTTGGTGCTGATGATTGTATTGTTTTGAATGGTGGTGTTGGTGAGGATGATGGAATTGGTTTGGATGGTTGTGTTGGTGAGGATGATGGTATTGGTTTAAATGGTGGTGTTGTTGGTGAGGATGATGGTATTGGTTTGAATGGTGGTGTTGTTAAGAATGATGATACTGGTTTGGATGGTGGTGTTATTGAGGATGATGGTATTGTTTTAAATGTTGGTTTTGTTTGTGAGGTTGATGGTATAGGTTTGAATGTTGGTGTTGGTGAGGATGATGGTATTTTTTTGAATGGCGGTGTTGGTGTGGATGTTGGTATTGATTTGAATGGTGGAGTCGGTGAGGTTAATGTTATTGGTTTGAATGATGGTGATGGTTAGGCTAATGGTATTGGTTTCAATGATCCTTTTGGTTAGGATGATGGCATTGGTTTAAATGGTGTTGTTGTTGGTGAGAATGATGATATTGGATTGAATGGTGGCGTTGTTGGTGAGGATGATGTTATCGGTTTGAATAGTGGTATTGTTGGTGAGGATGATGGTATTGGTTTGAATCGTGGTGTTGTTGGTGAGGATGATGCTATTAGTTTGAATGGCAGTGTTGGTAAGTATCAAGGTATTTGTTTGAATGGTGGTGTTGCTAAGGATGATGGTATTGGTTTGAATGGTGGTGATGGTTAGGGTAATGGTATTGGTTTCAATGATGCTTTTGATTAGGATGATGGTATTGGTTTGAATGGTGCTGTTGGTTAGGATGATGGTATTGGTTTGAATGGTGGTGTTGGTTAGGATCATGGTATTTGTTTGAATGATGGTGTTGGTGAGGATGATGGTTGTTTTTGAATGGACGTGTTGGTGTGGATGTTGGTATTGGTTTGAATGGTGGTATTTGTGTGGTTGATGGTATTGGTTTGAAAGGTGGTGTTGGATAGGATGATGGTATTGGTTTGAATGATGCTTTTGGTTTGATTATGGTATTGATTTGAATGGTGGTGCTGTGAGGTTGATGGTATTGGTTTAAATGTTTGTGTTGTTTGTGAGGATGTTGGTAATTGTTTCAATGGTGTTGTTGTTGGTGCTGATGATAGTATTGTTTTGAATGGTGGTGTTGGTGAGGATGATGTAATTGGTTTGGATGGTGGTGTCGGTGAGGATGATGGTATTGGTTTAAATGGTGGTGTTGTTGGTGAGGATAATGGTGTTGATTAGAATGGTGATAGTGAGAATGATGGTATCGATTTGAATGGTGGTGTTTGTGAAGAGTATTGTATCGGTTTAAATGTTAGTGTTGGTGAAGATGATGTTATTGGTTTGAATGTTGGTGTTGGTGAGGATAATGGTATTGGTTTCAATGATGCCTTTAGTTAAGATGATGGTATTGGTTTCAATGATGCTTTTAGTTAGGATGATGGTATTGGATTGAATGTTTGCGTTGTTGGTGAGGATGATGATATCGGTTTGAATGGTGGGATTGTAGGTGAAGATGACGGTATTGGTTTGAATGGTGTTTTTGTTGGTGCTGATGATTGTTTTGTTTTGAATGGTGGTGTTGGTGAGGTTAATGTTATTGGTTTGAATGATGCTTTTGGTTTCAAACGTGGTGTTGGTAAGGATGATGGTATTGGTTTGAATGGTGGTATTGTTGGCGAGGATGATGGTATTGGATTGAATGTTGGTGTTGTTGGTGAGGATCATGGTATTGGTTTAAATGGTGGTTTTGTTTGTGAGGTTGATGGTATAGGTTTGAATGTTGGTGTTGGTGAGGATGATGGTATTTTTTTGAATGGCGGTGTTGTTAAGAATGATGATACTGGTTTGGATGGTGGTGTTATTGAGGATGATGGTATTGTTTTAAATGTTGGTTTTGTTTGTGAGGTTGATGGTATAGGTTTGAATGTTGGTGTTGGTGAGGATGATGGTATTTTTTTGAATGGCGGTGTTGGTGTGGATGTTGGTATTGATTTGAATGGTGGAGTCGGTGAGGTTAATGTTATTGGTTTGAATGATGGTGATGGTTAGGCTAATGGTATTGGTTTCAATGATCCTTTTGGTTAGGATGATGGCATTGGTTTAAATGGTGTTGTTGTTGGTGAGAATGATGATATTGGATTGAATGGTGGAGTCGGTGAGGTTAATGTTATTGGTTTGAATGATGGTGATGGTTAGGCTAATGGTATTGGTTTCAATGATCCTTTTGGTTAGGATGATGGCATTGGTTTAAATGGTGTTGTTGTTGGTGAGAATGATGATATTGATTTGAATGGTGGAGTCGGTGAGGTTAATGTTATTGGTTTGAATGATGGTGATGGTTAGGCTAATGGTATTGGTTTCAATGATCCTTTTGGTTAGGATGATGGCATTGGTTTAAATGGTGTTGTTGTTGGTGAGAATGATGATATTGGATTGAATGGTGGCGTTGTTGGTGAGGATGATGTTATCGGTTTGAATGATGGTGATGGTTAGGCTAATGGTATTGGTTTCAATGATCCTTTTGGTTAGGATGATGGCATTGGTTTAAATGGTGTTGTTGTTGGTGAGAATGATGATATTGGATTGAATGGTGGCGTTGTTGGTGAGGATGATGTTATCGGTTTGAATAGTGGTATTGTTGGTGAGGATGATGGTATTGGTTTGAATCGTGGTGTTGTTGGTGAGGATGATGCTATTAGTTTGAATGGCAGTGTTGGTAAGTATCAAGGTATTTGTTTGAATGGTGGTGTTGCTAAGGATGATGGTATTGGTTTGAATGGTGGTGATGGTTAGGATAATGGTATTGGTTTCAATGATGCTTTTGATTATGATGATGGTATTGGTTTGAATGGTGCTGTTGGTTAGGATGATGGTATTGGTTTGAATGGTGGTGTTGGTCAGGATCATGGTATTTGTTTGAATGATGGTGTTGGTGAGGATGATGGTTGTTTTTGAATGGACGTGTTGGTGTGGATGTTGGTATTGGTTTGAATGGTGGTATTTGTGTGGTTGATGGTATTGGTTTGAAAGGTGGTGTTGGATAGGATGATGGTATTGGTTTGAATGATGCTTTTGGTTTGATTATGGTATTGATTTGAATGGTGGTGTTTGTGAGGTTGATGGTATTGGTTTAAATGTTTGTGTTGTTTGTGAGGATGTTGGTAATTGTTTCAATGGTGTTGTTGTTGGTGCTGATGATAGTATTGTTTTGAATGGTGGTGTTGGTGAGGATGATGTAATTGGTTTGGATGGTGGTGTCGGTGAGGATGATGGTATTGTTTTAAATGGTGGTGTTGTTGGCGAGGATGATGGTATTGATTTGAATGGTGGTGTTGGTGAGGATGATTGTGTTGGTTTGAATGGTGGTGTTGGTGAGGATGATGGTATTGGTTTGGATGGTGGTGTTGGTGAGGATAATGGTATTGGTTTCAATGATGCCTTTAGTTAAGATGATGGTATTGGTTTCAATGATGCTTTTAGTTAGGATGATGGTATTGGATTGAATGTTTGCGTTGTTGCTGAGGATGATGATATCGGTTTGAATGGTGGGATTGTAGGTGAAGATGACGGTATTGGTTTGAATGGTGTTTTTGTTGGTGCTGATGA
Organism: Hemitrygon akajei; assembly: GCF_048418815.1. Taxonomy (NCBI): domain Eukaryota; kingdom Metazoa; phylum Chordata; class Chondrichthyes; order Myliobatiformes; family Dasyatidae; genus Hemitrygon; species Hemitrygon akajei. The sequence continues at coordinate 121,310,123 of NC_133128.1, read as the reverse complement.
TTGTTTTGTTTTGAATGGTGGTGTTGGTGAGGTTAATGTTATTGGTTTGAATGATGCTTTTGGTTTCAAACGTGGTGTTGGTGCTGATGATGGTATTGGTTTGAATGGTGGTATTGTTGGCGAGGATGATGGTATTGGATTGAATGTTGGTGTTGTTGGTGAGGATCATGGTATTGGTTTAAATGGTGGTTTTGTTTGTGAGGTTGATGGTGTTGGTTTCAATGATGGTGTTTGTGAGGTTGATGGTATAGGTTTGAATGTTGGTGTTGGGTTGGATTTTGGTATTGATTTGAATGGTGGAGTCGGTGAGGTTACTGTTATTGGTTTGAATGATGGTGATGGTTAGGCTAATGGTATTTGTTTCAATGATCCTTTTGGTTAGGATGATGGCATTGGTTTAAATGGTGTTGTTGTTGGTGAGAATGATGATATTGGATTGAATGGTGGCGTTGTTGGTGAGGATGATGTTATCGGTTTGAATAGTGGTATTGTTGGTGAGGATGATGGTATTGGTTTGAATCATGGTGTTGTTGGTGAGGATGATGCTATTAGATTGAATGGCAGTGTTTGTAAGTATCAAGGTATTTGTTTGAATGGTGGTGTTGCTAAAGATGATGGTATTGGTTTGAATGGTGGTGATGGTTAGGATAATGGTATTGGTTTCAATGATGCTTTTGGTCAGGATGATGGTATTGGTTTGAATGATGGTGTTGGTGAGGATGATGGTTGTTTTTGAATGGACGTGTTGGTGTGGATGTTGGTATTGGTTTGAATGGTGGTATTTGTGTGGTTGATGGTATTGGTTTGAAAGGTGGTGTTGGATAGGATGATGGTATTGGTTTGATTATGGTATTGATTTGAATGGTGGTGTTTGTGAGGTTGATGGTATTGGTTTAAATGTTTGTGTTGTTCGTGAGGATGGTAATTGTTTCAATGGTGTTGTTGTTGGTGCTGATGATTGTATTGTTTTGAATGGTGGTGTTGGTGAGGACGATGTAATTGGTTTGGATGGTGTTGTTGGTGAGGATGATGGTATTGGTTTGGATGGTGGTGTTGGTGAGGATGATGGTGTTGGTTTCAATGATGGTGTTTGTGAGGATGATGGTATTTTTTGAATGGCGGTGTTGGTGTGGATGTTGGTATTGGTTTGAATGGTGGAGTTGGTGAAGTTAATGTTATTGGTTTGAATGATGCTTTTGGTTGGATGATGATATTCCTTTGAATGGTGGTATTGCTGGTGAAGATCATGGTATTGGTTTGAATGGTGGTTTTGTTGGTGAGGATTATGGTTTTGGTTGAAATGGTGGTGTTGGTGAGGATGATGATATTGGTTAATATGTTGATGTTGTTGCTTAGGATGATGGAATTGGTTTAAATGGTGGTGTTGATGAGGATGACGGTTCTGGTTTAAATGGTGGCGTTTGTGATGATGACAGTATCGGTTTGGATAGTAGTGTTGGTGAGGATGATGGTATTGGTTTAAATGTTGTTGTTGGTGAGGATGATGGTATTGGATTGAATGGTGGTATTGTTTTTGAGGATGATGGTATTGGTTTGAATGTTGGTGTTGGTGTTTTTGATGGTATTGTTTTGAATGGTGGTTTTGGATAGGATGATGGTATTGGTTTGAATGATACTTTTGGTTAGGATGATGGTATTGGTTTGAATGGTGTTGTTGGTTAGGATGATGGTATTGGTTTGAATGGTGGTGTTGGTCAGGATCATGGTATTTGTTTAAGTGTTGGTGTTGTTTGTGAGGATGATGATTTTGTTTTGAATGGTGCTGTTGGTGAGGATGATGGTATTGGTTTGAATGTTGGTGTTGGTGTTTTTGATGGTATTGTTTTGAATGGTGGTGTTGGATAGGATGATGGTATTGGTTTGAATGATGCTTTTGGTTTGATGATGGTATTGGTTTGAATGGTGGTGTTTGTGAGGATGATGGTATTGGTTTAAATGGTGGTATTTGTTTGGTTGATGGTATTGGTTTGAAAGGTGGTGTTGGATAGGATGATGGTATTGGTTTGAATGATGCTTTTGGTTTGATGATGGTATCGATTTGAATGGTGGTGTTTGTGAAGAGGATTGTATCGGTTTAAATGTTAGTGTTGGTGAGGATGATGTTATTGGTTTGAATGTTGGTGTTGGTGAGGATAATGGTATTGGTTTCAATGATGCCTTTAGTTAAGATGATGGTATTGGTTTCAATGATGCTTTTAGTTAGGATGATGGTATTGGATTGAATGTTTGCGTTGTTGGTGAGGATGATGATATCGGTTTGAATGGTGGGATTGTAGGTGAAGATGACGGTATTGGTTTGAATGGTGTTTTTGTTGGTGCTGATGATTGTTTTGTTTTGAATGGTGGTGTTGGTGAGGTTAATGTTATTGGTTTGAATGATGCTTTTGGTTTCAAACGTGGTGTTGGTAAGGATGATGGTATTGGTTTGAATGGTGGTGTTGGTGAGGATGATGATATTGGTTTAAATGGTGGTATTTGTTTGGTTGATGGTATTGGTTTGAAAGGTGGTGTTGGATAGGATGATGGTATTGGTTTGAATGATGCTTTTGGTTTGATGATGGTATTGGTTTGAATGGTGGTGTTTGTGAGGATGATGGTATTGGTCTGAATGGTGGTGTTGGACAGGATCATGGTATTTGTTTAAGTGTTGGTGTTGTTTGTGAGGATGATGTTTTTGTTTTGAATGGTGCTGTTGGTGAGGATGATGGTATTGGTTTGAATGTTGGTGTTGGTGTTTTTGATGGTATTGTTTGGAATGGTGGTGTTGGATAGGATGATGGTATTGGTTTGAATGATGCTTTTGGTTTGATGATGGTATTGGTTTGAATGGTGGTGTTTGTGAGGATGATGGTATTGGTTTGAATGGTGGAGTTGGTGAGGTAAATGTTATTGGTTTGAATGAAGCTTTTGGTTGGATGATGGCATTGGCTTGAATGGTGTTATTGGTGAGGATGATGGTATTGGTTTGAATGGTGGTGTTGGTGAGGATGATGATATTGGTTTAAATGGTGGTATTTGTTTGGTTGATGGTATTGGTTTGAAAGGTGGTGTTGGATAGGATGATGGTATTGGTTTGAATGATGCTTTTGGTTTGATGATGGTATTGGTTTGAATGGTGGTGTTTGTGAGGTTGATGGTATGGGTTTAAATGGTTGTGTTGTTCGTGAGGATGTTGGTAATTGTTTCAATGGTGTTGTTGTTGGTGCTGATGATTGTATTGTTTTGAATGGTGGTGTTGGTGAGGATGATGGAATTGGTTTGGATGGTTGTGTTGGTGAGGATGATGGTATTGGTTTAAATGGTGGTGTTGTTGGTGAGGATGATGGTATTGGTTTGAATGGTGGTGTTGTTAAGAATGATGATACTGGTTTGGATGGTGGTGTTATTGAGGATGATGGTATTGTTTTAAATGTTGGTTTTGTTTGTGAGGTTGATGGTATAGGTTTGAATGTTGGTGTTGGTGAGGATGATGGTATTTTTTTGAATGGCGGTGTTGGTGTGGATGTTGGTATTGATTTGAATGGTGGAGTCGGTGAGGTTAATGTTATTGGTTTGAATGATGGTGATGGTTAGGCTAATGGTATTGGTTTCAATGATCCTTTTGGTTAGGATGATGGCATTGGTTTAAATGGTGTTGTTGTTGGTGAGAATGATGATATTGGATTGAATGGTGGCGTTGTTGGTGAGGATGATGTTATCGGTTTGAATAGTGGTATTGTTGGTGAGGATGATGGTATTGGTTTGAATCGTGGTGTTGTTGGTGAGGATGATGCTATTAGTTTGAATGGCAGTGTTGGTAAGTATCAAGGTATTTGTTTGAATGGTGGTGTTGCTAAGGATGATGGTATTGGTTTGAATGGTGGTGATGGTTAGGGTAATGGTATTGGTTTCAATGATGCTTTTGATTAGGATGATGGTATTGGTTTGAATGGTGCTGTTGGTTAGGATGATGGTATTGGTTTGAATGGTGGTGTTGGTTAGGATCATGGTATTTGTTTGAATGATGGTGTTGGTGAGGATGATGGTTGTTTTTGAATGGACGTGTTGGTGTGGATGTTGGTATTGGTTTGAATGGTGGTATTTGTGTGGTTGATGGTATTGGTTTGAAAGGTGGTGTTGGATAGGATGATGGTATTGGTTTGAATGATGCTTTTGGTTTGATTATGGTATTGATTTGAATGGTGGTGTTTGTGAGGTTGATGGTATTGGTTTAAATGTTTGTGTTGTTTGTGAGGATGTTGGTAATTGTTTCAATGGTGTTGTTGTTGGTGCTGATGATAGTATTGTTTTGAATGGTGGTGTTGGTGAGGATGATGTAATTGGTTTGGATGGTGGTGTCGGTGAGGATGATGGTATTGGTTTAAATGGTGGTGTTGTTGGTGAGGATAATGGTGTTGATTTGAATGGTGATAGTGAGAATGATGGTATCGATTTGAATGGTGGTGTTTGTGAAGAGTATTGTATCGGTTTAAATGTTAGTGTTGGTGAAGATGATGTTATTGGTTTGAATGTTGGTGTTGGTGAGGATAATGGTATTGGTTTCAATGATGCCTTTAGTTAAGATGATGGTATTGGTTTCAATGATGCTTTTAGTTAGGATGATGGTATTGGATTGAATGTTTGCGTTGTTGGTGAGGATGATGATATCGGTTTGAATGGTGGGATTGTAGGTGAAGATGACGGTATTGGTTTGAATGGTGTTTTTGTTGGTGCTGATGATTGTTTTGTTTTGAATGGTGGTGTTGGTGAGGTTAATGTTATTGGTTTGAATGATGCTTTTGGTTTCAAACGTGGTGTTGGTAAGGATGATGGTATTGGTTTGAATGGTGGTATTGTTGGCGAGGATGATGGTATTGGATTGAATGTTGGTGTTGTTGGTGAGGATCATGGTATTGGTTTAAATGGTGGTTTTGTTTGTGAGGTTGATGGTGTTGGTTTCAATGATGGTGTTTGTGAGGTTGATGGTATAGGTTTGAATGTTGGTGTTGGGTTGGATTTTGGTATTGATTTGAATGGTGGAGTCGGTGAGGTTACTGTTATTGGTTTGAATGATGGTGATGGTTAGGCTAATGGTATTGGTTTCAGTGATCCTTTTGGTTAGGATGATGGCATTGGTTTAAATGGTGTTGTTGTTGGTGAGAATGATGATATTGGATTGAATGGTGGCGTTGTTGGTGAGGATGATGTTATCGGTTTGAATAGTGGTATTGTTGGTGAGGATGATGGTATTGGTTTGAATCATGGTGTTGTTGGTGAGGATGATGCTATTAGATTGAATGGCAGTGTTTGTAAGTATCAAGGTATTTGTTTGAATGGTGGTGTTGCTAAGGATGATGGTATTGGTTTGAATGGTGGTGATGGTTAAGATAATGGTATTGGTTTCAATGATGCTTTTGGTCAGGATGATGGTATTGGTTTGAATGATGGTGTTGGTGAGGATGATGGTTGTTTTTGAATGGACGTGTTGGTGTGGATGTTGGTATTGGTTTGAATGGTGGTATTTGTGTGGTTGATGGTATTGGTTTGAAAGGTGGTGTTGGATAGGATGATGGTATTGGTTTGAATGATGCTTTTGGTTTGATTATGGTATTGATTTGAATGGTGGTGTTTGTGAGGTTGATGGTATTGGTTTAAATGTTTGTGTTGTTTGTGAGGATGTTGGTAATTGTTTCAATGGTGTTGTTGTTGGTGCTGATGATAGTATTGTTTTGAATGGTGGTGTTGGTGAGGATGATGTAATTGGTTTGGATGGTGGTGTCAGTGAGGATGATGGTATTGGTTTAAATGGTGGTGTTGTTGGCGAGGATGATGGTATTGGTTTGAATGGTGGTGTTGTTAAGGATGTTTGTGTTGGTTTGAATGGTGGTGTTGGTGAGGATGATGGTATTGTTTTAAATGTTGGTTTTGTTTGTGAGGTTGATGGTATAGGTTTGAATGTTGGTGTTGGTGAGGATGATGGTACTTTTTTGAATGGCGGTGTTGGTGTGGATGTTGGTATTGATTTGAATGGTGGAGTCGGTGAGGTTAATGTTATTGGTTTGAATGATGGTGATGGTTAGGCTAATGGTATTGGTTTCAATGATCCTTTTGGTTAGGATGATGGCATTGGTTTAAATGGTGTTGTTATTGGTGAGAATGATGATATTGGATTGAATGGTGGCGTTGTTGGTGAGGATGATGTTATCTGTTTGAATAGTGGTATTGTTGGTGAGGATGATGGTATTGGTTTGAATCGTGGTGTTGTTGGTGAGGATGATGCTATTAGTTTGAATGGCAGTGTTGGTAAGTATCAAGGTATTTGTTTGAATGGTGGTGTTGCTAAGGATGATGGTATTGGTTTGAATGGTGGTGATGGTTAGGATAATGGTATTGGTTTCAATGATGCTTTTGATTAGGATGATGGTATTGGTTTGAATGGTGCTGTTGGTTAGGATGATGGTATTGGTTTGAATGGTGGTGTTGGTCAGGATCATGGTATTTGTTTGAATGATGGTGTTGGTGAGGATGATGGTTGTTTTTGAATGGACGTGTTGGTGTGGATGTTGGTATTGGTTTGAATGGTGGTATTTGTGTGGTTGATGGTATTGGTTTGAAAGGTGGTGTTGGATAGGATGATGGTATTGGTTTGAATGATGCTTTTGGTTTGATTATGGTATTGATTTGAATGGTGGTGTTTGTGAGGTTGATGGTATTGGTTTAAATGTTTGTGTTGTTTGTGAGGATGTTGGTAATTGTTTCAATGGTGTTGTTGTTGGTGCTGATGATAGTATTGTTTTGAATGGTGGTGTTGGTGAGGATGATGTAATTGGTTTGGATGGTGGTGTCGGTGAGGATGATGGTATTGGTTTAAATGGTGGTGTTGTTGGTGAGGATAATGGTGTTGATTTGAATGGTGATAGTGAGAATGATGGTATCGATTTGAATGGTGGTGTTTGTGAAGAGGATTGTATCGGTTTAAATGTTAGTGTTGGTGAGGATGATGTTATTGGTTTGAATGTTGATGTTGGTGAGGATAATGGTATTGGTTTCAATGATGCCTTTAGTTAAGATGATGGTATTGGTTTCAATGATGCTTTTAGTTAGGATGATGGTATTGGATTGAATGTTTGCGTTGTTGGTGAGGATGATGATATCAGTTTGAATGGTGGGATTGTAGGTGAAGATGACGGTATTGGTTTGAATGGTGTTTTTGTTGGTGCTGATGATTGTTTTGTTTTGAAAGGTGGTGTTGGTGAGGTTAATGTTATTGGTTTGAATGATGCTTTTGGTTTCAAACGTGGTGTTGGTAAGGATGATGGTATTGGTTTGAATGGTGGTATTGTTGGCGAGGATGATGGTATTGGATTGAATGTTGGTGTTGTTGGTGAGGATCATGGTATTGGTTTAAATGGTGGTTTTGTTTGTGAGGTTGATGGTGTTGGTTTCAATGATGGTGTTTGTGAGGTTGATGGTATAGGTTTGAATGTTGGTGTTGGGTTGGATTTTGGTATTGATTTGAATGGTGGAGTCGGTGAGGTTACTGTTATTGGTTTGAATGATGGTGATGGTTAGGCTAATGGTATTGGTTTCAGTGATCCTTTTGGTTAGGATGATGGCATTGGTTTAAATGGTGTTGTTGTTGGTGAGAATGATGATATTGGATTGAATGGTGGCGTTGTTGGTGAGGATGATGTTATCGGTTTGAATAGTGGTATTGTTGGTGAGGATGATGGTATTGGTTTGAATCATGGTGTTGTTGGTGAGGATGATGCTATTAGATTGAATGGCAGTGTTTGTAAGTATCAAGGTATTTGTTTGAATGGTGGTGTTGCTAAGGATGATGGTATTGGTTTGAATGGTGGTGATGGTTAGGATAATGGTATTGGTTTCAATGATGCTTTTGGTCAGGATGATGGTATTGGTTTGAATGATGGTGTAGGTGAGGATGATGGTTGTTTTTGAATGGACGTGTTGGTGTGGATGTTGGTATTGGTTTGAATGGTGGTATTTGTGTGGTTGATGGTATTGGTTTGAAAGGTGGTGTTGGATAGGATGATGGTATTGGTTTGATTATGGTATTGATTTGAATGGTGGTGTTTGTGAGGTTGATGGTATTGGTTTAAATGTTTGTGTTGTTCGTGAGGATGTTGGTAATTGTTTCAATAGTGTTGTTGTTGGTGCTGATGATTGTATTGTTTTGAATGGTGGTGTTGGTGAGGACGATGTAATTGGTTTGGATGGTGTTGTTGGTGAGGATGATGGTATTGGTTTGGATGGTGGTGTTGGTGAGGATGATGGTGTTGGTTTCAATGATGGTGTTTGTGAGGATGATGGTATTTTTTGAATGGCGGTGTTGGTGTGGATGTTGGTATTGGTTTGAATGGTGGAGTTGGTGAAGTTAATGTTATTGGTTTGAATGATGCTTTTGGTTGGATGATGATATTCCTTTGAATGGTGGTATTGCTGGTGAAGATCATGGTATTGGTTTGAATGGTGGTTTTGTTGGTGAGGATGATGGTAAGGATTTGAATGGTGATGTTAGTGAGAATGATGGTATTGGTTTGAATGGTGGTGTTCGTGAGGATGATGGTATTGGTTTGAATGGTAGTGTTGGTCAGGATCATGGTATTTGTTTAAGTGTTGGTGTTGTTTGTGAGGATGATGATTTTGTTTTGAATGGTGCTGTTGGTGAGGATGATGGTATTGGTTTGAATGATGGTGTTGGTGAGGATGATGGTTGTTTTTGAATGGACGTGTTGTTGTGGATGTTGGTATTGGTTTGAATGGTGGTATTTGTGTGGTTGATGGTATTGGTTTGAAAGGTGGTGTTGGATAGGATGATGGTATTGGTTTGAATGATGCTTTTGGTTTGATTATGGTATTGATTTGAATGGTGGTGTTTGTGAGGTTGATGGTATTGGTTTAAATGTTTGTGTTGTTTGTGAGGATGTTGGTAATTGTTTCAATGGTGTTGTTGTTGGTGCTGATGATAGTATTGTTTTGAATGGTGGTGTTGGTGAGGATGATGTAATTGGTTTGGATGGTGGTGTCGGTGAGGATGATGGTATTGGTTTAAATGGTGGTGTTGTTGGTGAGGATAATGGTGTTGATTTGAATGGTGATAGTGAGAATGATGGTATCGATTTGAATGGTGGTGTTTGTGAAGAGGATTGTATCGGTTTAAATGTTAGTGTTGGTGAGGATGATGTTATTGGTTTGAATGTTGGTGTTGGTGAGGATAATGGTATTGGTTTCAATGATGCCTTTAGTTAAGATGATGGTATTGGTTTCAATGATGCTTTTAGTTAGGATGATGGTATTGGATTGAATGTTTGCGTTGTTGGTGAGGATGATGATATCGGTTTGAATGGTGGGATTGTAGGTGAAGATGACGGTATTGGTTTGAATGGTGTTTTTGTTGGTGCTGATGATTGTTTTGTTTTGAATGGTGGTGTTGGTGAGGTTAATGTTATTGGTTTGAATGATGCTTTTGGTTTCAAACGTGGTGTTGGTAAGGATGATGGTATTGGTTTGAATGGTGGTATTGTTGGCGAGGATGATGGTATTGGATTGAATGTTGGTGTTGTTTGTGAGGTTGATGGTGTTGGTTTCAATGATGGTGTTTGTGAGGTTGATGGTATAGGTTTGAATGTTGGTGTTGGGTTGGATTTTGGTATTGATTTGAATGGTGGAGTCGGTGAGGTTACTGTTATTGGTTTGAATGATGGTGATGGTTAGGCTAATGGTATTGGTTTCAATGATCCTTTTGGTTAGGATGATGGCATTGGTTTAAATGGTGTTGTTGTTGGTGAGAATGATGATATTGGATTGAATGGTGGCGTTGTTGGTGAGGATGATGTTATCGGTTTGAATAGTGGTATTGTTGGTGAGGATGATGGTATTGGTTTGAATCATGGTGTTGTTGGTGAGGATGATGCTATTAGATTGAATGGCAGTGTTTGTAAGTATCAAGGTATTTGTTTGAATGGTGGTGTTGCTAAGGATGATGGTATTGGTTTGAATGGTGGTGATGGTTAGGATAATGGTATTGGTTTCAATGATGCTTTTGGTCAGGATGATGGTATTGGTTTGAATGATGGTGTTGGTGAGGATGATGGTTGTTTTTGAATGGACGTGTTGGTGTGGATGTTGGTATTGGTTTGAATGGTGGTATTTGTGTGGTTGATGGTATTGGTTTGAAAGGTGGTGTTGGATAGGATGATGGTATTGGTTTGATTATGGTATTGATTTGAATGGTGGTGTTTGTGAGGTTGATGGTATTGGTTTAAATGTTTGTGTTGTTCGTGAGGATGTTGGTAATTGTTTCAATGGTGTTGTTGTTGGTGCTGATGATTGTATTGTTTTGAATGGTGGTGTTGGTGAGGACGATGTAATTGGTTTGGATGGTGTTGTTGGTGAGGATGATGGTATTGGTTTGGATGGTGGTGTTGGTGAGGATGATGGTGTTGGTTTCAATGATGGTGTTTGTGAGGATGATGGTATTTTTTGAATGGCGGTGTTGGTGTGGATGTTGGTATTGGTTTGAATGGTGGAGTTGGTGAAGTTAATGTTATTGGTTTGAATGATGCTTTTGGTTGGATGATGATATTCCTTTGAATGGTGGTATTGCTGGTGAAGATCATGGTATTGGTTTGAATGGTGGTTTTGTTGGTGAGGATGATGGTAAGGATTTGAATGGTGATGTTAGTGAGAATGATGGTATTGGTTTGAATGGTGGTGTTGGTGAGGATTATGGTTTTGGTTGAAATGGTGGTGTTGGTGAGGATGATGATATTGGTTAATATGTTGGTGTTGTTGCTTAGGATGATGGAATTGGTTTAGATGGTGGTGTTGATGAGGATGACGGTTCTGGTTTAAATGGTGGTGTTTGTGATGATGATAGTATCGGTTTGGATAGTAGTGTTGGTGAGGATGATGGTATTGGTTTAAATGTTGTTGTTGTTGGTGAGAATGATGGTATTGGATTGAATGGTGGTATTGTTGGTGAGGATGATGGTATTGGTTTGAATGTTGGTGTTGGTGTTTTTGATGGTATTGTTTTGAATGGTGGTTTTGGATAGGATGATGGTATTGGTTTGAATGATACTTTTGGTTAGGATGATGGTATTGGTTTGAATGGTGTTGTTGGTTAGGATGATGGTATTGGTTTGAATGGTGGTGTTGGTCAGGATCATGGTATTTGTTTAAGTGTTGGTGTTGTTTGTGAGGATGATGATTTTGTTTTGAATGGTGCTGTTGGTGAGGATGATGGTATTGGTTTGAATGATCGTGTTGGTGAGGATGATGGTTGTTTTTGAATGGACGTGTTGGTGTGGATGTTGGTATTGATTTGAATGGTGGAGTTTGTGAGGTAAATGTTATTGGTTTGAATGAAGCTTTTGGTTGGATGATGGCATTGGCTTGAATGGTGTTGTTGTTGGTGAGGATGATGGTATTGGTTTGAATGGTGGTGTTGGTGAGGATGATGATATTGGTTTAAATGGTGGTATTTGTTTGGTTGATGGTATTGGTTTGAAAGGTGGTGTTGGATAGGATGATGGTATTGGTTTGAATGATGCTTTTGGTTTGATGATGGTATTGGTTTGAATGGTGGTGTTTGTGAGGATGATGGTATTGGTTTGAATGGTGGTGTTGGTCAGGATCATGGTATTTGTTTAAGTGTTGGTGTTGTTTGTGAGGATGATGATTTTGTTTTGAATGGTGCTGTTGGTGAGGATGATGGTATTGGTTTGAATGATGGTGTTGGTGAGGATGATGGTTGTTTTTGAATGGACGTGTTGTTGTGGATGTTGGTATTGATTTGAATGGTGGAGTTGGTGAGGTAAATGTTATTGGTTTGAATGAAGCTTTTGGTTGGATGATGGCATTGGCTTGAATGGTGTTGTTGTTGGTGAGGATGATGGTATTGGTTTGAATGGTGGTGTTGGTGAGGATGATGATATTGGTTTAAATGGTGGTATTTGTTTGGTTGATGGTATTGGTTTGAAAGGTGGTGTTGGATAGGATGATGGTATTGGTTTGAATGATGCTTTTGGTTTGATGATGGTATTGGTTTGAATGGTGGTGTTTGTGAGGTTGATGGTATGGGTTTAAATGGTTGTGTTGTTCGTGAGGATGTTGGTAATTGTTTCAATGGTGTTGTTGTTGGTGCTGATGATTGTATTGTTTTGAATGGTGGTGTTGTTAAGAATGATGATACTGGTTTGGATGGTGGTGTTATTGAGGATGATGGTATTGTTTTAAATGTTGGTTTTGTTTGTGAGGTTGATGGTATAGGTTTGAATGTTGGGGTTGGTGAGGATGATGGTATTTTTTTGAATGGCGGTGTTGGTGTGGATGTTGGTATTGATTTGAATGGTGGAGTCGGTGAGGTTAATGTTATTGGTTTGAATGATGGTGATGGTTAGGCTAATGGTATTGGTTTCAATGATCCTTTTGGTTAGGATGATGGCATTGGTTTAAATGGTGTTGTTGTTGGTGAGAATGATGATATTGGATTGAATGGTGGCGTTGTTGGTGAGGATGATGTTATCGGTTTGAATAGTGGTATTGTTGGTGAGGATGATGGTATTGGTTTGAATCGTGGTGTTGTTGGTGAGGATGATGCTATTAGTTTGAATGGCAGTGTTGGTAAGTATCAAGGTATTTGTTTGAATGGTGGTGTTGCTAAGGATGATGGTATTGGTTTGAATGGTGGTGATGGTTAGGATAATGGTATTGGTTTCAATGGTGCTTTTGATTAGGATGATGGTATTGGTTTGAATGGTGCTGTTGGTTAGGATGATGGTATTGGTTTGAATGGTGGTGTTGGTCAGGATCATGGTATTTGTTTGAATGATGGTGTTGGTGAGGATGATGGTTGTTTTTGAATGGACGTGTTGGTGTGGATGTTGGTATTGGTTTGAATGGTGGTATTTGTGTGGTTGATGGTATTGGTTTGAAAGGTGGTGTTGGATAGGATGATGGTATTGGTTTGAATGATGCTTTTGGTTTGATTATGGTATTGATTTGAATGGTGGTGTTTGTGAGGTTGATGGTATTGATTTAAATGTTTGTGTTGTTTGTGAGGATGTTGGTAATTGTTTCAATGGTGTTGTTGTTGGTGCTGATGATAGTATTGTTTTGAATGGTGGTGTTGGTGAGGATGATGTAATTGGTTTGGATGGTGGTGTCGGTGAGGATGATGGTATTGGTTTAAATGGTGGTGTTGTTGGCGAGGATGATGGTATTGATTTGAATGGTGGTGTTGGTGAGGATGATGATATTCCTTTGAATGGTGGTATTGCTGGTGAAGATCATGGTATTGGTTTGAATGGTGGTTTTGTTGGTGAGGATGATGGTATTTTTTTGAATGGCGGTGTTGGTGTGGATGTTGGTATTGGTTTGAATGGTGGAGTTGGTGAAGTTAATGTTATTGGTTCGAATGATGCTTTTGGTTGGATGATGATATTCCTTTGAATGGTGGTATTGTTGCTGAGGCTGATGGTATTGGTTTGAACGTTTCTGTTTGTGAGGATCATGGTATTGGTTTAAATGGTGGTTTTGTTTGTGAGGATGATTGTGTTGGTTTCAATGATGGTGTTTGTGAGAATGATGGTATTTTTTTGAATGGCGGTGTTGGTGTGGATGTTGGTATTGGTTTGAATGGTGGAGTTGGTGAAGTTAATGTTATTGGTTTGAATGATGCTTTTTGTTGGATGATGATATTCCTTTGAATGGTGGTATTGCTGGTGAAGATCATGGTATTGGTTTGAATGGTGGTTTTGTTGGTGAGGATGATGGTATTGGTTTGAATGGTGGTGTTGGTGAGGATTATGGTTTTGGTTGAAATGGTGGTGTTGGTGAGGATGATGGTATTGGTTAATATGTTGGTGTTGTTGCTTCGGATGATGGAATTGGTTTAAATGGTGGTGTTGATGAGGATGACGGTTCTGGTTTAAATGGTGGTTTTGTTTGTGAGGATGATTGTGTTGGTTTCAATGATGGTGTTTGTGAGGATGATGGTATTTTTTTGAATGGCGGTGTTGGTGTGGATGTTGGTATTGGTTTGAATGGTGGAGTTGGTGAAGTTAATGTTATTGGTTCGAATGATGCTTTTGGTTGGATGATGATATTCCTTTGAATGGTGGTATTGTTGCTGAGGCTGATGGTATTGGTTTGAACGTTTCTGTTTGTGAGGATCATGGTATTGGTTTAAATGGTGGTTTTGTTTGTGAGGATGATTGTGTTGGTTTCAATGATGGTGTTTGTGAGAATGATGGTATTTTTTTGAATGGCGGTGTTGGTGTGGATGTTGGTATTGGTTTGAATGGTGGAGTTGGTGAAGTTAATGTTATTGGTTTGAATGATGCTTTTTGCTGGATGATGATATTCCTTTGAATGGTGGTATTGCTGGTGAAGATCATGGTATTGGTTTGAATGGTGGTTTTGGTGATGATTATGGTTTTGGTTGAAATGGTGGTGTTGGTGAGGATGATGGTATTGGTTAATATGTTGGTGTTGTTGCTTCGGATGATGGAATTGGTTTAAATGGTGGTGTTGATGAGGATGACGGTTCTGGTTTAAATGGTGGCGTTTGTGATGATGACAGTATCGGTTTGGATAGTAGTGTTGGTGAGGATGATGGTATTGGTTTAAATTGTTTTGTTGTTGGTGAGGATGATGGTATTGGTTTAAATGGTGTTGTTGTTGGTGAGATTGATGATATTGGATTGAATGGTGGTATTGTTGGTGAGGATGTTGGTATTGTTTTGAATGGTGGTGTTGGTCTTGTGGATGGTATTGGTTTGAATCGTGTTGTTGGAGAGGATGATAATACTGGTTTGGATGGTGGTGTTATTGAGGATGATGGTATTTTTTTGAATGGTGGTGTTGGTGTGGATGTTGGTATTGGTTTGAATGGTGGAGTTGGTGAAGTTAACGTTATTGGTTTGATTGATGCTTTTGGTTGGATGATGATATTCCTTTGAATGTTGGTATTGCTGGTGAGGATGATGGTATTGGTTTGAATGGTGGTTTTGTTGGTGAGGATGATGGTAAGGATTTGAATGGTGGTGTTGGTGAGAATGATGGTATTGGTTTGAATGGTGGTGTTGGTGAGGATTATGGTTTTGGTTGAAATGGTGGTGTTGGTGAGGATGATGGTATTGGTTAATATGTTGGTGTGGTTGCTTAGGATGATGGAATTGGTTTAAATGGTGGTGTTGATGAGGATGACGGTGCTGGTTTGAATGGTGGCATTTGTGAGGATGCTAGTATCGGTTTGGATAGTAGTGTTGGTGAGGTTGATGGTATTCGTTTAAATGTTGTTGTTGTTGGTGAGAATGATGGTATTGGATTGAATGGTGGTATTGTTGGTGAGGATGATGGTATTGGTTTGAATGGTGGTGTTGGTGATGATGATGATATTGGTTTGAATGGTGGTGTTGGTGTGTTTGATGGTATTGTTTTGAATGGTGGTTTTGGATAGGGTGATTGTATTGGTTTGAATGATGCTTTTGGTTGGATGATGGTATTGGTTTGAATGGTGGTGTTGATGAGTATGACGGTTCTGGTTTGGATGGTAGTGTTGGTGAGGATGATGGTATTGGTTTAAATGGTGTTGTTGTTGGTGAGATTGATGATATTGGATTGAATGGTGGTGTTGTTGGTGAAGATGATGTTATCAGTTTGAATGGTTGTATTGTTGGTGAGGATGATGTTATTGGTTTGAATGGTGGTGTTGGTCATGTTGATGGTATTCGTTTGAATCGTGTTGTTGGAGAGGATGATAATACTGGTTTGGATGGTGGTGTTATTGAGATTGATGGTATTGTTTTAAATGTTGGTGTTGTTGGTGAGGTTGATGGTATAAGTTTGAACTTTTGTGTTTGTGAGGATCATGGTATTGGTTTAAATGGTGGGTTTTTTTTGTGAGGATGATGGTATTGGTTTGAATGGTGGTGTTGGTAAGGATGATGGTATTGCTTGGAATGGTGGTACTGTTGGTGAGGATGATGGTATTGGATTGAATGGTGGTATTGTTGGTGAGGATGATGGTATTGTCTTAAACATTGGTGTTGTTTGTGAGGATCGTGGTATTGGTTTAAATGTTGGTTTTGCTTGTGAGGTTGATGGTATTGGTTTGAATGATGGTGATGGTTAGTCTAATGGTATAGGTTTCAATTATCCTTTTGGTTAGGATGATGGCATTGGTTTAAATGGTGTTGTTGTTGGTGAGAATGTTGGTATTAGGTTGAATGGTGGTGTTGGTGAGGATGATGGTGTTGGTTTGAATGGTGGTGTTGGTGAGGATGATGGTATTGGTTAATATGGTGGTGTTGTTGGTGAGGATGTGCTATTAGTTTGAATGGCGGTGTTGATAAGTATGAAGGAATTTTTTTGAATGGTGGTGTTGGTGATGTTGATGGTATTTGTTTGAATCGTGTTGTTGGAGAGGATGTTGATATTGTTTTGGGTGGTGGTGTTGGTGAGGATGATGGTATTGGTTTAAATGGTGGTGTTGTTGGTGAGGATGATGGTATTGATTTGAATGGTGATGTTGGTGAGAATGATGGTATTGGTTAATATGGTGCTGTTGTTGGTGAGGATGATGGAATTGGTTTAAATGGTGGTGTTGATGAGAATGATAGCTCTGGTTTGAATGGTGGTTTCTGTGAGAATGATAGTATCTGTTTTGTTGGTTGTGATGGTGAGGATGATGGTATTGTTTTAAAAGGTGTTGTTGGTGAGATTGATGGTATTGGATTGAATGGTGTTGTTTTTGGTGAGGATGATGATGGTATTGGTTTGAATGGTGCTGTTGGTTAGGATGATGGTATTGGATTGAATGGATGTGTTGTTGGTGAGATTGATGGTATTGGATTGAATGGTGTTGTTTTTGGTGTGGATGATGTTATCGGTTTGAATGGTGGTACTGTTGGTGAGGATGATGGTATTGGTTTGAATGGTGTTGTTGTTGGTGAGGATGATTGTATTGGTTTGAATGGTGGTGTTGGTGAGGATAATGGTTTTGGTTTGAATGGTGGAGTTGGTGAGGTTAATGTTATTGGTTTGAATGATGCTTTCGGTTGGATGATGGTATTGGATTCAAACGTGGTGTTGGTATGGATGATGGTATTGGTTTGAATGGTGGAATTGTTGGTGAGGATGATGGTATTGGATTGAATGGAGGTGTTGTTGGTGAGGATGATGTTATCAGTTTGAATGGTGGTATTGTTGGTGAGGGTGATTGTATTGGTTTGAATGGTGGTATTGTTGGTGAGGATGATGGTATTGGTTTGAATGATGTTGTTGTTGGTGCTGATGATTGTTTTGTTTTGAATGGTGGTGTTGGTGAGGTTAATGTTATTGGTTTGAATGATACTTTTGTTTGGATGATGGTATTGGTTTCAAACGTGGTGTTGGTATGGATGATGGTATTGGTTTGAATGGTGGAATTGTTGGTGAGGATGATGGTATTGGATTGAATGGAGGTGTTGTTGGTGAGGATGATGTTATCAGTTTGAATGGTGGTATTGTTGGTGAGGGTGATTGTATTGGTTTGAATGGTGGTGTTGTTGGTGTGGATGTTGGTATTGGTTTGAATGGTGGAGTTGGTGAAGTTAATGTTATTGGTTTGAATAATGCTTTTGGTTCGATGATGGTATTGGTTTGAATAGTGTTGTTGGAGAGGATGATGATTCTGGTTTGGATGGTGGTGTTATTGAGGATGATGGTATTGTTTTAAATGTTGGTGTTGTTGGTGAGGTTGATGGTATTGGTTTGAACGTTTCTGTTTGTGAGGATCATGGTATTGGTTTAAATGGTGGTTTTGTTTGTGAGGATGATGGTGTTGGTTTCAATGATGGTGTTTGTGAGGATGATGGTATTTTTTTGAATGGCGGTGTTGGTGTGGATGTTGGTATTGGTTTGAATGGTGGCGTTGGTGAAGTTAATGTTATTGGTTTGAATGATGCTTTTGTTTGGATGATGATATTCCTTTGAATGGTGGTATTGTTGGTGAGGCTGATGGTATTGGTTTGAACGTTTCTGTTTGTGAGGATCATGGTATTGGTTTAAATGGTGGTTTTGTTTGTGAGGATGATTGTGTTGGTTTCAATGATGGTGTTTGTGAGGATGATGGTATTTTTTTGAATGGCGGTGTTGGTGTGGATGTTGGTATTGGTTTGAATGGTGGAGTTGGTGAAGTTAATGTTATTGGTTCGAATGATGCTTTTGGTTGGATGATGATATTCCTTTGAATGGTGGTATTGTTGGTGAGGCTGATGGTATTGGTTTGAACGTTTCTGTTTGTGAGGATCATGGTATTGGTTTAAATGGTGGTTTTGTTTGTGAGGATGATTGTGTTGGTTTCAATGATGGTGTTTGTGAGAATGATGGTATTTTTTTGAATGGCGGTGTTGGTGTGGATGTTGGTATCGGTTTGAATGGTGGAGTTGGTGAAGTTAATGTTATTGGTTTGAATGATGCTTTTTGTTGGATGATGATATTCCTTTGAATGGTGGTATTGCTGGTGAAGATCATGGTATTGGTTTGAATGGTGGTTTTGTTGGTGAGGATGATGGTATTGGTTTGAATGGTGGTGTTGGTGAGGATTATGGTTTTGGTTGAAATGGTGGTGTTGGTGAGGATGATGGTATTGGTTAATATGTTGGTGTTGTTGCTTCGGATGATGGAATTGGTTTAAATGGTGGTGTTGATGAGGATGACGGTTCTGGTTTAAATGGTGGCGTTTGTGAGGATGATAGTATCGGTTTGGATAGTAGTGTTGGTGAGGATGATGGTATTGGTTTAAATGTTGTTGTTGTTGGTGAGAATGATGGTATTGGATTGAATGGTGGTATTGTTGGTGAGGATGATGGTATTGGTTTGAATGTTGGTGTTGGTGTTTTTGATGGTATTGTTTTGAATGGTGGTTTTGGATAGGATGATGGTATTGGTTTGAATGATGCTTTTGGTTGGATGATGGTATTGGTTTGAATGGTGTTGTTGGTTAGGACGATGGTATTGGTTTAAATTGTTTTGTTGTTGGTGAGGATGATGGTATTGGTTTAAATGGTGTTGTTGTTGGTGAGATTGATGATATTGGATTGAATGGTGGTATTGTTGGTGAGGATGTTGGTATTGTTTTGAATGGTGGTGTTGGTCTTGTGGATGGTATTGGTTTGAATCGTGTTGTTGGAGAGGATGATAATACTGATTTGGATGGTGGTATTATTGAGGATGATGGTATTTTTTTGATTGGTGGTGTTGGTGTGGATGTTGGTATTGGTTTGAATGGTGGAGTTGGTGAAGTTAACGTTATTGGTTTGATTGATGCTTTTGGTTGGATGATGATATTCCTTTGAATGGTGGTATTGCTGGTGAGGATCATGGTATTGGTTTGAATGGTGGTTTTGTTGGTGAGGATGATGGTAAGGATTTGAATGGTGGTGTTGGTGAGAATGATGGTATTGGTTTGAATGGTGGTGTTGGTGAGGATTATGGTTTTGGTTGAAATGGTGGTGTTGGTGAGGATGATGGTATTGGTTAATATGTTGGTGTTGTTGCTTAGGATGATGGAATTGGTTTAAATGGTGGTGTTGATGAGGATGACGGTTCTGGTTTGAATGGTGGCATTTGTGAGGATGCTAGTATCGGTTTGGATAGTAGTGTTGGTGAGGTTGATGGTATTCATTTAAATGTTGTTGTTGTTGGTGAGAATGATGGTATTGGATTGAATGGTGGTATTGTTGGTGAGGATGATGGTATTGGTTTGAATGGTGGTGTTGGTGATGATGATGATATTGGTTTGAATGGTGGTGTTGGTGTGTTTGATGGTATTGTTTTGAATGGTGGTTTTGGATAGGGTGATTGTATTGGTTTGAATGATGCTTTTGGTTGGATGATGGTATTGGTTTGAATGGTGGTGTTGATGAGGATGACGGTTCTGGTTTGGATGGTAGTGTTGGTGAGGATGATGGTATTGGTTTAAATGGTGTTGTTGTTGGTGAGATTGATGATATTGGATTGAATGGTGGTGTTGTTGGTGAAGATGATGTTATCAGTTTGAATGGTTGTATTGTTGGTGAGGATGATGTTATTGGTTTGAATGGTGGTGTTGGTCATGTTGATGGTATTCGTTTGAATCGTGTTGTTGGAGAGGATGATAATACTGGTTTGGATGGTGGTGTTATTGAGATTGATGGTATTGTTTTAAATGTTGGTGTTGTTGGTGAGGTTGATGGTATAAGTTTGAACTTTTGTGTTTGTGAGGATCATGGTATTGGTTTAAATGGTGGTTTTTTTTTGTGAGGATGATGGTATTGGTTTGAATGGTGGTGTTGGTAAGGATGATGGTATTGCTTGGAATGGTGGTACTGTTGGTGAGGATGATGGTATTGTCTTAAACATTGGTGTTGTTTGTGAGGATCGTGGTATTGGTTTAAATGTTGGTTTTGCTTGTGAGGTTGATGGTATTGGTTTGAATGATGGTGATGGTTAGTCTAATGGTATAGGTTTCAATTATCCTTTTGGTTAGGATGATGGCATTGGTTTAAATGGTGTTGTTGTTGGTGAGAATGTTGGTATTAGGTTGAATGGTGGTGTTGGTGAGGATGATGGTGTTGGTTTGAATGGTGGTGTTGGTGAGGATGATGGTATTGGTTAATATGGTGGTGTTGCTGGTGAGGATGTGCTATTAGTTTGAATGGCGGTGTTGATAAGTATGAAGGAATTTTTTTGAATGGTGGTGTTGGTGATGTTGATGGTATTTGTTTGAATCGTGTTGTTGGAGAGGATGTTGATATTGTTTTGGGTGGTGGTGTTGGTGAGGATGATGGTATTGGTTTAAATGGTGGTGTTGTTGGTGAGGATGATGGTATTGATTTGAATGATGTTGTTGTTGGTGCTGATGATTGTTTTGTTTTGAATGGTGGTGTTGGTGAGGTTAATGTTATTGGTTTGAATTATACTTTTGTTTGGATGATGGTATTGGTTTCAAACGTGGTGTTGGTAAGGATGATGGTATTGGTTTGAATGGTGGTATTGTTGGTGAGGGTGATGGTATTGGTTTGAATGGTGGTGTTGGTGAGGATGATGGTATTGGTTTGAATGGTGGTATTGGTGAGGATGATGGTATTGGTTTGAATGGTGAAGTTGGTGAGAATGATGGTATTGGTTTGAATGGTGTTGTTGGTGAGGATGATGGAATTGGTTTAAATGGTGGTGGTGATGAGGATGATAGTTCTCGTTTCAATGGTGGTGTTTGTGAGGATGATGGTATTGTTTTAAAAGGTGTTGTTGTTGGTGAGAATGATGGCATTGGATTGAATGGTGGTGTTGTTGGTGAGGATGATGTTATCGGTTTGAATGTTGGTATTGTTGGTGAGGATGATGGTATTGGTTTGAATGGTGATGTTGGTGAGAATGATGGTATTGGTTTGAATGATGTTGTTGGTGAGGATGATGGAATTGGTTTAAATAGTTGTGGTGATGAGGATGATAGTTCTGGTTTCAATGGTGGTGTTTGTGAGGATGATGGTATTGTTTTAAAAGGTGTTGTTGTTGGTGAGAATGATGGCATTGGATTGAATGGTGGTGTTGGTGAGGATGATGTTATCGGTTTGAATGGTGGTATTGTTGGTGAGGATGATGGTATTGGATTGAATGGAGGTGTTGTTGGTGAGGATGATGTTATCGGTTTGAATGTTGGTATTGTTGGTGAGGGTGATTGTATTGGTTTGAATGGTGGTATTGTTGGTGAGGATGATGGTATTGGTTTGAATGATGTTGTTGTTGGTGCTGATGATTGTTTTGTTTTGAATGGTGGTGTTGGTGAGGTTAATGTTATTGGTTTGAATGATACTTTTGTTTGGATGATGGTATTGGTTTCAAACGTGGTGTTGGTATGGATGATGGTATTGGTTTGAATGGTGGAATTGTTGGTGAGGATGATGGTATTGGATTGAATGGAGGTGTTGTTGGTGAGGATGATGTTATCAGTTTGAATGGTGGTATTGTTGGTGAGGGTGATTGTATTGGTTTGAATGGTGGTGTTGTTGGTGTGGATGTTGGTATTGGTTTGAATGGTGGAGTTGGTGAAGTTAATGTTATTGGTTTGAATAATGCTTTTGGTTCGATGATGGTATTGGTTTGAATAGTGTTGTTGGAGAGGATGATGATACTGGTTTGGATGGTGGTATTGTTGGTGAGGATGATGGTATTGGATTGAATGTTTGCGTTGTTGGTGAGGATGATGTTATCGGTTTGAGTGGTGGTATTGTTGGTGAGGATGATGGTATTGGTTTGATTCGTGTTGTTGGAGAGGATGATGATTCTGGTTTGGATGGTGGTGTTATTGAGGATGATGGTATTGTTTTAAATGTTGGTGTTGTTGGTGAGGTTGATGGTATTGGTTTGAACGTTTCTGTTTGTGAGGATCATGGTATTGGTTTAAATGGTGGTTTTGTTTGTGAGGATGATGGTGTTGGTTTCAATGATGGTGTTTGTGAGGATGATGGTATTTTTTTGAATGGCGGTGTTGGTGTGGATGTTGGTATTGGTTTGAATGGTGGCGTTGGTGAAGTTAATGTTATTGGTTTGAATGATGCTTTTGTTTGGATGATGATATTCCTTTGAATGGTGGTATTGTTGGTGAGGCTGATGGTATTGGTTTGAACGTTTCTGTTTGTGAGGATCATGGTATTGGTTTAAATGGTGGTTTTGTTTGTGAGGATGATTGTGTTGGTTTCAATGATGGTGTTTGTGAGAATGATGGTATTTTTTTGAATGGCGGTGTTGGTGTAGATGTTGGTATCGGTTTGAATGGTGGAGTTGGTGAAGTTAATGTTATTGGTTTGAATGATGCTTTTTGTTGGATGATGATATTCCTTTGAATGGTGGTATTGCTGGTGAAGATCATGGTATTGGTTTGAATGGTGGTTTTGTTGGTGAGTATGATGGTATTGGTTTGAATGGTGGTGTTGGTGAGGATTATGGTTTTGGTTGAAATGGTGGTGTTGGTGAGGATGATGGTATTGGTTAATATGTTGGTGTTGTTGCTTCGGATGATGGAATTGGTTTAAATGGTGGTGTTGATGAGGATGACGGTTCTGGTTTAAATAGTGGCGTTTGTGAGGATGATAGTATCGATTTGGATAGTAGTGTTGGTGAGGATGATGGTATTGGTTTAAATGTTGTTGTTGTTGGTGAGAATGATGGTATTGGATTGAATGGTGGTATTGTTGGTGAGGATGATGGTATAGGTTTGAATGTTGGTGTTGGTGAGGATGATGGTATTTTTTTGAAAGGCGGTGTTGGTGTGGATGTTGGTATTGATTTGAATGGTGGAGTCGGTGAGGTTAATGTTATTGGTTTGAATGATGGTGATGGTTAGGCTAATGGTATTGGTTTCAATGATCCTTTTGGTTAGGATGATGGCATTGGTTTAAATGGTGTTGTTGTTGGTGAGAATGATGATATTGGATTGAATGGTGGCGTTGTTGGTGAGGATGATGTTATCGGTTTGAATAGTGGTATTGTTGGTGAGGATGATGGTATTGGTTTGAATCGTGGTGTTGTTGGTGAGGATGATGCTATTAGTTTGAATGGCAGTGTTGGTAAGTATCAAGGTATTTGTTTGAATGGTGGTGTTGCTAAGGATGATGGTATTGGTTTGAATGGTGGTGATGGTTAGGATAATGGTATTGGTTTCAATGATGCTTTTGATTAGGATGATGGTATTGGTTTGAATGGTGCTGTTGGTTAGGATGATGGTATTGGTTTGAATGGTGGTGTTGGTCAGGATCATGGTATTTGTTTGAATGATGGTGTTGGTGAGGATGATGGTTGTTTCTGAATGGACGTGTTGGTGTGGATGTTGGTATTGGTTTGAATGGTGGTATTTGTGTGGTTGATGGTATTGGTTTGAAAGGTGGTGTTGGATAGGATGATGGTATTGGTTTGAATGATGCTTTTGGTTTGATTATGGTATTGATTTGAATGGTGGTGTTTGTGAGGTTGATGGTATTGGTTTAAATGTTTGTGTTGTTTGTGAGGATGTTGGTAATTGTTTCAATGGTGTTGTTGTTGGTGCTGATGATAGTATTGTTTTGAATGGTGGTGTTGGTGAGGATGATGTAATTGGTTTGGATGGTGGTGTCAGTGAGGATGATGGTATTGGTTTAAATGGTGGTGTTGTTGGCGAGGATGATGGTATTGATTTGAATGGTGGTGTTGGTGAGGATGTTTGTGTTGGTTTGAATGGTGGTGTTGGTGAGGATGATGGTATTGGTTTGGATGGTGGTGTTGGTGAGGATGATGGTATTGGTTTAAATGGTGGTGTTGTTGGTGAGGATAATGGTGTTGATTTGAATGGTGATAGTGCGAATGATGGTATCGATTTGAATGGTGGTGTTTGTGAAGAGTATTGTATCGGTTTAAATGTTAGTGTTGGTGAGGATGATGTTATTGGTTTGAATGTTGGTGTTGGTGAGGATAATGGTATTGGTTTCAATGATGCCTTTAGTTAAGATGATGGTATTGGTTTCAATGATGCTTTTAGTTAGGATGATGGTATTGGATTGAATGTTTGCGTTGTTGGTGAGGATGATGATATCGGTTTGAATGGTGGGATTGTAGGTGAAGATGACGGTATTGGTTTGAATGGTGTTTTTGTTGGTGCTGATGATTGTTTTGTTTTGAATGGTGGTGTTGGTGAGGTTAATGTTATTGGTTTGAATGATGCTTTTGGTTTCAAACGTGGTGTTGGTAAGGATGATGTTATCGGTTTGAATGTTGGTATTGTTGGTGAGGGTGATTGTATTGGTTTGAATGATGCTTTCGGTTGGATGATGGTATTGGATTCAAACGTGGTGTTGGTATGGATGATGGTATTGGTTTGAATGGTGGTATTGTTGGCGAGGATGATGGTATTGGATTGAATGTTGGTGTTGTTGGTGAGGATCATGGTATTGGTTTAAATGGTGGTTTTGTTTGTGAGGTTGATGGTGTTGGTTTCAATGATGGTGTTTGTGAGGATGATGGTATTTTTTTGAATGGCGGTGTTGGTGTGGATGTTGGTATTGGATTGAATGGTGGTGTTGGTGAAGTTAATGTTATTGGTTTGAATGATGCTTTTGGTTGGATGATGATATTCCTTTGAATGGTGGTATTGTTGGTGAGGCTGATGGTATTGGTTTGAACGTTTCTGTTTGTGAGGATCATGGTATTGGTTTAAATGGTGGTTTTGTTAGTGAGGATGATTGTGTTGGTTTCAATGATGGTGTTTGTGAGGATGATGGTATTTTTTTGAATGGCGGTGTTGGTGTGGATGTTGGTATTGGTTTGAATGGTGGAGTTGGTGAGGTTAATGTTATTGGTTTGAATGATGCTTTCGGTTGGATGATGGTATTGGATTCAAACGTGGTGTTGGTATGGATGATGGTATTGGTTTGAATGGTGGAATTGTTGGTGAGGATGATGGTATTGGATTGAAAGGTGGTGTTGGATAGGATGATGGTATTGGTTTGAATGATGCTTTTGTTTTGATGATGGTATTGGTTTGAATGGTGGTGTTTGTGAGGATGATGGTATTGGTTTGAATGGTGGTGTTTGTCAGGATCATGGTATTTGTTTAAGTGTTGGTGTTGTTTGTGAGGATGATGATTTTGTTTTGAATGGTGCTGTTGGTGAGGATGATGGTATTGGTTTGAATGATGGTGTTGGTGAGGATGATGGTTGTTTTTGAATGGACGTGTTGGTGTGGATGTTGGTATTGATTTGAATGGTGGAGTTGGTGAGGTAAATGTTATTGGTTTGAATGAAGCTTTTGGTTGGATGATGGCATTGGCTTGAATGGTGTTGTTGTTGGTGAGGATGATGGTATTGGTTTGAATGGTGGTGTTGGTGAGGATGATGATATTGGTTTAAATGGTGGTATTTGTTTGGTTGATGGTATTGGTTTGAAAGGTGGTGTTGGATAGGATGATGGTATTGGTTTGAATGATGCTTTTGGTTTGATGATGGTATTGGTTTGAATGGTGGTGTTTGTGAGGTTGATGGTATGGGTTTAAATGGTTGTGTTGTTCGTGAGGATGTTGGTAATTGTTTCAATGGTGTTGTTGTTGGTGCTGATGATTGTATTGTTTTGAATGGTGGTGTTGGTGAGGATGATGGAATTGGTTTGGATGGTTGTGTTGGTGAGGATGATGGTATTGGTTTAAATGGTGGTGTTGTTGGTGAGGATGATGGTATTGGTTTGAATGGTGGTGTTGTTAAGAATGATGATACTGGTTTGGATGGTGGTGTTATTGAGGATGATGGTATTGTTTTAAATGTTGGTTTTGTTTGTGAGGTTGATGGTATAGGTTTGAATGTTGGTGTTGGTGAGGATGATGGTATTTTTTTGAAAGGCGGTGTTGGTGTGGATGTTGGTATTGATTTGAATGGTGGAGTCGGTGAGGTTAATGTTATTGGTTTGAATGATGGTGATGGTTAGGCTAATGGTATTGGTTTCAATGATCCTTTTGGTTAGGATGATGGCATTGGTTTAAATGGTGTTGTTGTTGGTGAGAATGATGATATTGGATTGAATGGTGGCGTTGTTGGTGAGGATGATGTTATCGGTTTGAATAGTGGTATTGTTGGTGAGGATGATGGTATTGGTTTGAATCGTGGTGTTGTTGGTGAGGATGATGCTATTAGTTTGAATGGCAGTGTTGGTAAGTATCAAGGTATTTGTTTGAATGGTGGTGTTGCTAAGGATGATGGTATTGGTTTGAATGGTGGTGATGGTTAGGATAATGGTATTGGTTTCAATGATGCTTTTGATTAGGATGATGGTATTGGTTTGAATGGTGCTGTTGGTTAGGATGATGGTATTGGTTTGAATGGTGGTGTTGGTCAGGATCATGGTATTTGTTTGAATGATGGTGTTGGTGAGGATGATGGTTGTTTTTGAATGGACGTGTTGGTGTGGATGTTGGTATTGGTTTGAATGGTGGTATTTGTGTGGTTGATGGTATTGGTTTGAAAGGTGGTGTTGGATAGGATGATGGTATTGGTTTGAATGATGCTTTTGGTTTGATTATGGTATTGATTTGAATGGTGGTGTTTGTGAGGTTGATGGTATTGGTTTAAATGTTTGTGTTGTTTGTGAGGATGTTGGTAATTGTTTCAATGGTGTTGTTGTTGGTGCTGATGATAGTATTATTTTGAATGGTGGTGTTGGTGAGGATGATGTAATTGGTTTGGATGGTGGTGTCAGTGAGGATGATGGTATTGGTTTAAATGGTGGTGTTGTTGGCGAGGATGATGGTATTGATTTGAATGGTGGTGTTGGTGAGGATGATGGTATTGGTTTAAATGGTGGTGTTGTTGGTGAGGATAATGGTGTTGATTTGAATGGTGATAGTGAGAATGATGGTATCCATTTGAATGGTGGTGTTTGTGAAGAGTATTGTATCGGTTTAAATGTTAGTGTTGGTGAAGATGATGTTATTGGTTTGAATGTTGGTGTTGGTGAGGATAATGGTATTGGTTTCAATGATGCCTTTAGTTAAGATGATGGTATTGGTTTCAATGATGCTTTTAGTTAGGATGATGGTATTGGATTGAATGTTTGCGTTGTTGGTGAGGATGATGATATCGGTTTGAATGGTGGGATTGTAGGTGAAGATGACGGTATTGGTTTGAATGGTGTTTTTGTTGGTGCTGATGATTGTTTTGTTTTGAATGGTGGTGTTGGTGAGGTTAATGTTATTGGTTTGAATGATGCTTTTGGTTTCAAACGTGGTGTTGGTAAGGATGATGTTATCGGTTTGAATGTTGGTATTGTTGGTGAGGGTGATTGTATTGGTTTGAATGATGCTTTTGGTTGGATGATGGTATTGGATTCAAACGTGGTGTTGGTATGGATGATGGTATTGGTTTGAATGGTGGTATTGTTGGCGAGGATGATGGTATTGGATTGAATGTTGGTGTTGTTGGTGAGGATCATGGTATTGGTTTAAATGGTGGTTTTGTTTGTGAGGTTGATGGTGTTGGTTTCAATGATGGTGTTTGTGAGGATGATGGTATTTTTTTGAATGGCGGTGTTGGTGTGGATGTTGGTATTGGATTGAATGGTGGTGTTGGTGAAGTTAATGTTATTGGTTTGAATGATGCTTTTGGTTGGATGATGATATTCCTTTGAATGGTGGTATTGTTGGTGAGGCTGATGGTATTGGTTTGAACGTTTCTGTTTGTGAGGATCATGGTATTGGTTTAAATGGTGGTTTTGTTTGTGAGGATGATTGTGTTGGTTTCAATGATGGTGTTTGTGAGGATGATGGTATTTTTTTGAATGGCGGTGTTGGTGTGGATGTTGGTATTGGTATGAATGGTGGAGTTGGTGAGGTTAATGTTATTGGTTTGAATGATGCTTTCGGTTGGATGATGGTATTGGATTCAAACGTGGTGTTGGTATGGATGATGGTATTGGTTTGAATGGTGGAATTGTTGGTGAGGATGATGGTATTGGATTGAATGGAGGTGTTGTTGGTGAGGATGATGTTATCGGTTTGAATGGTCGTATTGTTGGTGAGGGTGATTGTATTGGTTTGAATGGTGGTGTTGTTGGTGAGGATGATGGTATGGATTTGAATGGTGATGTTAGTAAAAATGATTGTATTGGTTTGAATGATGGTGTTGTTAAGGATGATGGTGTTGGTCTGAATGGTGGTATTGTTGAGGATCATGGTATTGGTTTGAATGGTGTTGTTGTTGGTGCTGATAATTGTATTGGTTTGGATGGTGGTGTTGGTGAGGATGATGGTATTGGTTTAAATGGTGGTGTTGTTGGTGAGGATGATGGTATTGATTTGAATGCTTGTGTTGGTGCGGATGATGGTGTTAGTTTGAATGGTGATGTTAGTGAGGATGATGGTATTGGTTAATATGGTGGTGCTGTTGGTGAGGTTGATGGAATTGGTTTAAATGGTGGTGTTGATGAGGATCATGGTATTGGTTTAAATGCTGGTTTTGTTTGTGAGTATGATGGTGTTGGTTTGAATGATGGTGTTGGTGAGGATGATGGTATTTTTTTGAATGGCGTGTTGGTGTGGATGTTGGTATTGGTTTGAATGGTGGTGTTGGTGAGGATGATGGTATTGGTTAATATGGTGGTGTTGTTGGTGAGGATGTGCTATTAGTTTGAATGGCGGTGTTGATAAGTATGAAGGAATTTTTTTGAATGGTGGTGTTGGTGATGTTGATGGTATTTGTTTGAATCGTGTTGTTGGAGAGGATGTTGATATTGTTTTGGGTGGTGGTGTTGGTGAGGATGATGGTATTGGTTTAAATGGTGGTGTTGTTGGTGAGGATGATGGTATTGATTTGAATGGTGATGTTGGTGAGAATGATGGTATTGGTTAATATGGTGCTGTTGTTGGTGAGGATGATGGAATTGGTTTAAATGGTGGTGTTGATGAGAATGATAACTCTGGTTTGAATGGTGGTTTCTGTGAGAATGATAGTATCTGTTTTGATGGTTGTGTTGGTGAGGATGATGGTATTGTTTTAAATGGTGTTGTTGGTGAGATTGATGGTATTGGATTGAATGGTGTTGTTTTTGGTGTGGATGATGTTATCGGTTTGAATGTTGGTATAGTTGGTGAGGATGATGGTATTGGTTTGAATGGTGGTGTTGGTGAGGATGATGGTGTTGGTTTGAATGGTGGTGTTGGTGAGGATGATGGTATTGGTTAATATGGTGCTGTTGTTGGTGAGGATGATGGAATTGGTTTAAATGGTGGTGTTGATGAGAATGATAGTTCTGGTTTGAATGGTGGTTTCTGTGAGAATGATAGTATCTGTTTTGTTGGTTGTGATGGTGAGGATGATGGTATTGTTTTAAAAGGTGTTGTTGGTGAGATTGATGGTATTGGATTGAATGGTGTTGTTTTTGGTGAGGATGATGATGGTATTGGTTTGAATGGTGCTGTTGGTTAGGATGATGGTATTGGATTGAATGGATGTGTTGTTGGTGAGATTGATGGTATTGGATTGAATGGTGTTGTTTTTGGTGTGGATGATGTTATCGGTTTGAATGGTGGTACTGTTGGTGAGGATGATGGTATTGGTTTGAATGGTGTTGTTGTTGGTGAGGATGATTGTATTGGTTTGAATGGTGGTGTTGGTGAGGATAATGGTTTTGGTTTGAATGGTGGAGTTGGTGAGGTTAATGTTATTGGTTTGAATGATGCTTTCGGTTGGATGATGGTATTGGATTCAAACGTGGTGTTGGTATGGATGATGGTATTGGTTTGAATGGTGGAATTGTTGGTGAGGATGATGGTATTGGATTGAATGGAGGTGTTGTTGGTGAGGATGATGTTATCAGTTTGAATGGTGGTATTGTTGGTGAGGGTGATTGTATTGGTTTGAATGGTGGTATTGTTGGTGAGGATGATGGTATTGGTTTGAATGATGTTGTTGTTGGTGCTGATGATTGTTTTGTTTTGAATGGTGGTGTTGGTGAGGTTAATGTTATTGGTTTGAATGATACTTTTGTTTGGATGATGGTATTGGTTTCAAACGTGGTGTTGGTATGGATGATGGTATTGGTTTGAATGGTGGAATTGTTGGTGAGGATGATGGTATTGGATTGAATGGAGGTGTTGTTGGTGAGGATGATGTTATCAGTTTGAATGGTGGTATTGTTGGTGAGGGTGATTGTATTGGTTTGAATGGTGGTGTTGTTGGTGTGGATGTTGGTATTGGTTTGAATGGTGGAGTTGGTGAAGTTAATGTTATTGGTTTGAATAATGCTTTTGGTTCGATGATGGTATTGGTTTGAATAGTGTTGTTGGAGAGGATGATGATACTGGTTTGGATGGTGGTATTGTTGGTGAGGATGATGGTATTGGATTGAATGTTTGCGTTGTTGGTGAGGATGATGTTATCGGTTTGAGTGGTGGTATTGTTGGTGAGGATGATGGTATTGGTTTGATTCGTGTTGTTGGAGAGGATGATGATTCTGGTTTGGATGGTGGTGTTATTGAGGATGATGGTATTGTTTTAAATGTTGGTGTTGTTGGTGAGGTTGATGGTATTGGTTTGAACGTTTCTGTTTGTGAGGATCATGGTATTGGTTTAAATGGTGGTTTTGTTTGTGAGGATGATGGTGTTGGTTTCAATGATGGTGTTTGTGAGGATGATGGTATTTTTTTGAATGGCGGTGTTGGTGTGGATGTTGGTATTGGTTTGAATGGTGGCGTTGGTGAAGTTAATGTTATTGGTTTGAATGATGCTTTTGTTTGGATGATGATATTCCTTTGAATGGTGGTATTGTTGGTGAGGCTGATGGTATTGGTTTGAACGTTTCTGTTTGTGAGGATCATGGTATTGGTTTAAATGGTGGTTTTGTTTGTGAGGATGATTGTGTTGGTTTCAATGATGGTGTTTGTGAGGATGATGGTATTTTTTTGAATGGCGGTGTTGGTGTGGATGTTGGTATTGGTTTGAATGGTGGAGTTGGTGAAGTTAATGTTATTGGTTCGAATGATGCTTTTGGTTGGATGATGATATTCCTTTGAATGGTGGTATTGTTGGTGAGGCTGATGGTATTGGTTTGAACGTTTCTGTTTGTGAGGATCATGGTATTGGTTTAAATGGTGGTTTTGTTTGTGAGGATGATTGTGTTGGTTTCAATGATGGTGTTTGTGAGAATGATGGTATTTTTTTGAATGGCGGTGTTGGTGTGGATGTTGGTATTGGTTTGAATGGTGGAGTTGGTGAAGTTAATGTTATTGGTTTGAATGATGCTTTTTGTTGGATGATGATATTCCTTTGAATGGTGGTATTGCTGGTGAAGATCATGGTATTGGTTTGAATGGTGGTTTTGTTGGTGAGGATGATGGTATTGGTTTGAATGGTGGTGTTGGTGAGGATTATGGTTTTGGTTGAAATGGTGGTGTTGGTGAGGATGATGGTATTGGTTAATATGTTGGTGTTGTTGCTTCGGATGATGGAATTGGTTTAAATGGTGGTGTTGATGAGGATGACGGTTCTGGTTTAAATGGTGGTTTTGTTTGTGAGGATGATTGTGTTGGTTTCAATGATGGTGTTTGTGAGGATGATGGTATTTTTTTGAATGGCGGTGTTGGTGTGGATGTTGGTATTGGTTTGAATGGTGGAGTTGGTGAAGTTAATGTTATTGGTTCGAATGATGCTTTTGGTTGGATGATGATATTCCTTTGAATGGTGGTATTGTTGGTGAGGCTGATGGTATTGGTTTGAACGTTTCTGTTTGTGAGGATCATGGTATGTTTAAATGGTGGTTTTGTTTGTGAGGATGATTGTGTTGGTTTCAATGATGGTGTTTGTGAGAATGATGGTATTTTTTTGAATGGCGGTGTTGGTGTGGATGTTGGTTTTGGTTTGAATGGTGGAGTTGGTGAAGTTAATGTTATTGGTTTGAATGATGCTTTTTGTTGGATGATGATATTCCTTTGAATGGTGGTATTGCTGGTGAAGATCATGGTATTGGTTTGAATGGTGGTTTTGTTGGTGAGGATGATGGTATTGGTTTGAATGGTGGTGTTGGTGAGGATTATGGTTTTGGTTGAAATGGTGGTGTTGGTGAGGATGATGGTATTGGTTAATATGTTGGTGTTGTTGCTTCGGTTGATGGAATTGGTTTAAATGGTGGTGTTGATGAGGATGACGGTTCTGGTTTAAATGGTGGCGTTTGTGAGGATGATAGTATCGGTTTGGATAGTAGTGTTGGTGAGGATGATGGTATTGGTTTAAATGTTGTTGTTGTTGGTGAGAATGATGGTATTGGATTGAATGGTGGTATTGTTGGTGAGGATGATGGTATTGGTTTGAATGTTGGTGTTGGTGTTTTTGATGGTATTGTTTTGAATGGTGGTTTTGGATAGGATGATGGTATTGGTTTGAATGATGCTTTTGGTTGGATGATGGTATTGGTTTGAATGGTGGTGTTCGCAAGGATGATGGTATTGGTTTGAATGGTGTTGTTGGTTAGGACGATGGTATTGGTTTAAATTGTTTTGTTGTTGGTGAGGATGATGGTATTGGTTTAAATGGTGTTGTTGTTGGTGAGATTGATGATATTGGATTGAATGGTGGTATTGTTGGTGAGGATGTTGGTATTGTTTTGAATGGTGGTGTTGGTCTTGTGGATGGTATTGGTTTGAATCGTGTTGTTGGAGAGGATGATAATACTGGTTTGGATGGTGGTGTTATTGAGGATGATGGTATTTTTTTGAATGGTGGTGTTGGTGTGGATGTTGGTATTGGTTTGAATGGTGGAGTTGGTGAAGTTAACGTTATTGGTTTGATTGATGCTTTTGGTTGGATGATGATATTCCTTTGAATGGTGGTATTGCTGGTGAGGATGATGGTATTGGTTTGAATGGTGGTTTTGTTGGTGAGGATGATGGTAAGGATTTGAATGGTGGTGTTGGTGAGAATGATGGTATTGGTTTGAATGGTGGTGTTGGTGAGGATTATGGTTTTGGTTGAAATGGTGGTGTTGGTGAGGATGATGGTATTGGTTAATATGTTGGTGTTGTTGCTTAGGATGATGGAATTGGTTTAAATGGTGGTGTTGATGAGGATGACGGTTCTGGTTTGAATGGTGGCATTTGTGAGGATGCTAGTATCGGTTTGGATAGTAGTGTTGGTGAGGTTGATGGTATTCGTTTAAATGTTGTTGTTGTTGGTGAGAATGATGGTATTGGATTGAATGGTGGTATTGTTGGTGAGGATGATGGTATTGGTTTGAATGGTGGTGTTGGTGATGATGATGATATTGGTTTGAATGGTGGTGTTGGTGTGTTTGATGGTATTGTTTTGAATGGTGGTTTTGGATAGGGTGATTGTATTGGTTTGAATGATGCTTTTGGTTGGATGATGGTATTGGTTTGAATGGTGGTGTTGATGAGTATGACGGTTCTGGTTTGGATGGTAGTGTTGGTGAGGATGATGGTATTGGTTTAAATGGTGTTGTTGTTGGTGAGATTGATGATATTGGATTGAATGGTGGTGTTGTTGGTGAAGATGATGTTATCAGTTTGAATGGTTGTATTGTTGGTGAGGATGATGTTATTGGTTTGAATGGTGGTGTTGGTCATGTTGATGGTATTCGTTTGAATCGTGTTGTTGGAGAGGATGATAATACTGGTTTGGATGGTGGTGTTATTGAGATTGATGGTATTGTTTTAAATGTTGGTGTTGTTGGTGAGGTTGATGGTATAAGTTTGAACTTTTGTGTTTGTGAGGATCATGGTATTGGTTTAAATGGTGGTTTTTTTTTGTGAGGATGATGGTATTGGTTTGAATGGTGGTGTTGGTAAGGATGATGGTATTGCTTGGAATGGTGGTACTGTTGGTGAGGATGATGGTATTGTCTTAAACATTGGTGTTGTTTGTGAGGATCGTGGTATTGGTTTAAATGTTGGTTTTGCTTGTGAGGTTGATGGTATTGGTTTGAATGATGGTGATGGTTAGTCTAATGGTATAGGTTTCAATTATCCTTTTGGTTAGGATGATGGCATTGGTTTAAATGGTGTTGTTGTTGGTGAGAATGTTGGTATTAGGTTGAATGGTGGTGTTGGTGAGGATGATGGTGTTGGTTTGAATGGTGGTGTTGGTGAGGATGATGGTATTGGTTAATATGGTGGTGTTGCTGGTGAGGATGTGCTATTAGTTTGAATGGCGGTGTTGATAAGTATGAAGGAATTTTTTTGAATGGTGGTGTTGGTGATGTTGATGGTATTTGTTTGAATCGTGTTGTTGGAGAGGATGTTGATATTGTTTTGGGTGGTGGTGTTGGTGAGGATGATGGTATTGGTTTAAATGGTGGTGTTGTTGGTGAGGATGATGGTATTGATTTGAATGGTGATGTTGGTGAGAATGATGGTATTGGTTAATATGGTGCTGTTGTTGGTGAGGATGATGGAATTGGTTTAAATGGTGGTGTTGATGAGAATGATAGCTCTGGTTTGAATGGTGGTTTCTGTGAGAATGATAGTATCTGTTTTGTTGGTTGTGATGGTGAGGATGATGGTATTGTTTTAAAAGGTGTTGTTGGTGAGATTGATGGTATTGGATTGAATGGTGTTGTTTTTGGTGAGGATGATGATGGTATTGGTTTGAATGTTGGTATAGTTGGTGAGGATGATGGTATTGGATTGAATGGATGTGCTGTTGGTGAGATTGATGGTATTGGATTGAATGGTGTTGTTTTTGGTGTGGATGATGTTATCGGTTTGAATGGTGGTACTGTTGGTGAGAATGATGGTATTGGTTTGAATGGTGTTGTTGTTGGTGAGGATGATTGTATTGGTTTGAATGGTGGTGTTGGTGAGGATAATGGTTTTGGTTTGAATGGTGGAGTTGGTGAGGTTAATGTTATTGGTTTGAATGATGCTTTCGGTTGGATGATGGTATTGGATTCAAACGTGGTGTTGGTATGGATGATGGTATTGGTTTGAATGGTGGAATTGTTGGTGAGGATGATGGTATTGGATTGAATGGAGGTGTTGTTGGTGAGGATGATGTTATCAGTTTGAATGGTGGTATTGTTGGTGAGGGTGATTGTATTGGTTTGAATGGTGGTATTGTTGGTGAGGATGATGGTATTGGTTTGAATGATGTTGTTGTTGGTGCTGATGATTGTTTTGTTTTGAATGGTGGTGTTGGTGAGGTTAATGTTATTGGTTTGAATGATACTTTTGTTTGGATGATGGTATTGGTTTCAAACGTGGTGTTGGTATGGATGATGGTATTGGTTTGAATGGTGGAATTGTTGGTGAGGATGATGGTATTGGATTGAATGGAGGTGTTGTTGGTGAGGATGATGTTATCAGTTTGAATGGTGGTATTGTTGGTGAGGGTGATTGTATTGGTTTGAATGGTGGTGTTGTTGGTGTGGATGTTGGTATTGGTTTGAATGGTGGAGTTGGTGAAGTTAATGTTATTGGTTTGAATAATGCTTTTGGTTCGATGATGGTATTGGTTTGAATAGTGTTGTTGGAGAGGATGATGATTCTGGTTTGGATGGTGGTGTTATTGAGGATGATGGTATTGTTTTAAATGTTGGTGTTGTTGGTGAGGTTGATGGTATTGGTTTGAACGTTTCTGTTTGTGAGGATCATGGTATTGGTTTAAATGGTGGTTTTGTTTGTGAGGATGATGGTGTTGGTTTCAATGATGGTGTTTGTGAGGATGATGGTATTTTTTTGAATGGCGGTGTTGGTGTGGATGTTGGTATTGGTTTGAATGGTGGCGTTGGTGAAGTTAATGTTATTGGTTTGAATGATGCTTTTGTTTGGATGATGATATTCCTTTGAATGGTGGTATTGTTGGTGAGGCTGATGGTATTGGTTTGAACGTTTCTGTTTGTGAGGATCATGGTATTGGTTTAAATGGTGGTTTTGTTTGTGAGGATGATTGTGTTGGTTTCAATGATGGTGTTTGTGAGGATGATGGTATTTTTTTGAATGGCGGTGTTGGTGTGGATGTTGGTATTGGTTTGAATGGTGGAGTTGGTGAAGTTAATGTTATTGGTTCGAATGATGCTTTTGGTTGGATGATGATATTCCTTTGAATGGTGGTATTGTTGGTGAGGCTGATGGTATTGGTTTGAACGTTTCTGTTTGTGAGGATCATGGTATTGGTTTAAATGGTGGTTTTGTTTGTGAGGATGATTGTGTTGGTTTCAATGATGGTGTTTGTGAGAATGATGGTATTTTTTTGAATGGCGGTGTTGGTGTGGATGTTGGTATCGGTTTGAATGGTGGAGTTGGTGAAGTTAATGTTATTGGTTTGAATGATGCTTTTTGTTGGATGATGATATTCCTTTGAATGGTGCTATTGCTGGTGAAGATCATGGTATTGGTTTGAATGGTGGTTTTGTTGGTGAGGATGATGGTATTGGTTTGAATGGTGGTGTTGGTGAGGATTATGGTTTTGGTTGAAATGGTGGTGTTGGTGAGGATGATGGTATTGGTTAATATGTTGGTGTTGTTGCTTCGGATGATGGAATTGGTTTAAATGGTGGTGTTGATGAGGATGACGGTTCTGGTTTAAATGGTGGCGTTTGTGAGGATGATAGTATCGGTTTGGATAGTAGTGTTGGTGAGGATGATGGTATTGGTTTAAATGTTGTTGTTGTTGGTGAGAATGATGGTATTGGATTGAATGGTGGTATTGTTGGTGAGGATGATGGTATTGGTTTGAATGTTGGTGTTGGTGTTTTTGATGGTATTGTTTTGAATGGTGGTTTTGGATAGGATGATGGTATTGGTTTGAATGATGCTTTTGGTTGGATGATGGTATTGGTTTGAATGGTGGTGTTCGCAAGGATGATGGTATTGGTTTGAATGGTGTTGTTGGTTAGGACGATGGTATTGGTTTAAATTGTTTTGTTGTTGGTGAGGATGATGGTATTGGTTTAAATGGTGTTGTTGTTGGTGAGATTGATGATATTGGATTGAATGGTGGTATTGTCGGTGAGGATGTTGGTATTGTTTTGAATGGTGGTGTTGGTCTTGTGGATGGTATTGGTTTGAATCGTGTTGTTGGAGAGGATGATAATACTGGTTTGGATGGTGGTGTTATTGAGGATGATGGTATTTTTTTGATTGGTGGTGTTGGTGTGGATGTTGGTATTGGTTTGAATGGTGGAGTTGGTGAAGTTAACGTTATTGGTTTGATTGATGCTTTTGGTTGGATGATGATATTCCTTTGAATGGTGGTATTGCTGGTGAGGATCATGGTATTGGTTTGAATGGTGGTTTTGTTGGTGAGGATGATGGTAAGGATTTGAATGGTGGTGTTGGTGAGAATGATGGTATTGGTTTGAATGGTGGTGTTGGTGAGGATTATGGTTTTGGTTGAAATGATGGTGTTGGTGAGGATGATGGTATTGGTTAATATGTTGGTGTTGTTGCTTAGGATGATGGAATTGGTTTAAATGGTGGTGTTGATGAGGATGACGGTTCTGGTTTGAATGGTGGCATTTGTGAGGATGCTAGTATCGGTTTGAATAGTAGTGTTGGTGAGGTTGATGGTATTCGTTTAAATGTTGTTGTTGTTGGTGAGAATGATGGTATTGGATTGAATGGTGGTATTGTTGGTGAGGATGGTGGTATTGGTTTGAATGGTGGTGTTGGTGATGATGATGATATTGGTTTGAATGGTGGTGTTGGTGTGTTTGATGGTATTGTTTTGAATGGTGGTTTTGGATAGGGTGATTGTATTGGTTTGAATGATGCTTTTGGTTGGATGATGGTATTGGTTTGAATGGTGGTGTTGATGAGGATGACGGTTCTGGTTTGGATGGTAGTGTTGGTGAGGATGATGGTATTGGTTTAAATGGTGTTGTTGTTGGTGAGATTGATGATATTGGATTGAATGGTGGTGTTGTTGGTGAAGATGATGTTATCAGTTTGAATGGTTGTATTGTTGGTGAGGATGATGTTATTGGTTTGAATGGTGGTGTTGGTCATGTTGATGGTATTCGTTTGAATCGTGTTGTTGGAGAGGATGATAATACTGGTTTGGATGGTGGTGTTATTGAGATTGATGGTATTGTTTTAAATGTTGGTGTTGTTGGTGAGGTTGATGGTATAAGTTTGAACTTTTGTGTTTGTGAGGATCATGGTATTGGTTTAAATGGTGGTTTTTTTTTGTGAGGATGATGGTATTGGTTTGAATGGTGGTGTTGGTAAGGATGATGGTATTGCTTGGAATGGTGGTACTGTTGGTGAGGATGATGGTATTGGATTGAATGGTGGTATTGTTGGAGAGGATGATGGTATTGTCTTAAACATTGGTGTTGTTTGTGAGGATCGTGGTATTGGTTTAAATGTTGGTTTTGCTTGTGAGGTTGATGGTATTGGTTTGAATGATGGTGATGTTTAGTCTAATGGTATAGGTTTCAATTATCCTTTTGGTTAGGATGATGGCATTGGTTTAAATGGTGTTGTTGTTGGTGAGAATGTTGGTATTAGGTTGAATGGTGGTGTTGGTGAGGATGATGGTGTTGGTTTGAATGGTGGTGTTGGTGAGGATGATGGTATTGGTTAATATGGTGGTGTTGCTGGTGAGGATGTGCTATTAGTTTGAATGGCGGTGTTGATAAGTATGAAGGAATTTTTTTGAATGGTGGTGTTGGTGATGTTGATGGTATTTGTTTGAATCGTGTTGTTGGAGAGGATGTTGATATTGTTTTGGGTGGTGGTGTTGGTGAGGATGATGGTATTGGTTTAAATGGTGGTGTTGTTGGTGAGGATGATGGTATTGATTTGAATGATGTTGTTGTTGGTGCTGATGATTGTTTTGTTTTGAATGGTGGTGTTGGTGAGGTTAATGTTATTGGTTTGAATGATACTTTTGTTTGGATGATGGTATTGGTTTCAAACGTGGTGTTGGTAAGGATGATGGTATTGGTTTGAATGGTGGTATTGTTGGTTTGGGTGATGGTATTGGTTTGAATGGTGGTGTTGGTGAGGATGATGGTATTGGTTTGAATGGTGGTATTGGTGAGGATGATGGTATTGGTTTGAATGGTGAAGTTGGTGAGAATGATGGTATTGGTTTGAATAGTGTTGTTGGTGAGGATGATGGAATTGGTTTAAATGGTGGTGGTGATGAGGATGATAGTTCTGGTTTCAATGGTGGTGTTTGTGAGGATGATGGTATTGTTTTAAAAGGTGTTGTTGTTGGTGAGAATGATGGCATTGGATTGAATGGTGGTGTTGTTGGTGAGGATGATGTTATCGGTTTGAATGTTGGTATTGTTGGTGAGGATGATGGTATTGGTTTGAATGGTGATGTTGGTGAGAATGATGGTATTGGTTTGAATGATGTTGTTGGTGAGGATGATGGAATTGGTTTAAATAGTTGTGGTGATGAGGATGATAGTTCTGGTTTCAATGGTGGTGTTTGTGAGGATGATGGTATTGTTTTAAAAGGTGTTGTTGTTGGTGAGAATGATGGCATTGGATTGAATGGTGGTGTTGGTGAGGATGATGTTATCGGTTTGAATGGTGGTATTGTTGGTGAGGATGATGGTATTGGATTGAATGGAGGTGTTGTTGGTGAGGATGATGTTATCGGTTTGAATGTTGGTATTGTTGGTGAGGGTGATTGTATTGGTTTGAATGGTGGTATTGTTGGTGAGGATGATGGTATTGGTTTGAATGATGTTGTTGTTGGTGCTGATGATTGTTTTGTTTTGAATGGTGGTGTTGGTGAGGTTAATGTTATTGGTTTGAATGATACTTTTGTTTGGATGATGGTATTGGTTTCAAACGTGGTGTTGGTATGGAAGATGGTATTGGTTTGAATGGTGGAATTGTTGGTGAGGATGATGGTATTGGATTGAATGGAGGTGTTGTTGGTGAGGATGATGTTATCAGTTTGAATGGTGGTATTGTTGGTGAGGGTGATTGTATTGGTTTGAATGGTGGTGTTGTTGGTGTGGATGTTGGTATTGGTTTGAATGGTGGAGTTGGTGAAGTTAATGTTATTGGTTTGAATAATGCTTTTGGTTGGATGATGATATTCCTTTGAATGGTGGTATTGCTGGTGAGGATCATGGTATTGGTTTGAATGGTGGTTTTGTTGGTGAGGATGATGGTAAGGATTTGAATGGTGGTGTTGGTGAGAATGATGGTATTGGTTTGAATGGTGGTGTTGGTGAGGATTATGGTTTTGGTTGAAATGATGGTGTTGGTGAGGATGATGGTATTGGTTAATATGTTGGTGTTGTTGCTTAGGATGATGGAATTGGTTTAAATGGTGGTGTTGATGAGGATGACGGTTCTGGTTTGAATGGTGGCATTTGTGAGGATGCTAGTATCGGTTTGGATAGTAGTGTTGGTGAGGTTGATGGTATTCGTTTAAATGTTGTTGTTGTTGGTGAGAATGATGGTATTGGATTGAATGGTGGTATTGTTGGTGAGGATGGTGGTATTGGTTTGAATGGTGGTGTTGGTGATGATGATGATATTGGTTTGAATGGTGGTGTTGGTGTGTTTGATGGTATTGTTTTGAATGGTGGTTTTGGATAGGGTGATTGTATTGGTTTGAATGATGCTTTTGGTTGGATGATGGTATTGGTTTGAATGGTGGTGTTGATGAGGATGACGGTTCTGGTTTGGATGGTAGTGTTGGTGAGGATGATGGTATTGGTTTAAATGGTGTTGTTGTTGGTGAGATTGATGATATTGTATTGAATGGTGGTGTTGTTGGTGAAGATGATGTTATCAGTTTGAATGGTTGTATTGTTGGTGAGGATGATGTTATTGGTTTGAATGGTGGTGTTGGTCATGTTGATGGTATTCGTTTGAATCGCGTTGTTGGAGAGGATGATAATACTGGTTTGGATGGTGGTGTTATTGAGATTGATGGTATTGTTTTAAATGTTGGTGTTGTTGGTGAGGTTGATGGTATAAGTTTGAACTTTTGTGTTTGTGAGGATCATGGTATTGGTTTAAATGGTGGTTTTTTTTTGTGAGGATGATGGTATTGGTTTGAATGGTGGTGTTGGTAAGGATGATGGTATTGCTTGGAATGGTGGTACTGTTGGTGAGGATGATGGTATTGGATTGAATGGTGGTATTGTTGGAGAGGATGATGGTATTGTCTTAAACATTGGTGTTGTTTGTGAGGATCGTGGTATTGGTTTAAATGTTGGTTTTGCTTGTGAGGTTGATGGTATTGGTTTGAATGATGGTGATGGTTAGTCTAATGGTATAGGTTTCAATTATCCTTTTGGTTAGGATGATGGCATTGGTTTAAATGGTGTTGTTGTTGGTGAGAATGTTGGTATTAGGTTGAATGGTGGTGTTGGTGAGGATGATGGTGTTGGTTTGAATGGTGGTGTTGGTGAGGATGATGGTATTGGTTAATATGGTGGTGTTGCTGGTGAGGATGTGCTATTAGTTTGAATGGCGGTGTTGATAAGTATGAAGGAATTTTTTTGAATGGTGGTGTTGGTGATGTTGATGGTATTTGTTTGAATCGTGTTGTTGGAGAGGATGTTGATATTGTTTTGGGTGGTGGTGTTGGTGAGGATGATGGTATTGGTTTAAATGGTGGTGTTGTTGGTGAGGATGATGGTATTGATTTGAATGATGTTGTTGTTGGTGCTGATGATTGTTTTGTTTTGAATGGTGGTGTTGGTGAGGTTAATGTTATTGGTTTGAATGATACTTTTGTTTGGATGATGGTATTGGTTTCAAACGTGGTGTTGGTAAGGATGATGGTATTGGTTTGAATGGTGGTATTGTTGGTGAGGGTGATGGTATTGGTTTGAATGGTGGTGTTGGTGAGGATGATGGTATTGGTTTGAATGGTGGTATTGGTGAGGATAATGGTATTGGTTTGAATGGTGAAGTTGGTGAGAATGATGGTATTGGTTTGAATGGTGTTGTTGGTGAGGATGATGGAATTGGTTTAAATGGTGGTGGTGATGAGGATTATAGTTCTGGTTTCAATGGTGGTGTTTGTGAGGATGATGGTATTGTTTTAAAAGGTGTTGTTGTTGGTGAGAATGATGGCATTGGATTGAATGGTGGTGTTGTTGGTGAGGATGATGTTATCGGTTTGAATGTTGGTATTGTTGGTGAGGATGATGGTATTGGTTTGAATGGTGATGTTGGTGAGAATGATGGTATTGGTTTGAATGATGTTGTTGGTGAGGATGATGGAATTGGTTTAAATAGTTGTGGTGATGAGGATGATAGTTCTGGTTTCAACGGTGGTGTTTGTGAGGATGATGGTATTGTTTTAAAAGGTGTTGTTGTTGGTGAGAATGATGGCATTGGATTGAATGGTGGTGTTGGTGAGGATGATGTTATCGGTTTGAATGGTGGTATTGTTGGTGAGGATGATGGTATTGGATTGAATGGAGGTGTTGTTGGTGAGGATGATGTTATCGGTTTGAATGTTGGTATTGTTGGTGAGGGTGATTGTATTGGTTTGAATGGTGGTATTGTTGGTGAGGATGATGGTATTGGTTTGAATGATGTTGTTGTTGGTGCTGATGATTGTTTTGTTTTGAATGGTGGTGTTGGTGAGGTTAATGTTATTGGTTTGAATGATACTTTTGTTTGGATGATGGTATTGGTTTCAAACGTGGTGTTGGTATGGAAGATGGTATTGGTTTGAATGGTGGAATTGTTGGTGAGGATGATG
This sequence comes from Hemitrygon akajei, assembly GCF_048418815.1. Classification (NCBI taxonomy): domain Eukaryota; kingdom Metazoa; phylum Chordata; class Chondrichthyes; order Myliobatiformes; family Dasyatidae; genus Hemitrygon; species Hemitrygon akajei. The sequence goes on along the minus strand of NC_133128.1, from coordinate 121,266,905 downwards.
GTATTGGATTGAATGGAGGTGTTGTTGGTGAGGATGATGTTATCAGTTTGAATGGTGGTATTGTTGGTGAGGGTGATTGTATTGGTTTGAATGGTGGTGTTGTTGGTGTGGATGTTGGTATTGGTTTGAATGGTGGAGTTGGTGAAGTTAATGTTATTGGTTTGAATAATGCTTTTGGTTCGATGATGGTATTGGTTTGAATAGTGTTGTTGGAGAGGATGATGATACTGGTTTGGATGGTGGTATTGTTGGTGAGGATGATGGTATTGGATTGAATGTTTGCGTTGTTGGTGAGGATGATGTTATCGGTTTGAGTGGTGGTATTGTTGGTGAGGATGATGGTATTGGTTTGATTCGTGTTGTTGGAGAGGATGATGATTCTGGTTTGGATGGTGGTGTTATTGAGGATGATGGTATTGTTTTAAATGTTGGTGTTGTTGGTGAGGTTGATGGTATTGGTTTGAACGTTTCTGTTTGTGAGGATCATGGTATTGGTTTAAATGGTGGTTTTGTTTGTGAGGATGATGGTGTTGGTTTCAATGATGGTGTTTGTGAGGATGATGGTATTTTTTTGAATGGCGGTGTTGGTGTGGATGTTGGTATTGGTTTGAATGGTGGCGTTGGTGAAGTTAATGTTATTGGTTTGAATGATGCTTTTGTTTGGATGATGATATTCCTTTGAATGGTGGTATTGTTGGTGAGGCTGATGGTATTGGTTTGAACGTTTCTGTTTGTGAGGATCATGGTATTGGTTTAAATGGTGGTTTTGTTTGTGAGGATGATTGTGTTGGTTTCAATGATGGTGTTTGTGAGGATGATGGTATTTTTTTGAATGGCGGTGTTGGTGTGGATGTTGGTATTGGTTTGAATGGTGGAGTTGGTGAAGTTAATGTTATTGGTTCGAATGATGCTTTTGGTTGGATGATGATATTCCTTTGAATGGTGGTATTGTTGTTGAGGCTGATGGTATTGGTTTGAACGTTTCTGTTTGTGAGGATCATGGTATTGGTTTAAGTGGTGGTTTTGTTTGTGAGGATGATTGTGTTGGTTTCAATGATGGTGTTTGTGAGAATGATGGTATTTTTTTGAATGGCGGTGTTGGTGTGGATGTTGGTATTGGTTTGAATGGTGGAGTTGGTGAAGTTAATGTTATTGGTTTGAATGATGCTTTTTGTTGGATGATGATATTCCTTTGAATGGTGGTATTGCTGGTGAAGATCATGGTATTGGTTTGAATGGTGGTTTTGTTGGTGAGTATGATGGTATTGGTTTGAATGGTGGTGTTCGTGAGGATTATGGTTTTGGTTGAAATGGTGGTGTTGGTGAGGATGATGGTATTGGTTAATATGTTGGTGTTGTTGCTTCGGATGATGGAATTGGTTTAAATGGTGGTGTTGATGAGGATGACGGTTCTGGTTTAAATGGTGGCGTTTGTGAGGATGATAGTATCGGTTTGGATAGTAGTGTTGGTGAGGATGATGGTATTGGTTTAAATGTTGTTGTTGTTGGTGAGAATGATGGTATTGGATTGAATGGTGGTATTGTTGGTGAGGATGATGGTATTGGTTTGAATGTTGGTGTTGGTGTTTTTGATGGTATTGTTTTGAATGGTGGTTTTGGATAGGATGATGGTATTGGTTTGAATGATGCTTTTGGTTGGATGATGGTATTGGTTTGAATGGTGGTGTTCGCAAGGATGATGGTATTGGTTTGAATGGTGTTGTTGGTTAGGACGATGGTATTGGTTTAAATTGTTTTGTTGTTGGTGAGGATGATGGTATTGGTTTAAATGGTGTTGTTGTTGGTGAGATTGATGATATTGGATTGAATGGTGGTATTGTTGGTGAGGATGTTGGTATTGTTTTGAATGGTGGTGTTGGTCTTGTGGATGATATTGGTTTGAATCGTGTTGTTGGAGAGGATGATAATACTGGTTTGGATGGTGGTGTTATTGAGGATGATGGTATTGTTTTAAATGTTGGTGTTGTTTGTTAGGATCGTGTTATTGGTTTAAGTTTTGGTTTTGTTTGAGAGGATGATGGTTTTGGTTTGAATGGTGGTGTTGGTAAGGATGATGGTATTGGTTTCAATGATGCTTTTAGTTAGGATGATGGTATTGGTTTCAATGATGCTTTTAGTTAGGATGATGGTATTGGATTGAATGTTGGCGTTGTTGGTGAGGATGATGATATCGGTTTGAATGGTGGTATTGTTGGTGAGGATGATGGTATTGGTTTGAATGATGTTGTTGTTGGTGCTGATGATTGTTTTGTTTTGAATGGTGGTGTTGGTGAGGTTAATGTTATTGGTTTGAATGATACTTTTGTTTGGATGATGGTATTGGTTTCAAACGTGGTGTTGGTAAGGATGATGGTATTGGTTTGAATGGTGGTATTGTTGGTGAGGGTGATGGTATTGGTTTGAATGGTGGTGTTGGTGAGGATGATGGTATTGGTTTGAATGGTGGTATTGGTGAGGATGATGGTATTGGTTTGAATGGTGAAGTTGGTGAGAATGATGGTATTGGTTTGAATGGTGTTGTTGGTGAGGATGATGGAATTGGTTTAAATGGTGGTGGTGATGAGGATGATAGTTCTGGTTTCAATGGTGGTGTTTGTGAGGATGATGGTATTGTTTTAAAAGGTGTTGTTGTTGGTGAGAATGATGGCATTGGATTGAATGGTGGTGTTGTTGGTGAGGATGATGTTATCGGTTTGAATGTTGGTATTGTTGGTGAGGATGATGGTATTGGTTTGAATGGTGAAGTTGGTGAGAATGATGGTATTGGTTTGAATGGTGTTGTTGGTGAGGATGATGGAATTGGTTTAAATAGTTGTGGTGATGAGGATGATAGTTCTGGTTTCAATGGTGGTGTTTGTGAGGATGATGGTATTGTTTTAAAAGGTGTTGTTGTTGGTGAGAATGATGGCATTGGATTGAATGGTGGTGTTGGTGAGGATGATGTTATCGGTTTGAATGGTGGTATTGTTGGTGAGGATGATGGTATTGGATTGAATGGAGGTGTTGTTGGTGAGGATGATGTTATCGGTTTGAATGTTGGTATTGTTGGTGAGGGTGATTGTATTGGTTTGAATGGTGGTGTTGGTGAGGATGATGGTATTGGTTAATATGGTGCTGTTGTTGGTGAGGATGATGGAATTGGTTTAAATGGTGGTGTTGATGAGAATGATAGTTCTGGTTTGAATGGTGGTTTTTGTGAGAATGATAGTATATGTTTTGATGGTTGTGTTGGTGAGGATGATGGTATTGTTTTAAATGGTGTTGTTGGTGAGATTGATGGTATTGGATTGAATGGTGTTGTTTTTGGTGAGGATGATGATGGTATTGGTTTGAATGGTGCTGTTGGTTAGGATGATGGTATTGGATTGAATGGAGGTGTTGTTGGTGAGATTGATGGTATTGGATTGAATGGTGTTGTTTTTGGTGTGGATGATGTTATCGGTTTGAATGGTGGTACTGTTGGTGAGGATGATGGTATTGGTTTGAATGGTGTTGTTGTTGGTGAGGATGATTGTATTGGTTTGAATGGTGGTGTTGGTGAGGATGATGGTTTTGGTTTGAATGGTGGAGTTGGTGAGGTTAATGTTATTGGTTTGAATGATGCTTTCGGTTGGATGATGGTATTGGATTCAAACGTGGTGTTGGTATGGATGATGGTATTGGTTTGAATGGTGGAATTGTTGGTGAGGATGATGGTATTGGATTGAATGGAGGTGTTGTTGGTGAGGATGATGTTATCGGTTTGAATGGTGGTATTGTTGGTGAGGGTGATTGTATTGGTTTGAATGGTGGTATTGTTGGTGAGGATGATGGTATTGGTTTGAATGATGTTGTTGTTGGTGCTGATGATTGTTTTGTTTTGAATGGTGGTGTTGGTGAGGTTAATGTTATTGGTTTGAATGATACTTTTGTTTGGATGATGGTATTGGTTTCAAACGTGGTGTTGGTATGGATGATGGTATTGGTTTGACTGGTGGAGTTGGTGAAGTTAATGTTATTGGTTTGAATAATGCTTTTGGTTCGATGATGGTATTGGTTTGAATAGTGTTGTTGGAGAGGATGATGATACTGGTTTGGATGGTGGTATTGTTGGTGAGGATGATGGTATTGGATTGAATGTTTGCATTGTTGGTGAGGATGATGTTATCGGTTTGAGTGGTGGTATTGTTGGTGAGGATGATGGTATTGGTTTGATTCGTGTTGTTGGAGAGGATGATGATTCTGGTTTGGATGGTGGTGTTATTGAGGATGATGGTATTGTTTTAAATGTTGGTGTTGTTGGTGAGGTTGATGGTATTGGTTTGAACGTTTCTGTTTGTGAGGATCATGGTATTGGTTTAAATGGTGGTTTTGTTTGTGAGGATGATGGTGTTGGTTTCAATGATGGTGTTTGTGAGGATGATGGTATTTTTTTGAATGGCGGTGTTGGTGTGGATGTTGGTATTGGTTTGAATGGTGGCGTTGGTGAAGTTAATGTTATTGGTTTGAATGATGCTTTTGTTTGGATGATGATATTCCTTTGAATGGTGGTATTGTTGGTGAGGCTGATGGTATTGGTTTGAACGTTTCTGTTTGTGAGGATCATGGTATTGGTTTAAATGGTGGTTTTGTTTGTGAGGATGATTGTGTTGGTTTCAATGATGGTGTTTGTGAGGATGATGGTATTTTTTTGAATGGCGGTGTTGGTGTGGATGTTGGTATTGGTTTGAATGGTGGAGTTGGTGAAGTTAATGTTATTGGTTCGAATGATGCTTTTGGTTGGATGATGATATTCCTTTGAATGGTGGTATTGTTGGTGAGGCTGATGGTATTGGTTTGAACGTTTCTGTTTGTGAGGATCATGGTATTGGTTTAAGTGGTGGTTTTGTTTGTGAGGATGATTGTGTTGGTTTCAATGATGGTGTTTGTGAGAATGATGGTATTTTTTTGAATGGCGGTGTTGGTGTGGATGTTGGTATTGGTTTGAATGGTGGAGTTGGTGAAGTTAATGTTATTGGTTTGAATGATGCTTTTTGTTGGATGATGATATTCCTTTGAATGGTGGTATTGCTGGTGAAGATCATGGTATTGGTTTGAATGGTGGTTTTGTTGGTGAGGATGATGGTATTGGTTTGAATGGTGGTGTTGGTGAGGATTATGGTTTTGGTTGAAATGGTGGTGTTGGTGAGGATGATGGTATTGGTTAATATGTTGGTGTTGTTGCTTCGGATGATGGAATTGGTTTAAATGGTGGTGTTGATGAGGATGACGGTTCTGGTTTAAATGGTGGCGTTTGTGAGGATGATAGTATCGGTTTGGATAGTAGTGTTGGTGAGGATGATGGTATTGGTTTAAATGTTGTTGTTGTTGGTGAGAATGATGGTATTGGATTGAATGGTGGTATTGTTGGTGAGGATGATGGTATTGGTTTGAATGTTGGTGTTGGTGTTTTTGATGGTATTGTTTTGAATGGTGGTTTTGGATAGGATGATGGTATTGGTTTGAATGATGCTTTTGGTTGGATGATGGTATTGGTTTGAATGGTGGTGTTCGCAAGGATGATGGTATTGGTTTGAATGGTGTTGTTGGTTAGGACGATGGTATTGGTTTAAATTGTTTTGTTGTTGGTGAGAATGATGGTATTGGATTGAATGGTGGTATTGTTGGTGAGGATGATGGTATTGGTTTGAATGTTGGTGTTGGTGTTTTTGATGGTATTGTTTTGAATGGTGGTTTTGGATAGGATGATGGTATTGGTTTGAATGATGCTTTTGGTTGGATGATGGTATTGGTTTGAATGGTGGTGTTCGCAAGGATGATGGTATTGGTTTGAATGGTGTTGTTGGTTAGGACGATGGTATTGGTTTAAATTGTTTTGTTGTTGGTGAGGATGATGGTATTGGTTTAAATGGTGTTGTTGTTGGTGAGATTGATGGTATTGGTTTGAATGGTGGTGTTCGCAAGGATGATGGTATTGGTTTGAATGGTGTTGTTGGTTAGGACGATGGTATTGGTTTAAATTGTTTTGTTGGAGAGGATGATAATACTGGTTTGGATGGTGGTGTTATTGAGGATGATGGTATTGTTTTAAATGTTGGTGTTGTTTGTTAGGATCGTGGTATTGGTTTAAGTTTTGGTTTTGTTTGAGAGGATGATGGTTTTGGTTTGAATGGTGGTGTTGGTAAGGATGATGGTATTGGTTTCAATGATGCTTTTAGTTAGGATGATGGTATTGGTTTCAATGATGCTTTTAGTTAGGATGATGGTTTTGGATTGAATGTTGGCGTTGTTGGTGAGGATGATGATATCGGTTTGAATGGTGGTATTGTTGGTGAGGATGATGGTATTGGTTTGAATGATGTTGTTGTTGGTGCTGATGATTGTTTTGTTTTGAATGGTGGTGTTGGTGAGGTTAATGTTATTGGTTTGAATGATACTTTTGTTTGGATGATGGTATTGGTTTCAAACGTGGTGTTGGTAAGGATGATGGTATTGGTTTGAATGGTGGTATTGTTGGTGAGGGTGATGGTATTGGTTTGAATGGTGGTGTTGGTGAGGATGATGGTATTGGTTTGAATGGTGGTATTGGTGAGGATGATGGTATTGGTTTGAATGGTGAAGTTGGTGAGAATGATGGTATTGGTTTGAATGGTGTTGTTGGTGAGGATGATGGAATTGGTTTAAATGGTGGTGGTGATGAGGATGATAGTTCTGGTTTCAATGGTGGTGTTTGTGAGGATGATGGTATTGTTTTAAAAGGTGTTGTTGTTGGTGAGAATGATGGCATTGGATTGAATGGTGGTGTTGTTGGTGAGGATGATGTTATCGGTTTGAATGTTGGTATTGTTGGTGAGGATGATGGTATTGGTTTGAATGGTGAAGTTGGTGAGAATGATGGAATGATGGTATTGGTTTAAATGGTGTTGTTGGTGAGGATGATGGAATTGGTTTAAATAGTTGTGGTGATGAGGATGATAGTTCTGGTTTCAATGGTGGTGTTTGTGAGGATGATGGTATTGTTTTAAAAGGTGTTGTTGTTGGTGAGAATGATGGCATTGGATTGAATGGTGGTGTTGGTGAGGATGATGTTATCGGTTTGAATGGTGGTATTGTTGGTGAGGATGATGGTATTGGATTGAATGGAGGTGTTGTTGGTGAGGATGATGTTATCGGTTTGAATGTTGGTATTGTTGGTGAGGGTGATTGTATTGGTTTGAATGGTGGTGTTGGTGAGGATGATGGTATTGGTTAATATGGTGCTGTTGTTGGTGAGGATGATGGAATTGGTTTAAATGGTGGTGTTGATGAGAATGATAGTTCTGGTTTGAATGGTGGTTTTTGTGAGAATGATAGTATATGTTTTGATGGTTGTGTTGGTGAGGATGATGGTATTGTTTTAAATGGTGTTGTTGGTGAGATTGATGGTATTGGATTGAATGGTGTTGTTTTTGGTGAGGATGATGATGGTATTGGTTTGAGTGGTGCTGTTGGTTAGGATGATGGTATTGGATTGAATGGAGGTGTTGTTGGTGAGATTGATGGTATTGGATTGAATGGTGTTGTTTTTGGTGTGGATGATGTTATCGGTTTGAATGGTGGTACTGTTGGTGAGGATGATGGTATTGGTTTGAATGGTGTTGTTGTTGGTGAGGATGATTGTATTGGTTTGAATGGTGGTGTTGGTGAGGATGATGGTTTTGGTTTGAATGGTGGAGTTGGTGAGGTTAATGTTATTGGTTTGAATGATGCTTTCGGTTGGATGATGGTATTGGATTCAAACGTGGTGTTGGTATGGATGATGGTATTGGTTTGAATGGTGGAATTGTTGGTGAGGATGATGGTATTGGATTGAATGGAGGTGTTGTTGGTGAGGATGATGTTATCGGTTTGAATGGTGGTATTGTTGGTGAGGGTGATTGTATTGGTTTGAATGGTGGTATTGTTGGTGAGGATGATGGTATTGGTTTGAATGATGTTGTTGTTGGTGCTGATGATTGTTTTGTTTTGAATGGTGGTGTTGGTGAGGTTAATGTTATTGGTTTGAATGATACTTTTGTTTGGATGATGGTATTGGTTTCAAACGTGGTGTTGGTAAGGATGATGGTATTGGTTTGAATGGTGGTATTGTTGGTGAGGGTGATGGTATTGGTTTGAATGGTGGTGTTGGTGAGGATGATGGTATTGGTTTGAATGGTGGTATTGGTGAGGATGATGGTATTGGTTTGAATGGTGAAGTTGGTGAGAATGATGGTATTGGTTTGAATGGTGTTGTTGGTGAGGATGATGGAATTGGTTTAAATGGTGGTGGTGATGAGGATGATAGTTCTGGTTTCAATGGTGGTGTTTGTGAGGATGATGGTATTGTTTTAAAAGGTGTTGTTGTTGGTGAGAATGATGGCATTGGATTGAATGGTGGTGTTGTTGGTGAGGATGATGTTATCGGTTTGAATGTTGGTATTGTTGGTGAGGATGATGGTATTGGTTTGAATGGTGAAGTTGGTGAGAATGATGGTATGATGGTATTGGTTTAAATGGTGTTGTTGGTGAGGATGATGGAATTGGTTTAAATAGTTGTGGTGATGAGGATGATAGTTCTGGTTTCAATGGTGGTGTTTGTGAGGATGATGGTATTGTTTTAAAAGGTGTTGTTGTTGGTGAGAATGATGGCATTGGATTGAATGGTGGTGTTGGTGAGGATGATGTTATCGGTTTGAATGGTGGTATTGTTGGTGAGGATGATGGTATTGGATTGAATGGAGGTGTTGTTGGTGAGGATGATGTTATCGGTTTGAATGTTGGTATTGTTGGTGAGGGTGATTGTATTGGTTTGAATGGTGGTGTTGGTGAGGATGATGGTATTGGTTAATATGGTGCTGTTGTTGGTGAGGATGATGGAATTGGTTTAAATGGTGGTGTTGATGAGAATGATAGTTCTGGTTTGAATGGTGGTTTTTGTGATAATGATAGTATATGTTTTGATGGTTGTGTTGGTGAGGATGATGGTATTGTTTTAAATGGTGTTGTTGGTGAGATTGATGGTATTGGATTGAATGGTGTTGTTTTTGGTGAGGATGATGATGGTATTGGTTTGAGTGGTGCTGTTGGTTAGGATGATGGTATTGGATTGAATGGAGGTGTTGTTGGTGAGATTGATGGTATTGGATTGAATGGTGTTGTTTTTGGTGTGGATGATGTTATCGGTTTGAATGGTGGTACTGTTGGTGAGGATGATGGTATTGGTTTGAATGGTGTTGTTGTTGGTGAGGATGATTGTATTGGTTTGAATGGTGGTGTTGGTGAGGATGATGGTTTTGTTTGAATGGTGGAGTTGGTGAGGTTAATGTTATTGGTTTGAATGATGCTTTCGGTTGGATGATGGTATTGGATTCAAACGTGGTGTTGGTATGGATGATGGTATTGGTTTGAATGGTGGAATTGTTGGTGAGGATGATGGTATTGGATTGAATGGAGGTGTTGTTGGTGAGGATGATGTTATCGGTTTGAATGGTGGTATTGTTGGTGAGGGTGATTGTATTGGTTTGAATGGTGGTATTGTTGGTGAGGATGATGGTATTGGTTTGAATGATGTTGTTGTTGGTGCTGATGATTGTTTTGTTTTGAATGGTGGTGTTGGTGAGGTTAATGTTATTGGTTTGAATGATACTTTTGTTTGGATGATGGTATTGGTTTCAAACGTGGTGTTGGTATGGATGATGGTATTGGTTTGACTGGTGGAGTTGGTGAAGTTAATGTTATTGGTTTGAATAATGCTTTTGGTTCGATGATGGTATTGGTTTGAATAGTGTTGTTGGAGAGGATGATGATACTGGTTTGGATGGTGGTATTGTTGGTGAGGATGATGGTATTGGATTGAATGTTTGCGTTGTTGGTGAGGATGATGTTATCGGTTTGAGTGGTGGTATTGTTGGTGAGGATGATGGTATTGGTTTGATTCGTGTTGTTGGAGAGGATGATGATTCTGGTTTGGATGGTGGTGTTATTGAGGATGATGGTATTGTTTTAAATGTTGGTGTTGTTGGTGAGGTTGATGGTATTGGTTTGAACGTTTCTGTTTGTGAGGATCATGGTATTGGTTTAAATGGTGGTTTTGTTTGTGAGGATGATGGTGTTGGTTTCAATGATGGTGTTTGTGAGGATGATGATATTTTTTTGAATGGCGGTGTTGGTGTGGATGTTGGTATTGGTTTGAATGGTGGCGTTGGTGAAGTTAATGTTATTGGTTTGAATGATGCTTTTGTTTGGATGATGATATTCCTTTGAATGGTGGTATTGTTGGTGAGGCTGATGGTATTGGTTTGAATGTTTCTGTTTGTGAGGATCATGGTATTGGTTTAAATGGTGGTTTTGTTTGTGAGGATGATTGTGTTGGTTTCAATGATGGTGTTTGTGAGGATGATGGTATTTTTTTGAATGGCGGTGTTGGTGTGGATGTTGGTATTGGTTTGAATGGTGGAGTTGGTGAAGTTAATGTTATTGGTTTGAATGATGCTTTTTGTTGGATGATGATATTCCTTTGAATGGTGGTATTGCTGGTGAAGATCATGGTATTGGTTTGAATGGTGGTTTTGTTGGTGAGGATCATGGTATTGGTTTGAATGGTGGTGTTGGTGAGGATTATGGTTTTGGTTGAAATGGTGGTGTTGGTGAGGATGATGGTATTGGTTAATATGTTGGTGTTGTTGCTTTGGATGATGGAATTGGTTTAAATGGTGGTGTTGATGAGGATGACGGTTCTGGTTTAAATGGTGGCGTTTGTGAGGATGATAGTATCGGTTTGGATAGTAGTGTTGGTGAGGATGATGGTATTGGTTTAAATGTTGTTGTTGTTGGTGAGAATGATGGTATTGAATTGAATGGTGGTATTGTTGGTGAGGATGATGGTATTGGTTTGAATGTTGGTGTTGGTGTTTTTGATGGTATTGTTTTGAATGGTGGTTTTGGATAGGATGATGGTATTGGTTTGAATGATGCTTTTGGTTGGATGATGGTATTGGTTTGAATGGTGGTGTTCGCAAGGATGATGGTATTGGTTTGAATGGTGTTGTTGGTTAGGACGATGGTATTGGTTTAAATTGTTTTGTTGTTGGTGAGGATGATGGTATTGGTTTAAATGGTGTTGTTGTTGGTGAGATTGATGGTATTGGTTTGAATGGTGGTGTTCGCAAGGATGATGGTATTGGTTTGAATGGTGTTGTTGGTTAGGACGATGGTATTGGTTTAAATTGTTTTGTTGGAGAGGATGATAATACTGGTTTGGATGGTGGTGTTATTGAGGATGATGGTATTGTTTTAAATGTTGGTGTTGTTTGTTAGGATCGTGGTATTGGTTTAAGTTTTGGTTTTGTTTGAGAGGATGATGGTTTTGGTTTGAATGGTGGTGTTGGTAAGGATGATGGTATTGGTTTCAATGATGCTTTTAGTTAGGATGATGGTATTGGTTTCAATGATGCTTTTAGTTAGGATGATGGTTTTGGATTGAATGTTGGCGTTGTTGGTGAGGATGATGATATCGGTTTGAATGGTGGTATTGTTGGTGAGGATGATGGTATTGGTTTGAATGATGTTGTTGTTGGTGCTGATGATTGTTTTGTTTTGAATGGTGGTGTTGGTGAGGTTAATGTTATTGGTTTGAATGATACTTTTGTTTGGATGATGGTATTGGTTTCAAACGTGGTGTTGGTAAGGATGATGGTATTGGTTTGAATGGTGGTATTGTTGGTGAGGGTGATGGTATTGGTTTGAATGGTGGTGTTGGTGAGGATGATGGTATTGGTTTGAATGGTGGTATTGGTGAGGATGATGGTATTGGTTTGAATGGTGAAGTTGGTGAGAATGATGGTATTGGTTTGAATGGTGTTGTTGGTGAGGATGATGGAATTGGTTTAAATGGTGGTGGTGATGAGGATGATAGTTCTGGTTTCAATGGTGGTGTTTGTGAGGATGATGGTATTGTTTTAAAAGGTGTTGTTGTTGGTGAGAATGATGGCATTGGATTGAATGGTGGTGTTGTTGGTGAGGATGATGTTATCGGTTTGAATGTTGGTATTGTTGGTGAGGATGATGGTATTGGTTTGAATGGTGAAGTTGGTGAGAATGATGGTATGATGGTATTGGTTTAAATGGTGTTGTTGGTGAGGATGATGGAATTGGTTTAAATAGTTGTGGTGATGAGGATGATAGTTCTGGTTTCAATGGTGGTGTTTGTGAGGATGATGGTATTGTTTTAAAAGGTGTTGTTGTTGGTGAGAATGATGGCATTGGATTGAATGGTGGTGTTGGTGAGGATGATGTTATCGGTTTGAATGGTGGTATTGTTGGTGAGGATGATGGTATTGGATTGAATGGAGGTGTTGTTGGTGAGGATGATGTTATCGGTTTGAATGTTGGTATTGTTGGTGAGGGTGATTGTATTGGTTTGAATGGTGGTGTTGGTGAGGATGATGGTATTGGTTAATATGGTGCTGTTGTTGGTGAGGATGATGGAATTGGTTTAAATGGTGGTGTTGATGAGAATGATAGTTCTGGTTTGAATGGTGGTTTTTGTGAGAATGATAGTATATGTTTTGATGGTTGTGTTGGTGAGGATGATGGTATTGTTTTAAATGGTGTTGTTGGTGAGATTGATGGTATTGGATTGAATGGTGTTGTTTTTGGTGAGGATGATGATGGTATTGGTTTGAGTGGTGCTGTTGGTTAGGATGATGGTATTGGATTGAATGGAGGTGTTGTTGGTGAGATTGATGGTATTGGATTGAATGGTGTTGTTTTTGGTGTGGATGATGTTATCGGTTTGAATGGTGGTACTGTTGGTGAGGATGATGGTATTGGTTTGAATGGTGTTGTTGTTGGTGAGGATGATTGTATTGGTTTGAATGGTGGTGTTGGTGAGGATGATGGTTTTGGTTTGAATGGTGGAGTTGGTGAGGTTAATGTTATTGGTTTGAATGATGCTTTCGGTTGGATGATGGTATTGGATTCAAACGTGGTGTTGGTATGGATGATGGTATTGGTTTGAATGGTGGAATTGTTGGTGAGGATGATGGTATTGGATTGAATGGAGGTGTTGTTGGTGAGGATGATGTTATCGGTTTGAATGGTGGTATTGTTGGTGAGGGTGATTGTATTGGTTTGAATGGTGGTATTGTTGGTGAGGATGATGGTATTGGTTTGAATGATGTTGTTGTTGGTGCTGATGATTGTTTTGTTTTGAATGGTGGTGTTGGTGAGGTTAATGTTATTGGTTTGAATGATACTTTTGTTTGGATGATGGTATTGGTTTCAAACGTGGTGTTGGTAAGGATGATGGTATTGGTTTGAATGGTGGTATTGTTGGTGAGGGTGATGGTATTGGTTTGAATGGTGGTGTTGGTGAGGATGATGGTATTGGTTTGAATGGTGGTATTGGTGAGGATGATGGTATTGGTTTGAATGGTGAAGTTGGTGAGAATGATGGTATTGGTTTGAATGGTGTTGTTGGTGAGGATGATGGAATTGGTTTAAATGGTGGTGGTGATGAGGATGATAGTTCTGGTTTCAATGGTGGTGTTTGTGAGGATGATGGTATTGTTTTAAAAGGTGTTGTTGTTGGTGAGAATGATGGCATTGGATTGAATGGTGGTGTTGTTGGTGAGGATGATGTTATCGGTTTGAATGTTGGTATTGCTGGTGAGGATGATGGTATTGGTTTGAATGGTGAAGTTGGTGAGAATGATGGTATGATGGTATTGGTTTAAATGGTGTTGTTGGTGAGGATGATGGAATTGGTTTAAATAGTTGTGGTGATGAGGATGATAGTTCTGGTTTCAATGGTGGTGTTTGTGAGGATGATGGTATTGTTTTAAAAGGTGTTGTTGTTGGTGAGAATGATGGCATTGGATTGAATGGTGGTGTTGGTGAGGATGATGTTATCGGTTTGAATGGTGGTATTGTTGGTGAGGATGATGGTATTGGATTGAATGGAGGTGTTGTTGGTGAGGATGATGTTATCGGTTTGAATGTTGGTATTGTTGGTGAGGGTGATTGTATTGGTTTGAATGGTGGTGTTGGTGAGGATGATGGTATTGGTTAATATGGTGCTGTTGTTGATGAGGATGATGGAATTGGTTTAAATGGTGGTGTTGATGAGAATGATAGTTCTGGTTTGAATGGTGGTTTTTGTGAGAATGATAGTATATGTTTTGATGGTTGTGTTGGTGAGGATGATGGTATTGTTTTAAATGGTGTTGTTGGTGAGATTGATGGTATTGGATTGAATGGTGTTGTTTTTGGTGAGGATGATGATGGTATTGGTTTGAGTGGTGCTGTTGGTTAGGATGATGGTATTGGATTGAATGGAGGTGTTGTTGGTGAGATTGATGGTATTGGATTGAATGGTGTTGTTTTTGGTGTGGATGATGTTATCGGTTTGAATGGTGGTACTGTTGGTGAGGATGATGGTATTGGTTTGAATGGTGTTGTTGTTGGTGAGGATGATTGTATTGGTTTGAATGGTGGTGTTGGTGAGGATGATGGTTTTGGTTTGAATGGTGGAGTTGGTGAGGTTAATGTTATTGGTTTGAATGATGCTTTCGGTTGGATGATGGTATTGGATTCAAACGTGGTGTTGGTATGGATGATGGTATTGGTTTGAATGGTGGAATTGTTGGTGAGGATGATGGTATTGGATTGAATGGAGGTGTTGTTGGTGAGGATGATGTTATCGGTTTGAATGGTGGTATTGTTGGTGAGGGTGATTGTATTGGTTTGAATGGTGGTATTGTTGGTGAGGATGATGGTATTGGTTTGAATGATGTTGTTGTTGGTGCTGATGATTGTTTTGTTTTGAATGGTGGTGTTGGTGAGGTTAATTTTATTGGTTTGAATGATACTTTTGTTTGGATGATGGTATTGGTTTCAAACGTGGTGTTGGTATGGATGATGGTATTGGTTTGACTGGTGGAGTTGGTGAAGTTAATGTTATTGGTTTGAATAATGCTTTTGGTTCGATGATGGTATTGGTTTGAATAGTGTTGTTGGAGAGGATGATGATACTGGTTTGGATGGTGGTATTGTTGGTGAGGATGATGGTATTGGATTGAATGTTTGCATTGTTGGTGAGGATGATGTTATCGGTTTGAGTGGTGGTATTGTTGGTGAGGATGATGGTATTGGTTTGATTCGTGTTGTTGGAGAGGATGATGATTCTGGTTTGGATGGTGGTGTTATTGAGGATGATGGTATTGTTTTAAATGTTGGTGTTGTTGGTGAGGTTGATGGTATTGGTTTGAACGTTTCTGTTTGTGAGGATCATGGTATTGGTTTAAATGGTGGTTTTGTTTGTGAGGATGATGGTGTTGGTTTCAATGATGGTGTTTGTGAGGATGATGATATTTTTTTGAATGGCGGTGTTGGTGTGGATGTTGGTATTGGTTTGAATGGTGGCGTTGGTGTTAATGTTATTGGTTTGAATGATGCTTTTGTTTGGATGATGATATTCCTTTGAATGGTGGTATTGTTGGTGAGGCTGATGGTATTGGTTTGAATGTTTCTGTTTGTGAGGATCATGGTATTGGTTTAAATGGTGGTTTTGTTTGTGAGGATGATTGTGTTGGTTTCAATGATGGTGTTTGTGAGGATGATGGTATTTTTTTGAATGGCGGTGTTGGTGTGGATGTTGGTATTGGTTTGAATGGTGGAGTTGGTGAAGTTAATGTTATTGGTTTGAATGATGCTTTTTGTTGGATGATGATATTCCTTTGAATGGTGGTATTGCTGGTGAAGATCATGGTATTGGTTTGAATGGTGGTTTTGTTGGTGAGGATCATGGTATTGGTTGAAATGGTGGTGTTGGTGAGGATGATGGTATTGGTTAATATGTTGGTGTTGTTGCTTCGGATGATGGAATTGGTTTAAATGGTGGTGTTGATGAGGATGACGGTTCTGGTTTAAATGGTGGCGTTTGTGAGGATGATAGTATCGGTTTGGATAGTAGTGTTGGTGAGGATGATGGTATTGGTTTAAATGTTGTTGTTGTTGGTGAGAATGATGGTATTGGATTGAATGGTGGTATTGTTTGTGAGGATGATGGTATTGGTTTGAATGTTGGTGTTGGTGTTTTTGATGGTATTGTTTTGAATGGTGGTTTTGGATAGGATGATGGTATTGGTTTGAATGATGCTTTTGGTTGGATGATGGTATTGGTTTGAATGGTGGTGTTCGCAAGGATGATGGTATTGGTTTGAATGGTGTTGTTGGTTAGGACGATGGTATTGGTTTAAATTGTTTTGTTGTTGGTGAGGATGATGGTATTGGTTTAAATGGTGTTGTTGTTGGTGAGATTGATGATATTGGATTGAATGGTGGTATTGTTGGTGAGGATGTTGGTATTGTTTTGAATGGTGGTGTTGGTCTTGTGGATGGTATTGGTTTGAATCGTGTTGTTGGAGAGGATGATAATACTGGTTTGGATGGTGGTGTTATTGAGGATGATGGTATTGTTTTAAATGTTGGTGTTGTTTGTTAGGATCGTGGTATTGGTTTAAGTTTTGGTTTTGTTTGAGAGGATGATGGTTTTGGTTTGAATGGTGGTGTTGGTAAGGATGATGGTATTGGTTTCAATGATGCTTTTAGTTAGGATGATGGTATTGGTTTCAATGATGCTTTTAGTTAGGATGATGGTTTTGGATTGAATGTTGGCGTTGTTGGTGAGGATGATGATATCGGTTTGAATGGTGGTATTGTTGGTGAGGATGATGGTATTGGTTTGAATGATGTTGTTGTTGGTGCTGATGATTGTTTTGTTTTGAATGGTGGTGTTGGTGAGGTTAATGTTATTGGTTTGAATGATACTTTTGTTTGGATGATGGTATTGGTTTCAAACGTGGTGTTGGTAAGGATGATGGTATTGGTTTGAATGGTGGTATTGTTGGTGAGGGTGATGGTATTGGTTTGAATGGTGGTGTTGGTGAGGATGATGGTATTGGTTTGAATGGTGGTATTGGTGAGGATGATGGTATTGGTTTGAATGGTGAAGTTGGTGAGAATGATGGTATTGGTTTGAATGGTGTTGTTGGTGAGGATGATGGAATTGGTTTAAATGGTGGTGGTGATGAGGATGATAGTTCTGGTTTCAATGGTGGTGTTTGTGAGGATGATGGTATTGTTTTAAAAGGTGTTGTTGTTGGTGAGAATGATGGCATTGGATTGAATGGTGGTGTTGTTGGTGAGGATGATGTTATCGGTTTGAATGTTGGTATTGTTGGTGAGGATGATGGTATTGGTTTGAATGGTGAAGTTGGTGAGAATGATGGTATGATGGTATTGGTTTAAATGGTGTTGTTGGTGAGGATGATGGAATTGGTTTAAATAGTTGTGGTGATGAGGATGATAGTTCTGGTTTCAATGGTGGTGTTTGTGAGGATGATGGTATTGTTTTAAAAGGTGTTGTTGTTGGTGAGAATGATGGCATTGGATTGAATGGTGGTGTTGGTGAGGATGATGTTATCGGTTTGAATGGTGGTATTGTTGGTGAGGATGATGGTATTGGATTGAATGGAGGTGTTGTTGGTGAGGATGATGTTATCGGTTTGAATGTTGGTATTGTTGGTGAGGGTGATTGTATTGGTTTGAATGGTGGTGTTGGTGAGGATGATGGTATTGGTTAATATGGTGCTGTTGTTGGTGAGGATGATGGAATTGGTTTAAATGGTGGTGTTGATGAGAATGATAGTTCTGGTTTGAATGGTGGTTTTTGTGAGAATGATAGTATATGTTTTGATGGTTGTGTTGGTGAGGATGATGGTATTGTTTTAAATGGTGTTGTTGGTGAGATTGATGGTATTGGATTGAATGGTGTTGTTTTTGGTGAGGATGATGATGGTATTGGTTTGAGTGGTGCTGTTGGTTAGGATGATGGTATTGGATTGAATGGAGGTGTTGTTGGTGAGATTGATGGTATTGGATTGAATGGTGTTGTTTTTGGTGTGGATGATGTTATCGGTTTGAATGGTGGTACTGTTGGTGAGGATGATGGTATTGGTTTGAATGGTGTTGTTGTTGGTGAGGATGATTGCATTGGTTTGAATGGTGGTGTTGGTGAGGATGATGGTTTTGGTTTGAATGGTGGAGTTGGTGAGGTTAATGTTATTGGTTTGAATGATGCTTTCGGTTGGATGATGGTATTGGATTCAAACGTGGTGTTGGTATGGATGATGGTATTGGTTTGAATGGTGGAATTGTTGGTGAGGATGATGGTATTGGATTGAATGGAGGTGTTGTTGGTGAGGATGATGTTATCAGTTTGAATGGTGGTATTGTTGGTGAGGGTGATTGTATTAGTTTGAATGGTGGTATTGTTGGTGAGGATGATGGTATTGGATTGAATGGAGGTGTTGTTGGTGAGGATGATGTTATCGGTTTGAATGGTGGTATTGTTGGTGAGGGTGATTGTATTGGTTTGAATGGTGGTATTGTTGGTGAGGATGATGGTATTGGTTTGAATGATGTTGTTGTTGGTGCTGATGATTGTTTTGTTTTGAATGGTGGTGTTGGTGAGGTTAATGTTATTGGTTTGAATGATACTTTTGTTTGGATGATGGTATTGGTTTCAAACGTGGTGTTGGTATGGATGATGGTATTGGTTTGACTGGTGGAGTTGGTGAAGTTAATGTTATTGGTTTGAATAATGCTTTTGGTTCGATGATGGTATTGGTTTGAATAGTGTTGTTGGAGAGGATGATGATACTGGTTTGGATGGTGGTATTGTTGGTGAGGATGATGGTATTGGATTGAATGTTTGCGTTGTTGGTGAGGATGATGTTATCGGTTTGAGTGGTGGTATTGTTGGTGAGGATGATGGTATTGGTTTGATTCGTGTTGTTGGAGAGGATGATGATTCTGGTTTGGATGGTGGTGTTATTGAGGATGATGGTATTGTTTTAAATGTTGGTGTTGTTGGTGAGGTTGATGGTATTGGTTTGAACGTTTCTGTTTGTGAGGATCATGGTATTGGTTTAAATGGTGGTTTTGTTTGTGAGGATGATGGTGTTGGTTTCAATGATGGTGTTTGTGAGGATGATGGTATTTTTTTGAATGGCGGTGTTGGTGTGGATGTTGGTATTGGTTTGAATGGTGGCGTTGGTGAAGTTAATGTTATTGGTTTGAATGATGCTTTTGTTTGGATGATGATATTCCTTTGAATGGTGGTATTGTTGGTGAGGCTGATGGTATTGGTTTGAACGTTTCTGTTTGTGAGGATCATGGTATTGGTTTAAATGGTGGTTTTGTTTGTGAGGATGATTGTGTTGGTTTCAATGATGGTGTTTGTGAGGATGATGGTATTTTTTTGAATGGCGGTGTTGGTGTGGATGTTGGTATTGGTTTGAATGGTGGAGTTGGTGAAGTTAATGTTATTGGTTTGAATGATGCTTTTTGTTGGATGATGATATTCCTTTGAATGGTGGTATTGCTGGTGAAGATCATGGTATTGGTTTGAATGGTGGTTTTGTTGGTGAGGATCATGGTATTGGTTTGAATGGTGGTGTTGGTGAGGATTATGGTTTTGGTTGAAATGGTGGTGTTGGTGAGGATGATGGTATTGGTTAATATGTTGGTGTTGTTGCTTTTGATGATGGAATTGGTTTAAATGGTGGTGTTGATGAGGATGACGGTTCTGGTTTAAATGGTGGCGTTTGTGAGGATGATAGTATCGGTTTGGATAGTAGTGTTGGTGAGGATGATGGTATTGGTTTAAATGTTGTTGTTGTTGGTGAGAATGATGGTATTGGATTGAATGGTGGTATTGTTGGTGAGGATGATGGTATTGGTTTGAATGTTGGTGTTGGTGTTTTTGATGGTATTGTTTTGAATGGTGGTTTTGGATAGGATGATGGTATTGGTTTGAATGATGCTTTTGGTTGGATGATGGTATTCCTTTGAATGGTGGTATTGCTGGTGAAGATCATGGTATTGGTTTGAATGGTGGTTTTGTTGGTGAGGATCATGGTATTGGTTTGAATGGTGGTGTTGGTGAGGATTATGGTTTTGGTTGAAATGGTGGTGTTGGTGAGGATGATGGTATTGGTTAATATGTTGGTGTTGTTGCTTCGGATGATGGAATTGGTTTAAATGGTGGTGGTGATGAGGATGATAGTTCTGGTTTCAATGGTGGTGTTTGTGAGGATGATGGTATTGTTTTAAAAGGTGTTGTTGTTGGTGAGAATGATGGCATTGGATTGAATGGTGGTGTTGTTGGTGAGGTTGATGTTATCGGTTTGAATGTTGGTATTGTTGGTGAGGATGATGGTATTGATTTGAATGGTGAAGTTGGTGAGAATGATGGTATGATGGTATTGGTTTAAATGGTGTTGTTGGTGAGGATGATGGAATTGGTTTAAATAGTTGTGGTGATGAGGATGATAGTTCTGGTTTCAATGGTGGTGTTTGTGAGGATGATGGTATTGTTTTAAAAGGTGTTGTTGTTGGTGAGAATGATGGCATTGGATTGAATGGTGGTGTTGGTGAGGATGATGTTATCGGTTTGAAT
Source organism: Hemitrygon akajei (assembly GCF_048418815.1). Lineage (NCBI taxonomy): Eukaryota > Metazoa > Chordata > Chondrichthyes > Myliobatiformes > Dasyatidae > Hemitrygon > Hemitrygon akajei. The sequence goes on along the minus strand of NC_133128.1, from coordinate 121,246,363 downwards.
GGTGGTATTGTTGGTGAGGATGATGGTATTGGATTGAATGGAGGTGTTGTTGGTGAGGATGATGTTATCGGTTTGAATGTTGGTATTGTTGGTGAGGGTGATTGTATTGGTTTGAATGGTGGTGTTGGTGAGGATGATGGTATTGGTTAATATGGTGCTGTTGTTGGTGAGGATGATGGAATTGGTTTAAATGGTGGTGTTGATGAGAATGATAGTTCTGGTTTGAATGGTGGTTTTTGTGAGAATGATAGTATATGTTTTGATGGTTGTGTTGGTGAGGATGATGGTATTGTTTTAAATGGTGTTGTTGGTGAGATTGATGGTATTGGATTGAATGGTGTTGTTTTTGGTGAGGATGATGATGGTATTGGTTTGAGTGGTGCTGTTGGTTAGGATGATGGTATTGGATTGAATGGAGGTGTTGTTGGTGAGATTGATGGTATTGGATTGAATGGTGGTATTTTTGGTGAGGATGATGTTATCGGTTTGAATGGTGGTACTGTTGGTGAGGATGATGGTATTGGTTTGAATGGTGTTGTTGTTGGTGAGGATGATTGCATTGGTTTGAATGGTGGTGTTGGTGAGGATGATGGTTTTGGTTTGAATGGTGGAGTTGGTGAGGTTAATGTTATTGGTTTGAATGATGCTTTCGGTTGGATGATGGTATTGGATTCAAACGTGGTGTTGGTATGGATGATGGTATTGGTTTGACTGGTGGAGTTGGTGAAGTTAATGTTATTGGTTTGAATAATGCTTTTGGTTCAATGATGGTATTGGTTTGAATAGTGTTGTTGGAGAGGATGATGATACTGGTTTGGATGGTGGTATTGTTGGTGAGGATGATGGTATTGGATTGAATGTTTGCGTTGTTGGTGAGGATGATGTTATCGGTTTGAGTGGTGGTATTGTTGGTGAGGATGATGGTATTGGTTTGATTCGTGTTGTTGGAGAGGATGATGATTCTGGTTTGGATGGTGGTGTTATTGAGGATGATGGTATTGTTTTAAATGTTGGTGTTGTTGGTGAGGTTGATGGTATTGGTTTGAACGTTTCTGTTTGTGAGGATCATGGTATTGGTTTAAATGGTGGTTTTGTTTGTGAGGATGATGGTGTTGGTTTCAATGATGGTGTTTGTGAGGATGATGATATTTTTTTGAATGGCGGTGTTGGTGTGGATGTTGGTATTGGTTTGAATGGTGGCGTTGGTGAAGTTAATGTTATTGGTTTGAATGATGCTTTTGTTTGGATGATGATATTCCTTTGAATGGTGGTATTGTTGGTGAGGCTGATGGTATTGGTTTGAACGTTTCTGTTTGTGAGGATCATGGTATTGGTTTAAATGGTGGTTTTGTTTGTGAGGATGATTGTGTTGGTTTCAATGATGGTGTTTGTGAGGATGATGGTATTTTTTTGAATGGCGGTGTTGGTGTGGATGTTGGTATTGGTTTGAATGGTGGAGTTGGTGAAGTTATTGTTATTGGTTTGAATGATGCTTTTTGTTGGATGATGATATTCCTTTGAATGGTGGTATTGCTGGTGAAGATCATGGTATTGGTTTGAATGGTGGTTTTGTTGGTGAGGATCATGGTATTGGTTGAAATGGTGGTGTTGGTGAGGATGATGGTATTGGTTAATATGTTGGTGTTGTTGCTTCGGATGATGGAATTGGTTTAAATGGTGGTGTTGATGAGGATGACGGTTCTGGTTTAAATGGTGGTGTTTGTGAGGATGATGGTATTGTTTTAAAAGGTGTTGTTGTTGGTGAGAATGATGGCATTGGATTGAATGGTGGTGTTGTTGGTGAGGATGATGTTATCGGTTTGAATGTTGGTATTGTTGGTGAGGATGATGGTATTGATTTGAATGGTGAAGTTGGTGAGAATGATGGTATGATGGTATTGGTTTAAATGGTGTTGTTGGTGAGGATGATGGAATTGGTTTAAATAGTTGTGGTGATGAGGATGATAGTTCTGGTTTCAATGGTGGTGTTTGTGAGGATGATGGTATTGTTTTAAAAGGTGTTGTTGTTGGTGAGAATGATGGCATTGGATTGAATGGTGGTGTTGGTGAGGATGATGTTATCGGTTTGAATGGTGGTATTGTTGGTGAGGATGATGGTATTGGATTGAATGGAGGTGTTGTTGGTGAGGATGATGTTATCGGTTTGAATGTTGGTATTGTTGGTGAGGGTGATTGTATTGGTTTGAATGGTGGTGTTGGTGAGGATGATGGTATTGGTTAATATGGTGCTGTTGTTGGTGAGGATGATGGAATTGGTTTAAATGGTGGTGTTGATGAGAATGATAGTTCTGGTTTGAATGGTGGTTTTTGTGAGAATGATAGTATATGTTTTGATGGTTGTGTTGGTGAGGATGATGGTATTGTTTTAAATGGTGTTGTTGGTGAGATTGATGGTATTGGATTGAATGGTGTTGTTTTTGGTGAGGATGATGATGGTATTGGTTTGAGTGGTGCTGTTGGTTAGGATGATGGTATTGGATTGAATGGAGGTGTTGTTGGTGAGATTGATGGTATTGGATTGAATGGTGGTATTTTTGGTGAGGATGATGTTATCGGTTTGAATGGTGGTACTGTTGGTGAGGATGATGGTATTGGTTTGAATGGTGTTGTTGTTGGTGAGGATGATTGCATTGGTTTGAATGGTGGTGTTGGTGAGGATGATGGTTTTGGTTTGAATGGTGGAGTTGGTGAGGTTAATGTTATTGGTTTGAATGATGCTTTCGGTTGGATGATGGTATTGGATTCAAACGTGGTGTTGGTATGGATGATGGTATTGGTTTGACTGGTGGAGTTGGTGAAGTTAATGTTATTGGTTTGAATAATGCTTTTGGTTCAATGATGGTATTGGTTTGAATAGTGTTGTTGGAGAGGATGATGATACTGGTTTGGATGGTGGTATTGTTGGTGAGGATGATGGTATTGGATTGAATGTTTGCGTTGTTGGTGAGGATGATGTTATCGGTTTGAGTGGTGGTATTGTTGGTGAGGATGATGGTATTGGTTTGATTCGTGTTGTTGGAGAGGATGATGATTCTGGTTTGGATGGTGGTGTTATTGAGGATGATGGTATTGTTTTAAATGTTGGTGTTGTTGGTGAGGTTGATGGTATTGGTTTGAACGTTTCTGTTTGTGAGGATCATGGTATTGGTTTAAATGGTGGTTTTGTTTGTGAGGATGATGGTGTTGGTTTCAATGATGGTGTTTGTGAGGATGATGATATTTTTTTGAATGGCGGTGTTGGTGTGGATGTTGGTATTGGTTTGAATGGTGGCGTTGGTGAAGTTAATGTTATTGGTTTGAATGATGCTTTTGTTTGGATGATGATATTCCTTTGAATGGTGGTATTGTTGGTGAGGCTGATGGTATTGGTTTGAACGTTTCTGTTTGTGAGGATCATGGTATTGGTTTAAATGGTGGTTTTGTTTGTGAGGATGATTGTGTTGGTTTCAATGATGGTGTTTGTGAGGATGATGGTATTTTTTTGAATGGCGGTGTTGGTGTGGATGTTGGTATTGGTTTGAATGGTGGAGTTGGTGAAGTTATTGTTATTGGTTTGAATGATGCTTTTTGTTGGATGATGATATTCCTTTGAATGGTGGTATTGCTGGTGAAGATCATGGTATTGGTTTGAATGGTGGTTTTGTTGGTGAGGATCATGGTATTGGTTGAAATGGTGGTGTTGGTGAGGATGATGGTATTGGTTAATATGTTGGTGTTGTTGCTTCGGATGATGGAATTGGTTTAAATGGTGGTGTTGATGAGGATGACGGTTCTGGTTTAAATGGTGGCGTTTGTGAGGATGATAGTATCGGTTTGGATAGTAGTGTTGGTGAGGATGATGGTATTGGATTGAATGGTGGTATTGTTGGTGAGGATGATGGTATTGGTTTGAATGTTGGTGTTGGTGTTTTTGATGGTATTGTTTTGAATGGTGGTTTTGGATAGGATGATGGTATTGGTTTGAATGATGCTTTTGGTTGGATGATGGTATTGGTTTGAATGGTGGTGTTCGCAAGGATGATGGTATTGGTTTGAATGGTGTTGTTGGTTAGGACGATGGTATTGGTTTAAATTGTTTTGTTGTTGGTGAGGATGATGGTATTGGTTTAAATGGTGTTGTTGTTGGTGAGATTGATGATATTGGATTGAATGGTGGTATTGTTGGTGAGGATGTTGGTATTGTTTTGAATGGTGGTGTTGGTCTTGTGGATGGTATTGGTTTGAATCGTGTTGTTGGAGAGGATGATAATACTGGTTTGGATGGTGGTGTTATTGAGGATGATGGTATTGTTTTAAATGTTGGTGTTGTTTGTTAGGATCGTGGTATTGGTTTAAGTTTTGGTTTTGTTTGAGAGGATGATGGTTTTGGTTTGAATGGTGGTGTTGGTAAGGATGATGGTATTGGTTTCAATGATGCTTTTAGTTAGGATGATGGTATTGGTTTCAATGATGCTTTTAGTTAGGATGATGGTTTTGGATTGAATGTTGGCGTTGTTGGTGAGGATGATGATATCGGTTTGAATGGTGGTATTGTTGGTGAGGATGATGGTATTGGTTTGAATGATGTTGTTGTTGGTGCTGATGATTGTTTTGTTTTGAATGGTGGTGTTGGTGAGGTTAATGTTATTGGTTTGAATGATACTTTTGTTTGGATGATGGTATTGGTTTCAAACGTGGTGTTGGTAAGGATGATGGTATTGGTTTGAATGGTGGTATTGTTGGTGAGGGTGATGGTATTGGTTTGAATGGTGGTGTTGGTGAGGATGATGGTATTGGTTTGAATGGTGGTATTGGTGAGGATGATGGTATTGGTTTGAATGGTGAAGTTGGTGAGAATGATGGTATTGGTTTGAATGGTGTTGTTGGTGAGGATGATGGAATTGGTTTAAATGGTGGTGGTGATGAGGATGATAGTTCTGGTTTCAATGGTGGTGTTTGTGAGGATGATGGTATTGTTTTAAAAGGTGTTGTTGTTGGTGAGAATGATGGCATTGGATTGAATGGTGGTGTTGTTGGTGAGGATGATGTTATCGGTTTGAATGTTGGTATTGTTGGTGAGGATGATGGTATTGGTTTGAATGGTGAAGTTGGTGAGAATGATGGTATGATGGTATTGGTTTAAATGGTGTTGTTGGTGAGGATGATGGAATTGGTTTAAATAGTTGTGGTGATGAGGATGATAGTTCTGGTTTCAATGGTGGTGTTTGTGAGGATGATGGTATTGTTTTAAAAGGTGTTGTTGTTGGTGAGAATGATGGCATTGGATTGAATGGTGGTGTTGGTGAGGATGATGTTATCGGTTTGAATGGTGGTATTGTTGGTGAGGATGATGGTATTGGATTGAATGGAGGTGTTGTTGGTGAGGATGATGTTATCGGTTTGAATGTTGGTATTGTTGGTGAGGGTGATTGTATTGGTTTGAATGGTGGTGTTGGTGAGGATGATGGTATTGGTTAATATGGTGCTGTTGTTGGTGAGGATGATGGAATTGGTTTAAATGGTGGTGTTGATGAGAATGATAGTTCTGGTTTGAATGGTGGTTTTTGTGAGAATGATAGTATATGTTTTGATGGTTGTGTTGGTGAGGATGATGGTATTGTTTTAAATGGTGTTGTTGGTGAGATTGATGGTATTGGATTGAATGGTGTTGTTTTTGGTGAGGATGATGATGGTATTGGTTTGAGTGGTGCTGTTGGTTAGGATGATGGTATTGGATTGAATGGAGGTGTTGTTGGTGAGATTGATGGTATTGGATTGAATGGTGTTGTTTTTGGTGTGGATGATGTTATCGGTTTGAATGGTGGTACTGTTGGTGAGGATGATGGTATTGGTTTGAATGGTGTTGTTGTTGGTGAGGATGATTGCATTGGTTTGAATGGTGGTGTTGGTGAGGATGATGGTTTTGGTTTGAATGGTGGAGTTGGTGAGGTTAATGTTATTGGTTTGAATGATGCTTTCGGTTGGATGATGGTATTGGATTCAAACGTGGTGTTGGTATGGATGATGGTATTGGTTTGAATGGTGGAATTGTTGGTGAGGATGATGGTATTGGATTGAATGGAGGTGTTGTTGGTGAGGATGATGTTATCAGTTTGAATGGTGGTATTGTTGGTGAGGGTGATTGTATTAGTTTGAATGGTGGTATTGTTGGTGAGGATGATGGTATTGGATTGAATGGAGGTGTTGTTGGTGAGGATGATGTTATCGGTTTGAATGGTGGTATTGTTGGTGAGGGTGATTGTATTGGTTTGAATGGTGGTATTGTTGGTGAGGATGATGGTATTGGTTTGAATGATGTTGTTGTTGGTGCTGATGATTGTTTTGTTTTGAATGGTGGTGTTGGTGAGGTTAATGTTATTGGTTTGAATGATACTTTTGTTTGGATGATGGTATTGGTTTCAAACGTGGTGTTGGTATGGATGATGGTATTGGTTTGACTGGTGGAGTTGGTGAAGTTAATGTTATTGGTTTGAATAATGCTTTTGGTTCGATGATGGTATTGGTTTGAATAGTGTTGTTGGAGAGGATGATGATACTGGTTTGGATGGTGGTATTGTTGGTGAGGATGATGGTATTGGATTGAATGTTTGCGTTGTTGGTGAGGATGATGTTATCGGTTTGAGTGGTGGTATTGTTGGTGAGGATGATGGTATTGGTTTGATTCGTGTTGTTGGAGAGGATGATGATTCTGGTTTGGATGGTGGTGTTATTGAGGATGATGGTATTGTTTTAAATGTTGGTGTTGTTGGTGAGGTTGATGGTATTGGTTTGAACGTTTCTGTTTGTGAGGATCATGGTATTGGTTTAAATGGTGGTTTTGTTTGTGAGGATGATGGTGTTGGTTTCAATGATGGTGTTTGTGAGGATGATGGTATTTTTTTGAATGGCGGTGTTGGTGTGGATGTTGGTATTGGTTTGAATGGTGGCGTTGGTGAAGTTAATGTTATTGGTTTGAATGATGCTTTTGTTTGGATGATGATATTCCTTTGAATGGTGGTATTGTTGGTGAGGCTGATGGTATTGGTTTGAACGTTTCTGTTTGTGAGGATCATGGTATTGGTTTAAATGGTGGTTTTGTTTGTGAGGATGATTGTGTTGGTTTCAATGATGGTGTTTGTGAGGATGATGGTATTTTTTTGAATGGCGGTGTTGGTGTGGATGTTCGTATTGGTTTGAATGGTGGAGTTGGTGAAGTTAATGTTATTGGTTTGAATGATGCTTTTTGTTGGATGATGATATTCCTTTGAATGGTGGTATTGCTGGTGAAGATCATGGTATTGGTTTGAATGGTGGTTTTGTTGGTGAGGATCATGGTATTGGTTTGAATGGTGGTGTTGGTGAGGATTATGGTTTTGGTTGAAATGGTGGTGTTGGTGAGGATGATGGTATTGGTTAATATGTTGGTGTTGTTGCTTTTGATGATGGAATTGGTTTAAATGGTGGTGTTGATGAGGATGACGGTTCTGGTTTAAATGGTGGCGTTTGTGAGGATGATAGTATCGGTTTGGATAGTAGTGTTGGTGAGGATGATGGTATTGGTTTAAATGTTGTTGTTGTTGGTGAGAATGATGGTATTGGATTGAATGGTGGTATTGTTGGTGAGGATGATGGTATTGGTTTGAATGTTGGTGTTGGTGTTTTTGATGGTATTGTTTTGAATGGTGGTTTTGGATAGGATGATGGTATTGGTTTGAATGATGCTTTTGGTTGGATGATGGTATTCCTTTGAATGGTGGTATTGCTGGTGAAGATCATGGTATTGGTTTGAATGGTGGTTTTGTTGGTGAGGATCATGGTATTGGTTTGAATGGTGGTGTTGGTGAGGATTATGGTTTTGGTTGAAATGGTGGTGTTGGTGAGGATGATGGTATTGGTTAATATGTTGGTGTTGTTGCTTCGGATGATGGAATTGGTTTAAATGGTGGTGGTGATGAGGATGATAGTTCTGGTTTCAATGGTGGTGTTTGTGAGGATGATGGTATTGTTTTAAAAGGTGTTGTTGTTGGTGAGAATGATGGCATTGGATTGAATGGTGGTGTTGTTGGTGAGGATGATGTTATCGGTTTGAATGTTGGTATTGTTGGTGAGGATGATGGTATTGATTTGAATGGTGAAGTTGGTGAGAATGATGGTATGATGGTATTGGTTTAAATGGTGTTGTTGGTGAGGATGATGGAATTGGTTTAAATAGTTGTGGTGATGAGGATGATAGTTCTGGTTTCAATGGTGGTGTTTGTGAGGATGATGGTATTGTTTTAAAAGGTGTTGTTGTTGGTGAGAATGATGGCATTGGATTGAATGGTGGTGTTGGTGAGGATGATGTTATCGGTTTGAATGGTGGTATTGTTGGTGAGGATGATGGTATTGGATTGAATGGAGGTGTTGTTGGTGAGGATGATGTTATCGGTTTGAATGTTGGTATTGTTGGTGAGGGTGATTGTATTGGTTTGAATGGTGGTGTTGGTGAGGATGATGGTATTGGTTAATATGGTGCTGTTGTTGGTGAGGATGATGGAATTGGTTTAAATGGTGGTGTTGATGAGAATGATAGTTCTGGTTTGAATGGTGGTTTTTGTGAGAATGATAGTATATGTTTTGATGGTTGTGTTGGTGAGGATGATGGTATTGTTTTAAATGGTGTTGTTGGTGAGATTGATGGTATTGGATTGAATGGTGTTGTTTTTGGTGAGGATGAGGATGGTATTGGTTTGAGTGGTGCTGTTGGTTAGGATGATGGTATTGGATTGAATGGAGGTGTTGTTGGTGAGATTGATGGTATTGGATTGAATGGTGTTGTTTTTGGTGTGGATGATGTTATTGGTTTGAATGGTGGTACTGTTGGTGAGGATGATGGTATTGGTTTGAATGGTGTTGTTGTTGGTGAGGATGATTGCATTGGTTTGAATGGTGGTGTTGGTGAGGATGATGGTTTTGGTTTGAATGGTGGAGTTGGTGAGGTTAATGTTATTGGTTTGAATGATGCTTTCGGTTGGATGATGGTATTGGATTCAAACGTGGTGTTGGTATGGATGATGGTATTGGTTTGACTGGTGGAGTTGGTGAAGTTAATGTTATTGGTTTGAATGATGCTTTTGTTTGGATGATGATATTCCTTTGAATGGTGGTATTGTTGGTGAGGCTGATGGTATTGGTTTGAACGTTTCTGTTTGTGAGGATCATGGTATTGGTTTAAATGGTGGTTTTGTTTGTGAGGATGATTGTGTTGGTTTCAATGATGGTGTTTGTGAGGATGATGGTATTTTTTTGAATGGCGGTGTTGGTGTGGATGTTGGTATTGGTTTGAATGGTGGAGTTGGTGAAGTTAATGTTATTGGTTTGAATGATGCTTTTTGTTGGATGATGATATTCCTTTGAATGGTGGTATTGTTGGTGAGGCTGATGGTATTGGTTTGAACGTTTCTGTTTGTGAGGATCATGGTATTGGTTTAAGTGGTGGTTTTGTTTGTGAGGATGATTGTGTTGGTTTCAATGATGGTGTTTGTGAGAATGATGGTATTTTTTTGAATGGCGGTGTTGGTGTGGATGTTGGTATTGGTTTGAATGGTGGAGTTGGTGAAGTTATTGTTATTGGTTTGAATGATGCTTTTTGTTGGATGATGATATTCCTTTGAATGGTGGTATTGCTGGTGAAGATCATGGTATTGGTTTGAATGGTGGTTTTGTTGGTGAGGATCATGGTATTGGTTGAAATGGTGGTGTTGGTGAGGATGATGGTATTGGTTAATATGTTGGTGTTGTTGCTTCGGATGATGGAATTGGTTTAAATGGTGGTGTTGATGAGGATGACGGTTCTGGTTTAAATGGTGGCGTTTGTGAGGATGATAGTATCGGTTTGGATAGTAGTGTTGGTGAGGATGATGGTATTGGATTGAATGGTGGTATTGTTGGTGAGGATGATGGTATTGGTTTGAATGTTGGTGTTGGTGTTTTTGATGGTATTGTTTTGAATGGTGGTTTTGGATAGGATGATGGTATTGGTTTGAATGATGCTTTTGGTTGGATGATGGTATTGGTTTGAATGGTGGTGTTCGCAAGGATGATGGTATTGGTTTGAATGGTGTTGTTGGTTAGGACGATGGTATTGGTTTAAATTGTTTTGTTGTTGGTGAGGATGATGGTATTGGTTTAAATGGTGTTGTTGTTGGTGAGATTGATGATATTGGATTGAATGGTGGTATTGTTGGTGAGGATGTTGGTATTGTTTTGAATGGTGGTGTTGGTCTTGTGGATGGTATTGGTTTGAATCGTGTTGTTGGAGAGGATGATAATACTGGTTTGGATGGTGGTGTTATTGAGGATGATGGTATTGTTTTAAATGTTGGTGTTGTTTGTTAGGATCGTGGTATTGGTTTAAGTTTTGGTTTTGTTTGAGAGGATGATGGTTTTGGTTTGAATGGTGGTGTTGGTAAGGATGATGGTATTGGTTTCAATGATGCTTTTAGTTAGGATGATGGTATTGGTTTCAATGATGCTTTTAGTTAGGATGATGGTTTTGGATTGAATGTTGGCGTTGTTGGTGAGGATGATGATATCGGTTTGAATGGTGGTATTGTTGGTGAGGATGATGGTATTGGTTTGAATGATGTTGTTGTTGGTGCTGATGATTGTTTTGTTTTGAATGGTGGTGTTGGTGAGGTTAATGTTATTGGTTTGAATGATACTTTTGTTTGGATGATGGTATTGGTTTCAAACGTGGTGTTGGTAAGGATGATGGTATTGGTTTGAATGGTGGTATTGTTGGTGAGGGTGATGGTATTGGTTTGAATGGTGGTGTTGGTGAGGATGATGGTATTGGTTTGAATGGTGGTATTGGTGAGGATGATGGTATTGGTTTGAATGGTGAAGTTGGTGAGAATGATGGTATTGGTTTGAATGGTGTTGTTGGTGAGGATGATGGAATTGGTTTAAATGGTGGTGGTGATGAGGATGATAGTTCTGGTTTCAATGGTGGTGTTTGTGAGGATGATGGTATTGTTTTAAAAGGTGTTGTTGTTGGTGAGAATGATGGCATTGGATTGAATGGTGGTGTTGTTGGTGAGGATGATGTTATCGGTTTGAATGTTGGTATTGTTGGTGAGGATGATGGTATTGGTTTGAATGGTGAAGTTGGTGAGAATGATGGTATGATGGTATTGGTTTAAATGGTGTTGTTGGTGAGGATGATGGAATTGGTTTAAATAGTTGTGGTGATGAGGATGATAGTTCTGGTTTCAATGGTGGTGTTTGTGAGGATGATGGTATTGTTTTAAAAGGTGTTGTTGTTGGTGAGAATGATGGCATTGGATTGAATGGTGGTGTTGGTGAGGATGATGTTATCGGTTTGAATGGTGGTATTGTTGGTGAGGATGATGGTATTGGATTGAATGGAGGTGTTGTTGGTGAGGATGATGTTATCGGTTTGAATGTTGGTATTGTTGGTGAGGGTGATTGTATTGGTTTGAATGGTGGTGTTGGTGAGGATGATGGTATTGGTTAATATGGTGCTGTTGTTGGTGAGGATGATGGAATTGGTTTAAATGGTGGTGTTGATGAGAATGATAGTTCTGGTTTGAATGGTGGTTTTTGTGAGAATGATAGTATATGTTTTGATGGTTGTGTTGGTGAGGATGATGGTATTGTTTTAAATGGTGTTGTTGGTGAGATTGATGGTATTGGATTGAATGGTGTTGTTTTTGGTGAGGATGATGATGGTATTGGTTTGAGTGGTGCTGTTGGTTAGGATGATGGTATTGGATTGAATGGAGGTGTTGTTGGTGAGATTGATGGTATTGGATTGAATGGTGTTGTTTTTGGTGTGGATGATGTTATCGGTTTGAATGGTGGTACTGTTGGTGAGGATGATGGTATTGGTTTGAATGGTGTTGTTGTTGGTGAGGATGATTGCATTGGTTTGAATGGTGGTGTTGGTGAGGATGATGGTTTTGGTTTGAATGGTGGAGTTGGTGAGGTTAATGTTATTGGTTTGAATGATGCTTTCGGTTGGATGATGGTATTGGATTCAAACGTGGTGTTGGTATGGATGATGGTATTGGTTTGAATGGTGGAATTGTTGGTGAGGATGATGGTATTGGATTGAATGGAGGTGTTGTTGGTGAGGATGATGTTATCAGTTTGAATGGTGGTATTGTTGGTGAGGGTGATTGTATTAGTTTGAATGGTGGTATTGTTGGTGAGGATGATGGTATTGGATTGAATGGAGGTGTTGTTGGTGAGGATGATGTTATCGGTTTGAATGGTGGTATTGTTGGTGAGGGTGATTGTATTGGTTTGAATGGTGGTATTGTTGGTGAGGATGATGGTATTGGTTTGAATGATGTTGTTGTTGGTGCTGATGATTGTTTTGTTTTGAATGGTGGTGTTGGTGAGGTTAATGTTATTGGTTTGAATGATACTTTTGTTTGGATGATGGTATTGGTTTCAAACGTGGTGTTGGTATGGATGATGGTATTGGTTTGACTGGTGGAGTTGGTGAAGTTAATGTTATTGGTTTGAATAATGCTTTTGGTTCGATGATGGTATTGGTTTGAATAGTGTTGTTGGAGAGGATGATGATACTGGTTTGGATGGTGGTATTGTTGGTGAGGATGATGGTATTGGATTGAATGTTTGCGTTGTTGGTGAGGATGATGTTATCGGTTTGAGTGGTGGTATTGTTGGTGAGGATGATGGTATTGGTTTGATTCGTGTTGTTGGAGAGGATGATGATTCTGGTTTGGATGGTGGTGTTATTGAGGATGATGGTATTGTTTTAAATGTTGGTGTTGTTGGTGAGGTTGATGGTATTGGTTTGAACGTTTCTGTTTGTGAGGATCATGGTATTGGTTTAAATGGTGGTTTTGTTTGTGAGGATGATGGTGTTGGTTTCAATGATGGTGTTTGTGAGGATGATGATATTTTTTTGAATGGCGGTGTTGGTGTGGATGTTGGTATTGGTTTGAATGGTGGCGTTGGTGAAGTTAATGTTATTGGTTTGAATGATGCTTTTGTTTGGATGATGATATTCCTTTGAATGGTGGTATTGTTGGTGAGGCTGATGGTATTGGTTTGAATGTTTCTGTTTGTGAGGATCATGGTATTGGTTTAAATGGTGGTTTTGTTTGTGAGGATGATTGTGTTGGTTTCAATGATGGTGTTTGTGAGGATGATGGTATTTTTTTGAATGGCGGTGTTGGTGTGGATGTTGGTATTGGTTTGAATGGTGGAGTTGGTGAAGTTAATGTTATTGGTTTGAATGATGCTTTTTGTTGGATGATGATATTCCTTTGAATGGTGGTATTGCTGGTGAAGATCATGGTATTGGTTTGAATGGTGGTTTTGTTGGTGAGGATCATGGTATTGGTTTGAATGGTGGTGTTGGTGAGGATTATGGTTTTGGTTGAAATGGTGGTGTTGGTGAGGATGATGGTATTGGTTAATATGTTGGTGTTGTTGCTTTGGATGATGGAATTGGTTTAAATGGTGGTGTTGATGAGGATGACGGTTCTGGTTTAAATGGTGGCGTTTGTGAGGATGATAGTATCGGTTTGGATAGTAGTGTTGGTGAGGATGATGGTATTGGTTTAAATGTTGTTGTTGTTGGTGAGAATGATGGTATTGAATTGAATGGTGGTATTGTTGGTGAGGATGATGGTATTGGTTTGAATGTTGGTGTTGGTGTTTTTGATGGTATTGTTTTGAATGGTGGTTTTGGATAGGATGATGGTATTGGTTTGAATGATGCTTTTGGTTGGATGATGGTATTGGTTTGAATGGTGGTGTTCGCAAGGATGATGGTATTGGTTTGAATGGTGTTGTTGGTTAGGACGATGGTATTGGTTTAAATTGTTTTGTTGTTGGTGAGGATGATGGTATTGGTTTAAATGGTGTTGTTGTTGGTGAGATTGATGGTATTGGTTTGAATGGTGGTGTTCGCAAGGATGATGGTATTGGTTTGAATGGTGTTGTTGGTTAGGACGATGGTATTGGTTTAAATTGTTTTGTTGGAGAGGATGATAATACTGGTTTGGATGGTGGTGTTATTGAGGATGATGGTATTGTTTTAAATGTTGGTGTTGTTTGTTAGGATCGTGGTATTGCTTTAAGTTTTGGTTTTGTTTGAGAGGATGATGGTTTTGGTTTGAATGGTGGTGTTGGTAAGGATGATGGTATTGGTTTCAATGATGCTTTTAGTTAGGATGATGGTATTGGTTTCAATGATGCTTTTAGTTAGGATGATGGTTTTGGATTGAATGTTGGCGTTGTTGGTGAGGATGATGATATCGGTTTGAATGGTGGTATTGTTGGTGAGGATGATGGTATTGGTTTGAATGATGTTGTTGTTGGTGCTGATGATTGTTTTGTTTTGAATGGTGGTGTTGGTGAGGTTAATGTTATTGGTTTGAATGATACTTTTGTTTGGATGATGGTATTGGTTTCAAACGTGGTGTTGGTAAGGATGATGGTATTGGTTTGAATGGTGGTATTGTTGGTGAGGGTGATGGTATTGGTTTGAATGGTGGTGTTGGTGAGGATGATGGTATTGGTTTGAATGGTGGTATTGGTGAGGATGATGGTATTGGTTTGAATGGTGAAGTTGGTGAGAATGATGGTATTGGTTTGAATGGTGTTGTTGGTGAGGATGATGGAATTGGTTTAAATGGTGGTGGTGATGAGGATGATAGTTCTGGTTTCAATGGTGGTGTTTGTGAGGATGATGGTATTGTTTTAAAAGGTGTTGTTGTTGGTGAGAATGATGGCATTGGATTGAATGGTGGTGTTGTTGGTGAGGATGATGTTATCGGTTTGAATGTTGGTATTGTTGGTGAGGATGATGGTATTGGTTTGAATGGTGAAGTTGGTGAGAATGATGGTATGATGGTATTGGTTTAAATGGTGTTGTTGGTGAGGATGATGGAATTGGTTTAAATAGTTGTGGTGATGAGGATGATAGTTCTGGTTTCAATGGTGGTGTTTGTGAGGATGATGGTATTGTTTTAAAAGGTGTTGTTGTTGGTGAGAATGATGGCATTGGATTGAATGGTGGTGTTGGTGAGGATGATGTTATCGGTTTGAATGGTGGTATTGTTGGTGAGGATGATGGTATTGGATTGAATGGAGGTGTTGTTGGTGAGGATGATGTTATCGGTTTGAATGTTGGTATTGTTGGTGAGGGTGATTGTATTGGTTTGAATGGTGGTGTTGGTGAGGATGATGGTATTGGTTAATATGGTGCTGTTGTTGGTGAGGATGATGGAATTGGTTTAAATGGTGGTGTTGATGAGAATGATAGTTCTGGTTTGAATGGTGGTTTTTGTGAGAATGATAGTATATGTTTTGATGGTTGTGTTGGTGAGGATGATGGTATTGTTTTAAATGGTGTTGTTGGTGAGATTGATGGTATTGGATTGAATGGTGTTGTTTTTGGTGAGGATGATGATGGTATTGGTTTGAATGGTGCTGTTGGTTAGGATGATGGTATTGGATTGAATGGAGGTGTTGTTGGTGAGATTGATGGTATTGGATTGAATGGTGTTGTTTTTGGTGTGGATGATGTTATCGGTTTGAATGGTGGTACTGTTGGTGAGGATGATGGTATTGGTTTGAATGGTGTTGTTGTTGGTGAGGATGATTCT